>NC_000076.6:46770542-47108042 GCF_000001635.26 Mus musculus
TTTTAAACTTCTTATCATTTTATTCAAAAGAAATTATTTTTCAAATTATGTAAAAATGTAAATAAGACCAATGTAGTGAGCAGTGCCCAGAAACAATTATAAAGACTTATTTTGTTGCATAATAATAAATATTAAAATAAGAATAAAGGAAACCATATTTCCAGGAAACCTTCTGTTGATAAACCTGTAAATCAACACATAATATTGACCCACATTTCAAGGGGTTCTGATTTGTCTGGAAACCTAACATTCACAGAAGTAAGCATAAGACCAGATTCATTCATTTCGATGGGAATATATTATACTTACCATGACTCCCTGAATACATGAGGAAGACAAATAAAATGAGTCCCTCCAATTTTTCTTCTACCAATACAATAAATATTTGCTGTTCACTGAGAATATTTATGAAAGGAAAATGTAAAATGTCCATAACATTTTGTATATGTATGTAACTTTTCTATTTATTTCTATGCTATAAATAAACAATCAAGGATGCTCTTGATTATTTCTGTGACTGTTCAGCTGTGGTCATGGATGCTCTTTGTCATGTCTGTGATAGTTCAGCTGCAGTTATGTGTTATTGTGCATGTAAGTAGATTTGAGCATTATTGTGATTGCCGACTCTCTTTGCTTCTCTATAACTATGCATATGAATTAATAAACCACTGTAGGCACAGTCCTATGACTATTAGACACTGCACTTTTCTTCTAAAAGAAGTGATCCTGTAGTATTTGTAGAAGTTCCTGATCTCTTATTAGAATCTGATAATCCTGTCTTTTTTGGAACCTTCTGGATATAGGTAACTATACACAGATTCACATTCATAACGCATGACAAATTCCAAGTCCTACTTGCACATAGAAGAATTTTATGCAGCTTGATAGAAATGGTGGTAAATATACAGGCTAGCAATCTTATAAACATCTTACATATAGAGGGTAGGAAAGATTAAATAATAAATGTTTTAGCGAAAAACAGTTATATGATTTATATTTCTATCTTAAATGTTTGTAGTGTTGTTATATTTGCTTTTCATTTTCTTCTATATAGATTTGAAAGTTTGAATAACACAAGTATGTAACAAATAAGCACTTATTACTATAATGGGGTATAATAGCATTTTGGCTAACCTTTAAAAATAATTTTATTAAATGATTTCAGTTGCTAAGTTGAATATGTTACTTTTATTTAATTTTTTTTTTTGCATTTCAGAGTACTCAACCAAGTAATGTACATTCCATATGTAAGTTTCCCTGAACACGTATTCATAGAATATAAAGAAAACTCCATACACAATAACCATTGTAAGAGACAGCCTAAATATGGAAAAGTGGTGTTTATATTCCCACGGCTTATATAAAACAGTAGCACATCTCTCAGAAGGGCTCTCCAGTCACAGGAAGGACTCAGGCCTCAGGAATCCTTAATTTATACACTTTTTCTGCTTATAAAAGATAGAATAAATGAAGATCAATACACCTACTAATGACGACTACAGCCTTATGCACATATCCCTGCATATGCATCTTTGTATGCTACACCTTATAGCAACCTGAATTACATAATAAAGAAATGCTTATTTCTGTATAGACACACATACATTTAGATTTTCACATGTTTGGTTGAAATGAATATAAATCACCTATTGGAAATGGAATTATGGAAACTTGATGAGAAAAGTACTTAGGAGATTTGCAATATTAGAGTGCCTGCCCACGCATGCACAAACACTTGGAGCTTTATTCAGGCTCTTCATCATGTCTGGGGCTTCTAGTTTATTTTTGTTGCTGTGATAAAATATCCTGACAAGGCACAAGTTTGGAAAGAAAGGGTTTATTAAGTTTACAACTCCAGGTTACAGTCGATCATTACACTGAAGTCAAGGTAGAAACTTAGTGCAGCTGTCACATAACAATACAGACAAGAAAAGAGAGGAGACTGCTTGTTGTGCTCTGATGGACTTCTGCATTCTTATACAGTTCAGGATCCCTTCTTTAGGAAATGGTGCTGAGCAAACTAAGCTGGTCTTCCCACGTTAAAAAAAAAAATTAAGACAGTTTCTCTGTATAGCCCTGGTTGTCCTGGACCTCACTCTGTAGACCACACTGACCTCGAACTCAGAAATCTGCCTGCTTCTGCCTCCCAAGTGCTAGGATTAAAGGCATGTGCCACCACTGCCTGGCTCCCACATAAATTAATGTAAAACAATTCCACACTCATATATTGATGGGCTAATTCAATGTAGAAATCCCTCACTGTGCCTTTTTCCTAGATTGTGTCAGGTTAACAATTGGCATAATTATCAGTAGTTTTTCTTGGGAGGAACTATCCAATTAACTGGTTTTCTGCCTTGTATAATGTAAGAAAAACATGATGTCTCTATTTTAAGAAATTGAATAGAACATCTTAAAATTAATTTTTATTCTTTTGGGAATACGATTGATGTTAAGAATAGTAATATGTTATAATAGATATTGTGTAATCTTCCTCAAAGGAATTGATTGTGATTTGGTTGCTTTTGCTATTTGTCTATTTGAGGGTATTGACAACTTTTATTTTGCAGTCTAGGTTGCCAGAAGTACATAGAGCTGTGTAATATAAGTCTATCTCTGCATTTTTGGCCAATATAGAAGGAATGATTTTCTGATGGACCAAAATTGCATTGGAGATTTCTTCTTGATAGTCCTTTGCTTATACAACTTCAATGCATGTACTACCACTCATCAGTGGGAATAGAAACTCAAAAACTTTCCTAATATGCCACAATGTTCGCTGACAGCCTTATTTGTGTGTTCATTTCTTTTCCCCCTCAGAGCAAATCCATTTCTGTGACCTTTTCCAACACTGTGCAATTAGGGTTTCCATACAAATCTCATAACAAAATCTTAACTTGTTAGTGTCTATTAAGACACACAGAGAAGGATTTGTAAAGACAACAAACAGAAAAGCATTCACAGATAAAACAAAACAAAACAAAACAAAACAAAACAAAACAAAACAAAACACACCGTAGATCAAGTGTCCCAGATAGAGTTAGCCTTTATATCACTGAGTTTCTTAGATGGTTCAGGTTTGATGGAGAGTACATCTTCTCCATCCCTGAGATCTAATGCTATCCTTGACAACATTCACTATTACTCATTTGGGAAATAAACAATCATTTCCCAAAAAAAGAAATATTTGCCTTTTTCATCATTGGAATTCATCTTTCCCAAAATGTCAGCTTTATATGATCTGAAACATGGATTTGATAGAGGAGAGAAATATAAATGTATGCAGGAAAGACATGTGTGGCTGCAAAGTTACATGAAGGCTCACCTAGAGGTGGATTTTTCTAGCACTCTTCTCCTGCTTTACTTAAGGATTTATGGAAATGTATAGGGTGATGTTGTTTACAATTTGTTCAGTATAATGTAATCAAATAGCCAATTAGTTAGAAAACAGCATATGATACAAAAGATCCCATACTCTGTTGTGACTAGACTGATTTCCAAAAACCCAGGACCTTATTTATTTTTCTCCTAGAGAATCTATTTCTAGCATGGGCATTTTGCATCATTTCTATGATTTTCCAATATTTGGGCACAGAGAGCCTCTTTCATAGTCTTTCATTCTAGGATCCTTCTTTTCTATAACTATTGAAGACATTCATTGTCCAGTTGACCTGATAAAGTCCCTTCTAGACTCCAGAGTATCAGCAGCTACAAAGTAGGAACTCACACAAGGTGTTGGTCATGTTCACTGCAGTGCAGCTGAGAGCATTGCATAGTGTACTATTTTCACAGAGGGTCTGCTCTTTAGCTGTCCTTGGTTCCAAATAAAAACTGTCTTTATGGGGAAGACTGAATTCAGTAACCTCTTCACATGAACAAAGCTGTTTTGACCGTCTCAGTGATGGCATCAGTTTTAGATTAATGACCAAACTATTGAGATCCCCTTATGTCCACTTATAACTAATGTCCACTTATAAGTGAGTACTACCATATGTGTCTTTCCAGGTCTGGGTTATCTTACTCAGAATGATACTTTCTAGGTCCATCCATTTCCCTGAAAATTTTATGATGCCCTTGTTTTTCATAGCTGAATAGTATCCTATTGTGTAGATGAACTACATTTTCATTATCCATTCTTAAGCTGAGGGACATCTAGATTGTTTCCAGTTTCTGGGTATTTACTGCTATGAACATCATTAAGCAGGTGTCTTTGTGGTATATAGTGCTGTATCTTTTGAGTATATTCTCAGGAGTGGTATAGCAGAGTCTTGGGGTAGAACTATTTCCAGTTTTTTGAGAAATCACAAAATTAATTTCCAAAGTGGTTGTACAAGTTTACACCTCCACCAGCAATGGACAAGTTGCTCCAGACCTTTGCCAGCATGTGCTGTTGATTGAGATTTTGATCTAAGCCATTGTGATGGGTGTAAGATGAAATCTCAGCGTCATCTTGGTTTGTATTTCCCTGATGACTAAGGACATTTCTTTAAGTGTTTCTCATCCATTCGAGATTCCTCTGCTGAGAATTCTCTGTTTAGCTCTGCATCCCATTTTTAAATTGGGTTTTAATTTGTTGGTGTCTAATTTCTTGAGTTCTATATTGTCTGTTGTCAGATGTAGGGTGGCTGAAGATCTTTTCTCATATTATATGCTGCTGTTTTGTCCTATTGATGATGTCTTTAACCTTTCAAAAGCTTTTCAGGTTCATGAGTTCCAACATTTTAATTTTTGATCTTAGTGTCTGAGTGTTCTGTCCAGGAATTTGTCACCTGCATATATATATAGATTCAAGGCAGTTCCCCAATTTCTATTTGATTTAGTGTATTTCATTTTCTGATCACTTGTACCATAGTGTTGGGTGGAATGAAAGATGTAGGCTTATTTGCATTCTTCTACATGCAGACATACATTTAGACCAGCAGCACTTTTTGAAGTTACTTTCAGTTTTGTATTGTATGGTTTGAGCTTCTTTGTCAAATACCAAGTGTCTGTAGGTATGTGGGTTTATTTATGGATCTTCAATTATATTCTGTTGATCAACCTGTCTTTTTTATGCCAATAACGTGTGGTTCTTATTCCTATTATTCTATAGTATAGCTTGAAATCAGAGATGGTCCTCCAAAAGTACTTTAATTGTTCAGGATTGCTGTAGCTATCTTGCATATTTGTTTTTTCCGTATGAAGTAAAGAATTGCTCTTTCAAGGTCTGTGAAGAATTATGGTGGAATTTGAATAAGAACTGTATTGAACCTATAGCTTTCTTTTGGTAAAATGGCCATTTTTACTATGTTAATTCAACTGGTTCATGGGCATGAGAGATCTTTCCACCCACAAAACCTTCAAACCCTAGTTTCTCCTGCGTACAAGATAAGCAGGGATAAAAATTAAGCAAAAACTAAGGGAATGCCCAACTGAATACTGGCCCAACCTGAGATCCATCCCCAGGGAGAGAGCAAACTCTCTGACACTATTAATGATACTCTGCTATGCTAGCAAAGAAAAAGATCGCATAACTATCTTCTGAGAGGCTTCAACTGGCAGTTGATGGAAACAGATTCAGAGACCAAAAGCTAAACATCAGGTAGAGCTTCTGAAAACTTGAGGAAGCATCAGGAAATAATTTAGCAAGCCAGAGGAGTCAAGGACACCACAAGAGTCTACAGAGTCACTAACCTAGGCCCATGGGAGTTCACAAAAACTGAACCACCAGCCAAAGAGCATGCATGGGTTGGACCTTGTCCCCTACACATTTGTAGCATATATGTGGCTTGGTCTTCATGTGGGTGCCCTAACAATTAGAGCAGGGGTTATCTCTTTTCTGTTACCTGCCATTGGATCCCCTTCCTTTAACTAGACTGCCTAGTTGAGCCTCACAGGGAGAAGATGTGTTTAGTCCTGTTGGAACTAGATGTCCCAGAGTAGGATGGTACCTAAGAGAGGGTTCCCCTATTCTGAGACTGGGAAGAGGAGAGAGAGAAGGATGCCATTTTAATATAAAGATGAATAAATAATTTTAATAAATAGAATGCACTTGCTCCATTATTTGATGGCATCTCACATATAATATTGACTGGCATCAATATTGGTATGGTACTGAAAGTAAAGTCTCATATTGTTGCCTAAGTTGACATCTTTTTTTAATTAATTTAATTTCACTTATACTTAACTCTGTGTCTCAAATGCTAAACCAAGCACTGTCATATTTGTGTTTGAGACATTTGACTCCCTCTGTGTCTTTTCCTCCTATGGCTCTGCTCCTTTGTAAAGTGTCGTACACTGCCATTGAATTATTGTCTAAAATCTTTAGCATGCCATACAGTGTCGCGTCCGCTCTCGACCAGCAAGAACGACACGATCACCAGTCCTTCTAACAGCAGTTTATTCAGACCTGATTCTTCTTGTTTATATCTCCCCCAAACCCTGGGCCTCTCACTCCTTTTATACTCTCATCCACGCACAGCAGGCCACGCCACCTCACCAGGCACGCAGCTTCAGCTAATCAGGGCAGCAGGGGCATATCTCCATCAAACTGGATTCACCGGTATCCTGGTGCACCTGCGCAGCTCTCAAGATGTTTGTGGCTTATATGAGGAAGTCAGGTGCAAGTCATATGACTTAGCTACAGTCCCTGGCGCCTTTGGGACTGCCGCCACACCCGCTCCTAACAATACAGGACTCAAATTTCACTGAGCTCAAACGAATCACTATCTCAAACTAGCTCAGGGTCCTGTGTGTGAGTATGCATTGCTGTGAGTTCACCAGCACAGATCTAACATATAATCTCTGTGCATTATTATAATATTCATACTTTCAAATGTGAACTACTTTCTTGAATTCTGTCATAACATCTTAATATTACTACCTTTGGCATTGTGTTGTCCTTCCTTGACAGCTGCTCATAAGCTCCTGATTACTTAAACCTTAAAACTTTCCAAAGCCTCAGACAACAGCCATTTGAACACCATGCATTTGTCTCTGCTAGTAGCATACTACTTGGTTCAGGTTAATGTTCTCCTTCAGGTCCATTCCCACCTTTCTTCTGTCTCTAACTGATGTGAATTTTCTAATAAAAGTCATTGGATATTTATTGTCTCAAGTGAAATGAATTCTAAGGAAAAAAGGAACATTCACATGTTCCATGGAAACCACATATAAAGTTGCATGTAGTACAAAGTGGTAGTAAGCACAAAAACAATAAGAAGTCTACTAACAATGATGAGCATAATCAGAGTTTTTGTTGTAAATGACAGAAACTAAGCTTCATCGACTCTTGGAAAAATAATTGAACAATAAGATGACTACTAAGGTGTTGAATTTAATAACAGGAAGAGTGAGTTTGTCTAAGGTGTTAACATTTAACTGGAGTACAAAACATGTTTGTCTCCTCACAACCTTGATTTTTGTCCCTCTGCCTTCACCATCAAATATTCATATATGTTCTTCCCTGTCTGTATATTGTTAATACTATATTACTGTCAATTATATCTGACTACGTACTAGAGAATACAGTAATCTACATCCTGTAGATTTCAATTTTTGTAATTACAAATAAACAGGAGTAACTTATTGGTGTGTTTTTCTATGACTTTTTGATAAGGTAAAAAGAACACTTATAAATAGTGAACAGATGTGAATCAGAAATTACAAATTTTTGTCAAAATTAAAGATAGGTTAGGAGAAAAGTTGCCAGATCAAATGGGAGTTTCAATCTTTGTCAGCATAGTACATAGATTAAACACACACACACACACACACACACACACACACACATACACACAGGTATTAAAATTGATTTTAGTTTCAATTCTCTATTTTCACAAATATTATAAATACTAAGAGCTTGTTCTAAGATTAGTGTGTAATTAGCATTTATAATTTTTATTCCTCCAACGTACTGAACAAAGTCAAGTTGGATTAAACAAATGTGTAATGACTAATTGTTTATTTTCTAATTGTACTTTAGGGTAAAAATGTATTAGAGATATTAGTCCAATGAATCTTGGGAAAATGTATACATACTAGGGGATTTTGTTCTTTATTTTTTATTTTTGCTTGAATTCACTCACTAATAATCTATAGAACTATAGAATATTCCCATTCTTTGGTTTATGGTTTAATTTTATTACAGTTATTAATAAATATGTATAGAAACCCTGAAAGCTTAATATAAACTAATTATACAAAAACAATTTCCCCCAAGATACAATAAAAATGGAATATGTCCCCAAAGAGAAATATTTGCTAAAATTAAAAGTACCCTGAAGCGAGGACAAATCAGATATTGTTATGTAGAAAAGATTTCCCAGCTGTACTTTGAAAGTGTCACCTTTAGCCACAGCTCCTGAAAGCATAGGGCTCTCTGTGTCCTCCAGTGAGTAACGACTGTCATTAGAATTGTCCTCAGGGGAGTATTTAATGATTTTATTTTTGCTGAATTTGCATTTCTAGATGGTGACTAGTTCATAATGATACCAATGGATTCATAATTTTGACTGTCTAAATTATCTTCCAAATCAGCTGCCTCTTTTCAGATGAGAGGCTTTCATCTCAGGGAAAAAGTCTACTGATCCTTTGTGAGGCTGATTCTTTTAAAAATAAATTCTAGAGATTCTCCTTGATAGTCTGGCATTACCATCAGTAGGGAATGTTTGACCTTGTCAGTAAATGATCTTGCAAAATCATCTAAGTTTATAGGGTAAAATCAGGCCTTTTCACAATTTTGTCTGCTCTATTAGCCAATACCCAATATCCAAAGTACAGTAACTAATGCACAAAATCATATTATGTGGTACAAGAAGCAGAAGTCCTGCAACTTATAATAACTAACTTGAAGTTTAATATGGAAATAGAATAAAATTCTGTATTGCTTTTTCAATTTTTAATTCCCTCTCTTTACCATTCTTCTACAGTCTTAATTTTACCTTCACATTTCTTTACTTTTTGTTTATCAGCATCAATATTTAAATACTTCTTAATGAAAATATTACATCAGAAACATTTTACTAGACTGTTATCTCACATTATATATGGATAAATAACCAAAAACTAATTACATACTTTAAGACTTGAAACCTTGAAAATGTTAAACTTCTGAAAGAAAATCTAGTGGACATGACATTGGCTTAAAGAATGCAATTTTGAACAACTTTGAAGCATAAACAAGATAGCAAAAGTAAACAAATGGAATGATATGGAACTAGAGACACTGACAGAGTGAAACAAACAGTAGAGATAGCTGGCAACCTCAGAGTGGGTAGAAACACTTATCAATGACACATTTGGTAAGGGGCTAATATCCATAACAAATTAAAAATCCATACATCTCAGTATTAAATATTATACAACATGAAATAAGATTGCTTGAGCCAACAGTTCTCAAAGGGGATATTCAAATGGTGATGAGTAGAACGAATGTTCAAAATAGTCCTAGAAATACAAGCAGTAAAGCTTCACTCACTGTAGTATCTTCTCCAACTATTAGGGAAGCTGTTATCAAGAAGTTGTGAGAGCAAAAGGACTGAAGAAGGGAAACATTGCACTCTGCTAACATCTAAATACAGTCATTAAAAAACAGTATGAAGTCTTCTGGAGAAACTACAAATAGAACAAGTGTATGATGCAGTAATCCTATCAGTAGCGATTTGGCCAAAGAATAAAAACAAAGCAAAACAAAACAAAACAACAACAACAAAAAACCAGCATGCCACAGACATATCTATTTGTGGATCATTTTCATGTTTTCTTGTATCAGTGAAAAGTGAAAATAAGTAAATGACTGAAAATATAATTTGGTGTATTTACATATTTATGTATAACTTTACCCTTAAAATTATAATATTAATAAATATATCATGTACCCACAATTATAGTATAATATAAAATGGCTTCACTATGCTGAGAATCATCTATGGATGACTAATTTATCTCTTTTTCCTCCAAACTCCTGACAACTGTCTCTCACTTTATTCTTTCCAAGTATTTGTCTTTTATAGAATATCATACAAATAAATTCACATATCATATAGTATTTTCATAGTTTATACTAGAGATTTAAGTTTCATCTACTTATTTTCATGATTTGATGCTTCACTTTCTTTCAGCATTGTCTGTAAATGCTACCACTGGTCTATCTGTGTGTTTTGAAATTAGGATTAAGGCTGTTAAAAACATCAATATCTGACATTTCTGTTAACTGAAACTCATTGGGGCAGATACCATGGAGTGAATGATGTATTGGCGCATGCATAAGAATGTGTTCCCTCTTCCAAATTGGCTATGCAGTTTAGTAATCCTAAGCAATAAAAGGCACATTCTATTAGATCACCTCGTTACTAGTTTTGATATTGACCTTGTTTCAGATTTTAAGTCCTTCAATAGGTCTATGGTATTATCCTCTGATAGTTCTCATATTTTTCTTACTATTTATAGAGTGTTAGACAGTTTACACCAGTGCATGTAGCAAATTCCAGAGTATTGCTACCTCCCAAACAATCAGAAAAAATCCAAAAGTCAAGAAACTAAGAAAAGAGAGGCCAAACAACTTCCTTTTAGCTAAACTTGTACTGAGAAAAATTTAGTTAAAATAGTACAATTCCTACAATATCTTAATGACTTTCAAACAAGGCAAATAAGTAAATAAAACAAAAGTTTCACTACAACACAAAATAAGCAAAATTTTTGATGTTCTTGCTTGGAGGTAAACTATAAAAGAATTATAAAATTGATGCTTTATATATATGAGATGCATTCATTCATGATTGTGTATGTACATGTGTGTGTTCAGTTGGAAGTAATTACAGAATATATAGTACAACACACAGATCTTTTGTATACACACACACATATACATATACATTTTATATATGTATATTTTAATTATATTATACATGTATACATATGTATATACCATGTTTTTAACACCTACAAACAACTTTCTAAGCTTTAATGTATGAATTTTCAACCTTTACAGCCTGGCTTGCTGTTGCATATTTGCGAATAAGTTGTGATTTTCCTCATTCATTGTTTGCTACTTTCCCATTTGCTCAATATTAGCTTTGCATTTTAGTCTTTATAAGCTTAAGCAAAAGATGTTAACCTGTTTGATACCAATGTCACAAACATTTGAAAGCAGTTCCAATTTCCCTGAAGACCGCTGAAATAAGTTTGTAAACTAATCTCAAATGATACTAAGGATATAAATCTTGTGAATCAATGTGATTTGTAAGAAATTAGTTAACCATTTTGACTTGGTAAATTATGGTTTTATTATAAGTCTATGTGACAAAATATATACAAATCCTAAATGTTATGAGTTGTATACTGATGGTGCATAAAATCCACAAATAATTTATGTAAATCATATCTTAATTGCTTAAAGTTAATGAGAGTTTTGTAAAGATGGTAGTATTTGTCCCATTTTACAATGAGGAAGTTAGATATTAAGCCTTAGCCAAGACATACCCTTCAACTGGATGACAAATTATATCTTTTAAAAATAATAGTTAGAAATTTTAGATATTTAAGATAAGATAATAACAAAACCCTTTTATATACTAACATTTTAGAAAGTATTCTTGAGAATTAACAGACAACTTCAAATTACTTGCATTATACAAAGTTTCACTGAAAGAAACACTTTAAACAGAGTTGAGGACATCTGTTCAAAAGCTGTATTTCTGAGTTCCTTCCCAATGTCCTCTGTGAAAACAGACACCGTTAAAAACAGACAAATAAAGCTTTGCTCAATTTGTCAGCCTAAGGGAGTTCCATTGTTCAGAGAAAATAAGATGGATATTCTAAATAGGATGTTTTTGGAAGCCTTTCATGAGACATCAGTGACTCTTTAAAGAGAGTTTATTGATTCTTCAGGCTGCACCTGAGGCAGTTCAAGATCTATTGCTCTGTCACTTTAAAGGCGGCAGCAGACATGCTACTTTTCCTAGGAGAACTTTCTCTTAAGACCTAAAAATTTCCATGAACCAATTGCATCTGTCATCTCCTTCTTGATCCACCCAAATCCCAGAGGCCATGTCTAAATGGTTAAAAGCCACGATTTTGCTCAGAATGCTTGTTGGAACAAATTTATATTTGGAACAGTGGCTCTGTAAATGAAAACTAAGCATGCAAACCTGAAAACATTGCAAGATTTTGTGATGATGAGAGGCAGGAGTCATAGGATCCTGAGAAAACCAACCTAAAACCAATCTCTTAGGCAGCAAGCATGTCGAGAGTCTGAGAGACCTGGCACTCACTGTCAGTGTGGTCATTTATCCTGGGATGGGAAGCTGCTTATGTATCAAGAAAATAAACTGTATTTGGGAATGAAAAAAATTAAGACTCTTATTTAGTGTGTACAGGGTAGGGAAGAGGGACTCTTTATGAATTATAGTACATGTGTGATGGTGTTAGGACTTACATGACTCAGTTCTCTTCTCTTTCCATCCTGTAGGTTCTAGGGTCCAAACTCTGGCCATTGGGCTTGTTAGCAAGCAGTTTTACATACTAAATCATCTCACATCCTCAGGGAAGAAAGAGCTTTTATCCATTATTTCTTCCAAATTCCAGCTACTTCTGAAATTTAATGTGTTATGTCAAGTTTTGAGGAATTCAAAGATTTTATTTTTCCTTCCAATACAGTCATCTACAACTACTTCCATGACCCTTGGAAATACTCTCATTTAGAATTCCCAGAAGCCTTGAGTTAAAATACATTGTATATATTCAACCATAAGAAAGGAAGTCAAATTTCCATCATTCTATGTCAATGCCCCAAATGATGAGAACTCATTCCTTTTATCATATAGATATTTTTCTTGAGCATTTATGAAAGCACAGAATTGTCATTTTCTTTTCTCAAAAGGAAAGTACATATATGTACACATGGACAAGTGTTCTAGACTATAAAAGATTTTGAATATTTGTCAAAAATAAGCTTATATTCAGTATTATCAGAATGTTATGTTATTTGTTGTAGTTAATTTTGGAGTTAATCATACTAGTTTAGCTGCACAGTTTAAGGTGAAATATCTGCTTTCAATAAATGAACCCATCTGCATACTCCTGTGACTGCATAAAAAGCAAGTATCTCACTTCTTAAGAGGCAATGTGGGAATATATATGGCCTCCAATAACAGAAATTTAGAGTATGCTCATTGATTCCTTCCTTTGTTCTATTTTTGTTTTTTTTTTGGTTAGTTTACCTAAAGTGATTATGCTTCTAAGAGTCTGAATATCATAAATTCTTGAATTCATCCCCTTATGTCCTTGAGTTAACAGATTAGAGTACTAAACTACAGTATCTGATGAGACAGAGGTCAGTCTGTACCTGTGACCAGATAAATTCTTAGCAATATGCTGTAGGATAGTCAATTCATGGCACATATCTAAACATAATAAAAGCAAACCAAGAGTCAACATGAAATTACATGGAGAGAAACTAGAAGCAATTCCACTAAAATCCAGAAGACAACATAGTTGCCCACTCTCTTCCTATCTATTGAATATAGTACTTGAAAATCTAACTAGAGAAATTAGCCAATAAATAAATAAATAAATAAATAAATAAATAAATAAATAGGAGATTAAGGGGATACAAATTGGAAAGGAAGAAGTAAAGATACAATAAAAGTATCACTATTTGCAGGTGATATGATTGTATACTTTCCAACCCCGGAAATTCCACTGCAGAACTCCTATAGCTGAAAGACAACTTCTGGAAAACGGCAGAATATAAAATTAATTCAAACAAATTAGTAGCTTTTCTTTATACAAATGATAAGCATGCTGAGAAAGAAATTAAGGAAACCACACACTTCACAATGGCCTCAAATTTTATAAAATATCTGGTGTAACCCTTACCAAGGAAGTGAAAGACCTGTATGACAAGAACGTAAACTCTTGAAAGAAAGTAAACGAAGACGGCAGAAGATGGAATGATCTCCCATGCTCATGATAGGATTAACATAGTGAAAATGGCCATCTAACCAAATGAAATCTACAGACTCAATGCAATCCCCAACAAAATTCCAACTCAGTTTTTCACAGAGATAGAGCAATTTTCAACGTCATTTGGAATAACAGAAAAACCAGGATAGCCAAACCAATTCTCATCAATAAAAGACCTTCTGGGGGAATCACCTTACCTGATCTCAAGCTGTGCTACAAAGCAGTAGTGATGAAGATTGCTTGGTATTGGTACAAATAAGGACAGGTTGATCACTGAAATAGAATGAAAGACCACCCCCCCCCCCAAAAAAAAAACACTACTATGGACACTTGATCTTTGACAAAGAAGCCAAAATCATACAGTTAAAAAAAATCATCTTCAATAAATGATGCTGGTCTTACTGGCTGTCTGTATGTAGAAGAATGAAATAGATCTATATTTGTCACCTTGCACAAAGTTCAAGACGAAGTGGATAAATGACGTCAACATAAAACCATATACACTGAATGTAACAGAAGAGACAGTGGGACATAGCCTAGAACTCATTGACACGGGGAAACTCCCTGAACAGAATACCAATGGCTTGGGCTGTAAGATCAACAACTGATAATTGAAAATCTTCTCTAAGTTAAAATCAGTGTCGATAGGAAAAATCAGCAAATTTAAGATAGGGAAAAAACTTCAATAACTCTAAAGCTGAGAGAGGGCAAATATCCAAAATATATAAAGAACTCAAGGACTTAACCTCAAAAAAAAAAAAAAAAAAGCAACACAATTAAAAGATGGAAGAGCTAAACAGAGATTTCATGACAGAAGAATCTCAAATGTCCGAGAAGCACCTAAAGAAATGTTTAAGTCCTTAGTCACCAGGGAAATGCAAATCAAAATGACCCAGTGATTCCACCTTACACCAATCAAAACGGCTAAGATCAAAAAAACCTCAATTGAGAGCACATGTTGGTGAGAATGTGGAGAAAATGGAACACTGCTTCATTGCTGGTGGGATTGCAAACTGGTTCAACCACTTTGCAAATCAATCTGGAGGTTCCTCAGAAAATTGGAAATAGATCTAACTGATTACCCAGATATACCACTCCTGAGCATATACCCCAAACTGCTTTACCTTACCAGAAAGACCCATGATCCACTATATTCAATGCAGCCTTACTTGTAATAGCCAGAAGTTGTAAACAACTCAGATGTCCCTCAATGGAAGAAAGGATACAGTAAATTTCTTTCAATTACACAATGGAATGCTATGCTGAAAGGAAATAAAGCTTGAGACCTGTGATTCATGTAATGTATGTCAAATAGCCCAAAGAGTTGTTTGTGAGCTTTGAAACCTGGGGCTGAGCACATAGCAGAACAAGCCCGGGCATGTCCAAGTCCCTCTTGAAGCTAGGTCACCCGGTCATAAAGATAAGGGAAGGAATGCAGGAACTGGTTCTGACTATCTTGGCTGACTCATTGACCATCTGGCAGCCCGCCACCTCCTGCTCGTCCCCCTCTCTATGGAGAGCATAGTTAAAAGCTGAAACATTAACCAGATGCATTATCGACTCAGATAAGCCCCCAGCTTTAGAATTCTTATACGCCCCAGCCTGCACGTACTACTCTGCTGACTCATAATCATGTTGCTGATGTTTGAATGGGTCAATTGTGTGTAACCGCACCAATTCTTCCTAACACCTAACCCATACCCTATAAAAACCCCGAGTTTTTGAGTCTCAGGGTCGATTCCTCTGTCTCCTGCGTGAGATACATATCGACCCAGAGCTCCGCCATTAAAGCTGCCTCGTGCTTTTGCAACAAGAAGGTCTCTCGTGTTTCTTTGGGTGACCCCGTGTCCTGAGACTTGAGTGGGGGGCTCCTTCTTGGGGTCCTACAATGCAACTACTAAAAATTAGGACAATGTTAATTTTGCAGGCAAATGGATGGAACTAGAAAATATCATCCTAAGTGAGGTAACCCAAACCCAAAAGAACTTGCATGGAATTTACTGAATGATAAGTGGATAATAGCCAAAAAGTAAAGGATACCTAGAATACAATCCACAGTCTATAAGTGTAACAAGCTGAAAGGCTCAAGAGTTGATGCTTCAATATCACTTAGGAGGAAGAAAATAATTATGAGAGTCAGATGGAGGGATGGGCCTGGGTAGGAGAGGGGAAGGAACAGGATCAGGTATGGGTGAGGGGACAAGAGAGAAGGATAGACAGCATGGAGAATGAATAGAAATATGTAGCCTCAGGTTAGGAGGTAGAGGTACCCTGTGAAAGGTACCATAGATTAGGAGGTGAGAGACTCTCAGGACTCAGTGGGAGTGATCTTAGCCAAAATGCCAAACAAATGGGAGAGGGAACCTCTAGTAGATATATGTCCCTCAAATGGAGAAACAGGATTACTAACCCACAGTCAAAATTTCTAATCCGAATCTGTTCCTGTCTAAAAAACTGCACAGATAAAAATGGAGACGAGACAGAAGACAGAAGCCTACCTAGCATGGTTGCCCTCTGAGAGGCTCTACCATCAGTTGACTTGAGACCGATGCAAATACCCAACCATTGGACATAGTCAGGGACACACCCCCCTCCAGTTAAATTAGGGGAAGGATGGAAGAAGCTGAAGGGGAGGGTGACCCCATAGGAAGACCAGCAGTCTCAAGTAACCAGGACCTCAGGGAGCTCCCAGAGCCTGAACCACCAACCAGGCAGCATACATGTGCTGATCTGAGGTCCCCTGGTACATATATAGCAGAGGTTTGCCTGGTCAGGCCTTAGTGGGAGAAGATGTATTTAATCCTTGAAAGACTTGAGGTCCGAGGGAAGGGGGAGGCTTGCTGGGGGAGCACTCTCTTGGAGGCAAGTGGGAGGAGGAAAGGGATGAGGAACTGGGTGAGAGGGGCATCAGGGAAGGAGGCAACAGCTAGAATGCAAATTTTTTTTAAAAAGTAGTCCAATGTAGTAAACCTGGCACTAAATTGATGCTTTCAATATACCAGAATATATAGCATAAATACACCTTGAGTAAGAGTGCTTATATATGAAACTGTTTCCTTAATAGCACTGATTCATCTGACCAAGAATCAAATGATAAAAATGGGGCCAGTACTCATAAACATCACTATTAACCCATTAGTAAAATTTTCTTCCTTTTGCTGAGCTGCTATTCTGTTGTTCAGATAGAAGAGACTTTCCTCCAGGTACACTAACATTCTATGGACCAAAAGTTAAGACTGGGTACCTTGGGCTCCTCATTTCCTCATTCAAATGGTTAAGAAAGGAGTTGTAGTGTTAGCAGCAGTGATTAACTAGAATACCAGGTAGGGTACATTGTACTTTTTCACCATAGAGCTCAAATCCCAGAGAGCATTTAGGGTATCTGTTGGTGTTACCATGTTTTGTGACAGTGATCAGTGCAAGTGTATAACAATCTAAAGCAGAGAGGATAATAAATGGCCCAAACCATTAAAGAATGAAGGTATGGGTCACCTTCCCAGTGAGCTAATCAAGACTTGCTGAGGTGCTTGCTGAAGATAAAGGAAAAATAAAACATTTAGCATAAAAAGATAATTATAAATACCAGCTAGGAAGCAATCCCACTAAAATCAGGGACTAGACAAGGCTGTCCACTCTCACCCTACCTATTCAACATTGTACTTGAAGTCCTAGCCAGAGCAATTAGACAACAAAAGGAGATCAGGGGGATACAAATTGGAAAGGAAGAAGTCAAAATATCACTTTTTGCAGATGATATGATAGTATATATAAGTGACCCTAAAAATTCCACCAGAGAACTCCTAAGCCTGATAAACAGCTTCAATCAAGTAGCTGGATATAAAATTAACTCACACAAGTCAATGGCTTTTCTGTATACAAAGGATAAACAGGCTGAGAAAGAAATTAGGGAAACAACACCCTTCTCAATAGTCACAAATAATATAAAATACCTTGGCGTGACTCTAACTAAGGAAGTGAAAGATCTGTATGATAAGAACTTCAAGTCTCTAAAGAAAGAAATTAAAGAAGATCTCAGAAGATGGAAAGATCTCCCATGCTCATGGATTGGCAGGATCAACATTGTAAAAATGACTATCTTGCCAAAAGCAATCTACAGATTCAATGCAATCCCCATCAAAATTCCAACTCAATTCTTCAACGAATTAGAAAGGGCAATCGGCAGATTCATCTGGAATAACAAAAAACCGAGGATAGCAAAAACTCTTCTCAAGGATAAAAGAACCTCTGGTGGAATCACCATGCCGGACCTAAAACTGAACTACAGAGCAATTGTGGTCAAAACTGCATGGTACTGGTATAGTGACAGACAAGTAGACCAATGGAACAGAACTGAAGACCCAGAGATGAACCCACACACCTATGGTCACTTGATCTTTGACAAGGGAGCTAAAACCATCCAGTGGAAAAAAGACAGCATTTTCAACAAATGGTGCTGGCACAACTGGCGGTTATCATGTAGAAGAATGCGAATTGATCCATTTCTATCTCCTTGTACTAAGGTCAAATCTAAGTGGATTAAGGAACTCCACATAAAACCAGAGACACTGAAACTTATAGAGGAGAAAGTAGGGAAAAGCCTCGAAGATATGGGTACAGGGGAAAAATTCCTGAATAGTACAGCAATGGCTTGTGCTATAAGATCAAGAATAGATAAATGGGACCTCATAAAATTGCAAAGCTTCTGCAAAGCAAAAGACACAGTCAATAAGACAAAAAGGCCACGAACAGATTGGGAAAGGATCTTTACCTATCCCAAATCGGATAGGGGAGGAATATCCAATATATATAAAGAACTCAAGAAGGTGGACTCCAGAAAATCAAATAACCCCATTAAAAAATGGGGCTCAGAGCTGAACAAAGAATTCTCACCTGAGGAATACCGAATGGCAGAGAAACACCTGAAAAAATGTTCAACATCCTTAATCATCAGGGAAATGCAAATCAAAACAACACTGAGATTCCACTTCACTCCAGTGAGAATGGCTAAGATCAAAAACTCAGGTGACAGTAGATGCTGGCGAGGATGTGGAGAAAGGGAAACACTCCTCCATTGTTGGTGGGATTGCAAGCTTGTACAACCACTCTGGAAATCAATCTGGCGGTTCCTCAGAAAATTGGACATAGTACTACCGGAGGAACCCGCAATACTTCTCCTGGGCATATATCCAGAAGATGTCCCAACCGGTAAGAAGAACACATGCTCCACTATGTTCATAGCAGCCTTGTTTTTAATAGCCAGAAGCTGGAAAGAACCCAGATGCCCCTCAACAGAGGAATGGATACAGAAAATGTGGTACATTTACACAATGGAATACTACTCAGCTATTAAAAAAATGAATTTATGAAATTCCTAGGCAAATGGATGGACCTGGAGGGTATCATCCTGAGTGAAGTAACCCAATCACAAAGGAACTCGCACAATATGTACTCACTGATAAATGGATAATAGCCCAGAAACTTAGGATACCCAAGATATAAGATACAACTTGCCAAACGCATGAAATTCAAGAAGAACGAAGACCAAAGTGTGGACACTTTACCCTTTCTTAGAAATGGGAACAAAACACCCATGGAAGGAGTTACAGAGACAAAATTTGGAGCTGTGACGAAAGGATGGACCATCTAGTGATTGCCATATGCAGGGATCCATCCCATAATCAGCTTCCAAATGCTGACACCATTGCATACACTAGCAAGATTTCGCTGAAAGGACCCAGATATAGCTCTCTCTTGTGAGACTATGCCGGGGCCTAGCAAACACAGAAGTGGATGCTCACAGTCAGCTATTGGATGGGTCACAGGGCCCCTAATGGAGGAGCTAGAGAAATTACCCAAGGAGCTAAAGGGAACTGTAATCCTATAGGTGGAACAACAATATGAACTAACCAGTACCCGGGAGCTCTTGTCTTTAGCTGCATATGTATCAAAAGATGGCCTAGTCGGCCATCACTGCAAAGAGAGGCCCATTGGACTTGCAAACTTTATATGCCCCAGTACAAGGGAACGCCAGGGCCAAAAAGGGGGAGTGGGTGGGTAGGGGTTTGGGGGGGTGGGTATGGGGGACCTTTGGGATAGCATTGAAAATGTAAATGAGGAAAATACCTAATTAAAAAAAAATACCACCTAAGGACATATGATCAGTATGGAAACAGTAAGTATAGTTGCCATGAATGTTTCTATCCTATCTACTTATGCATGTCTATTAAGCATATATTTGTATATTACTGACATAATATCAGCAATTAAGGGAATATATATATATATATATATATGTGTGTATATATATATATACACATATACATATATATCCATTTTATGCTATAAGTTATTTAAGAGCTAGCATTTCCTCAAAGCACATTCCTACTTATTATGGGAAAATTGTGTTTTCAATTGTACATGAAATAGTTATATCATATTAGGTAGAATCTTGACTTTAAAATCTTTATTTAAAATCTAAACATAGCATAAAGAGATGTGATTGGGTAACAAGCTAGCTTGAGGTCAAATTTGATGATAAATCTATTTTTAATATAATATTTTTATATTCTTTGAGAGTATTTTTTATCATCCCCCTTCTATTCTCTCTTCAATTTCTTTTCAGGAATCCCAACATAGCCCTCCATTAAAAAATAAAATCGCTTGTTGAGTCTAATTAGTCCTGCCTAATGTCCATAGGGATAGGCCATCTGCTAGAGCATTGTACCTGCAAAAACAGATTCTCTCCTCTAACCCCCAATTGTCCATACTTTCTCAGCTAAGAGTGGAACATCATGAATCCCTCCCCTAGCATTGTTAGAATATTTGACTGTCTTATCTTGTGCCAGAAACAACATATACTAAGAGATTATGAATGTAATGACTTGCCTTACTCAGAAAACACTATTTGAGAACAGCCCTCATCTACCTCTAACACATAATTCTTCTGCCCCCTCTTATGTGATGTTCCTAATAAACCTGAGTACTCACTACACAGATATATTCTCTACACTTTGACTGACCATAAGAAAAATGAAGGTTATATAAAAAAAATAGAAAGATGCACTAATCTATGGATAAAAATATGGATATTTAGAAAACAAGGTGGAAGTATGTCCATTTAGCCTAACAATAGAAATACATTTTCCCAGAGGTGTAGCAATATTTTTTATATATAAAACCCAGTGGCACATTACCACTACTGCCCCAATGTTCTGGGTTCCTGAATGAGAGACACACATTTATATATTGATATGCCTTAAATAGCACAACAGCTGGGCTACTTCCTAACCTCCACATGGTTAATCCATCTCCAGCTGATAATCTCAAGTTATTAATTAGTAAATTCTTCATTCTATCTTGGCTGCCACTTAATTCTCTCTCTCTCTCTCTGTGTCTCTGTCTCTCTGTCTCTCTCTCTCTCTGTCTCTCTCTCTCTCTCTCTCCTACATGCTCTTCGCTCTCCACATGCTCATGACCAAACTTTCATCTTCTTTCTCTGCCCTTCTCTGTCACTACTCCCTCAACTTCTCTGCTCATGCCCTGAATAAACTCTATCCTATGCTATTACATGGTTGGTTCCAGAGAGGGACGAGATGCTTCAGCAAGGGCTCTGCAGAGGCTCTCCCTTCTCTCACATGTGACTGCACCTTCACCAAACATATTCCTTGCTTCTTTGTTTTTATAAAACACAACATCAATAGCAAGAGAAATTACAGAAAATGTGAAAGTTAATGGAGATTAAGCAACACACTGTTGATTCATGACTGAGTCATTAAAAAAGTAAATAAAAACATGCCTGTAATCAATTGAAAATGAAAATACACTCAAGTCTGTGGAATGTAATAACTTCGAGGGAATGTTATTTTAACTATGTACGTTAAACAACAACAACAAGAATAGATCCGAAATAACCCAATGATAAGCCTTAAGGAATAAGGAAAAAGAAAAAAGAACAAAACAAACTGAATGGTAGGAGATAAGAAGAAATAACAAAGGTCAGCCAGTAAACATTGTTGTCAGCTGAGTAGATCTAGAACAAACTATGAAACTTGCCTTTGGGTGGGTTTGAAAATATTTTATGGAAGGAATAATGAGGGCAGAATAATCTTCAAGTGGTCAACATGTAATAGCTGCAATGAGCAAAAAGTCTAAAGAAGGGCAATGATGCTTTCTTGTTTGCCTTGTGTCTCCTTGGCAAGTGTGTCTATCCCGTTGTTGTTCCTATTTTTAATAACCTTCAAGAACATTGAAAGACAGTTTTGTTGTTGTTGTTGTTGTTGTTTTTGCTTTGCAACACCAATTAGTGTTTCTCCAAGACTCTTTTAGGCTTTTTGTGCCTCAGGAAATTTGTGTTGCATCCAAATTAATGTTACTGGGTTCTCAGCCTCTCCAGGATGTAGAAGTCCCCCATCATACAATCTAATCTAATAATTCTCTTTTCATAATGCATATTCTTTTTATTTGTTCTATTCTTCTAGACTTCACAGTCTAGAGTATTCTAACTAATATATATGTAAACTCATATAAAAACAAGCCTGTAATAAACACATACAAATAGAGTTTAAATGTAGTATTTAAAGCTAAAAAGTTTGTTAGAAAATACTTATCTATTCATATAATGAAAACATATAAAAGTATGTAATATATTATTTCGAGATACGTGAAGGTAGGATGTCATTATTAACACAACAAAGAACAATATCAGAGGATTTGGAATAGTAAGTGTTTGGGTCTAGAGGTGAAATTAAAAGTCTAATAGGATCTCAAAAATATTTATTGGGTTTTAATTTCTTAGTTGAATAGTAAGAACATTTATGCTATTCCTTGAGTATTCCTAGAATAAGTGACTATATTTTATTTGAGTTTGTGCTATTAATGTATTATTTTACATAAAAATGTTCTTCAAACACAAAATTATTTGTAATAGTAATCTGTAAATAATTACCCATTAATGTGCATAACATTATGTTGGGTTCTTTGCATATTAAAATAAATACAAATTTTTACAAAACACTTCAAAACATTCTTAGTTTATGTACATTTAGTTTTTAATGAAATAGCTTGTCAAATAAGTGAGATATTTAGGATAATAAAATGGTTTTTGTCATTTCATCAATAGTTGGTATAGTCTTGGTTTAATTGATTTTAGGACCAAGCTAATTTTATGCTTGAGAAATAGACAAATTCAGGCTAAAACTTCAGCAGTTCTCAATTAGTTTCTGACTTATTACAATTAGTACTGGAAGCAATAAGATGGAAGAAGGAACAGTGTCAGCAATTGAATGTTTTTTAAACAGGGTTTAGAAAAAGACAAGAAAAGGTGTTATATGGATAAGAGGACTCAGAAACTGAATTACTACATTTTAGTTCTTTTATTTTTTACTATTTTTAAGTATTTATTATGTGTATTGTGTGTGTTAATATGAGTGTCTGTGGGGGGCACAGAAGCTACACATGCATGCAAGAGCCCAGAGACATCAAAAGAGGGAATCAGAACTCTGGCAACTGGAGTTACAGGTAGTTATAGATATCATGTGTATACTAGGACTAAAACTTGGGTCTTTCTTAAGAGCTATAAGCACTCCTAACTATTAAGATGTTTCTCAAGCCTGAAAATGGCAATTTTAGAAATGTTCTTGGTCCTAGAGAATGTATATGTTACTATTTGAAATGTAAATCTTAAAATATCAAAGAATTAATTTAGTGTGAAATCTGAGGTAGATGATGATTAATAGGTAACATGTAAAATGCAAAGGTCTCACCATTAATTTTAATTATGCCATTCCAAATGCACAATGAGATTAATTTCACTGAATTATAAATGCTGGCAATTAGACACAGGTGTTTTTATTCCAACTGGAAAATGGCAGTTATAAAGACTGTGCATATTATATCTCTTAATGTTAGGGATGCATACAATCTTAAGAAGAACAATGTACCTTTTTATTTAATTAAATATAAACTTTCTGTGTTTCATAAATATTTGAGCTGAATCAATGAATAATTTTAGATGTAATTTATTGATGTATACAAATAATATGTATATTAATATATATCAACAAATATTTTACACACACACACAGGTGAGAGAATGTACAAATAGAATCAGAGGATAAGACCAAGGTGAAAGTATTTGAGAATTTTTAATTTCATCAATAAAGTATTCAATAAACATCCTACCAAATGTTGGTGTGTTTTAAACCAAAATGAAAACACGAGTCACTATGGAGCTAATGAATGAAAGCATCAGTTAACACTCTTGGTAAGCACTTTTACTCTCTTGGTAATTTAGACTATCCATATGACCAATATGTCCACATGGGTCAATGTTATAATTTAAAATTGACTTACTATTGATACAGAGGAAATCAGGGTCCCCTCTTAGGATTATTGGTTTCATTAATAAAAGACTTTCAAATGGGCTGAAATAGAAGCTCAACAATTTTACTAGAGTTAAAAAGAGCACACTGCAAGGTTGTCAAGCTGAGAGTCAGCAGCTGTAGGGAGGAATAGAGGAGGAGAAAAAGGAAAGCATCCACCCTGCTTGCTAGCATTGAGCTTAGACAAATGGCCACATGGAGAAAAAGGGATATTTAGAGAAAAAAAAATTAAAAGCCTACATTCTTGGGGAAACCCAAGAAAAGGAGAAATTGATGTTTGCTGTGGGTTTAAAAGCACAAACATTGTGTTTCAGGTGTTCCTGCTAGAAAAAGAACAAGCATTTAAACAGAAACATGAAATTTGGGGGTTTAATGGTTTCAAGTGTTGTTTGTTTGTTTGTTTGTTTGTTTGTTTTTTGAATTCTCAGTAGCAAGATCTTATCCATTGTGTTTTGCTTGATCAGCTCTTTTCACCTAGGTGAAGGGAGAGTACCTGTTCTCCCGTGCTTCGGCTGTTGACAATTTGCTCTACCAGGCAGGCACTTTTGTGTTTTTTCTTGGCTGGTATTGCTAGAATGTAGGGGTCTGCTGCCTTTTGTAAGGCCTAAAAGTATAGCAGGAAGAGAAGCAGCATATGAACGGCACCATATTGGCAGGGCTGGAGTGGGGGTTGGGACTGGACTTTTTGTTAATGGTCCCTTGGACAGTCTGGATATCTACAGGGGTCAGTGCAGTAGCTCCACCAGAAAACAAACGAAGGAAGAAGACACAGTGTCTGCCTTTAGGGTGGAAAGGCCTGGATCTTTTGGGCTAATGCCAAAAGCCTGTGGGCTATGGGCTGGGGTTACTCTCAGTGTTTGATTAATCTGGAGTTCAGATGTGGATCTGCATGAGCCTCCAGCTGTGGCATGCTTCAGCAAGGTAGCCCACGTTAGGCACCAAATATGGGTCCATGTTCTGCCTTGCTATTGAGGTGTGTGAATTCCAATGGGGCAGAAAAAGTAGGAGGTGCTAGGCTATAAATGTAGCCTAAGATGGGGCCCTCAGCTGGGCGAGAAACGAGGCAGGCTGGGACCGAAGCTGGTGTTCCCAAACTCCCAGACACCCAGATGCTGCTGGGAACCACTAGGAGTTGGGAATATGGTTGTGGATTGGCAATGAGCCTGAGGCCAGAGGGAGGAGAAATACAGTTTAGCTCAGAGGCTAATGTCTGCATACAGAAGGCAGAACAGCCTTCTGAAGGCTACTTAGGTTGTGTAACTCCGTATGATGAAGGCTTCCCCCCACCTCCCAGGGTGGTTCTTGATGAGGGAAACAGTCTTTACTTGTCCAAATTGTTTAATGGTAATGGAAAATGAATGCATACAACTTACTCAAGGTGGACGAGAGATTAAATAGCTTTTGTAGGATGGATTGTATGGGAAGGGAAGCTTATTGGCTGAACCCTCTGGGCAATAGATACTTTATTAGCATGGTGAACTCTGTGCTTTGTGCTACATGACTAGTGGTCTTTATGCTACATGACTAGTGGTCAAGAGTCCCATGTGGGATGTTGTAGTCATGTGCTCAGGACAGAAACCATGTTGGGGATAGATAGAATGCCTACCATTCTCAGATATGAGAATTTACTGGGATTTCTGAAACTGCTCAGGCTTCAGTTTTTGTCTGGTGACATGATTCCACTTGTCCCACAGTTTCCTGAATAATTCAGAAAAGAATGCCAAGGTAAAAGCTACATGACACGTCAGGCATGGTGGTGCACGACTTTAATCCCAGCATTCGGGAGGCAGAGGCAGGTGGATTTCTGAGTTTGAGGTCTACAAAGTGAGATCCAGTACAGCCAGGGCTATACAGAGAAGCCTTGTCTGGAAAAACAAAAAACAAACAAACAAACAAACAAAAAATAAAACAAAAAAAAGTGCAGTATGTCATTAAATCAATATTCTATCAGTTTCTTTACCATAGCTTACAGTGAGCCCTCCTTCCCAGATGCAGTAGCTTGGCCAAGTAAATGAAACAGCCTAGCTTTAATGGTAGGCGTTAAGCTGGGTAAGAGATTCCTCTCCATGAATGGAATGCATGTTACAAAATGCTGCAGTAAGAGTGAAATGAAATCTGTGATGCATTCATATATATATATATATATATATATATATATGATGTATATATGATTTATCTAATAATATATAGCATATGTTTCCTGAATGAAAGTGTATCTAAGACAATAGGATGTGGAAAAATGGCTTCAAAATTTCTGGAGATTCACAGAGTAACATCTTCATCCTCCCAAAGTTTGCCCTATACAAGATGGGTTCCCAAATCTAGTGAGAACAGACATTTGAAAAAATAACAGATATTTGCATCTCTCCTGTTCTTCCTGACACCTGATTGTGATCTGCCATTCCTCTCCCCATCCACTCTCTCACCCAATTCTCTTCCTCCATCTGCCTTTTATGACTATTTTATTCCCCCTTTTAAGTGAGATTTAAGCATTTTCTTTTGTGCCTTCCTTCTTGTTTAGCTTCTTTGGGTCTGTGGGGTATAGCCTGGGTAGCCTGTATTTTATGACTAATATCCATTGGGTGGACTGTGTTACCTCACTAAGGATGTATTTTTAAGTTTCATTCATTTGCCTGCAAAGTTCACGATGTCTTCATTTTTAGAAAGTACCCAAGGAGCTAAAGGGATCTGCAACCCTATAGGTGGAACAACATTATGAACTAACCAGTACCCCAGAGCTCTTGACTCTAGCTGCATATGTATCAAAAGATGGCCTAGTTGGCCATCACTGGAAAGAAAGGCCCATTGGACTTGCAAACTTTATATGCCCCAGTACAGGGGAACGCCAGGGCCAAAAAGTGGGGGTGGGTGGGTGGGAAGGTATGGGGGACTTTTGGGATAGCATTGAAAATGTAAATGAGGAAAATACCTAATAAAAAAAGAAATAAAAAATCTATAAATAAAAATGTTGACTAATTAAAAAAAAAGAAACAAAAGAGCTGAATAATACTCCATTTTGTAGATATACCATATTTTCTTTATCTATTCTTCAGTTGTAGGACATCTAGGTTATTTCCAGCTCCTGACTATTATGAATAAAGCTGCTATGAATATAGAGGAGCACACGTTCTTGTGGTATGGTGGAACATCTTTTGGTTATATGCTCAGGAGTGATATAACTGGGTCTTGAGGTAGAACTATTCCAAATTTCCTGAGAAACCACTAAATTGATTTCCAAAGTGGTTGTACAAGTTTGTATTCCCACTAGCAGTGGAGGAGTATTTTCTTTGTTTCACATCCTTGCCAGGATATGTTATCTCTTGAGTTTTTTTTTTTTTTTTTTTCCTTAGCCATTATGATGAGTGTATAGTGGAACCTTAGGATTTTTTGATTTGCATATACCTGATGACTAAGGACTTTTAACATTTCTTTAAGTGGTTCTTGACCATTTGAGATTCCCCTTTTGAGAATTTTTTATTTAGCTCTGTACCCCAGTTTTACTTGGGTTATTTGGGTTATTGGTGTATAATTTCTTGATTTCTTTATAAATTTTGGATATTATTCCTCTGTCAGATGTAGAGTTGGTGAAAATCAATTCCCAATCTGTTGGCTGCCATTTTGTCCTATTGCCTTTTGACTTATAGAAGCTTTGCAGTTTCATCAGGTCCACTTATTAATTGTTTATCTCAGAGCCTGAGCCTTTAGTGGGAGAGTGCAACTTCCAAAAAATTTGGACAAAGGAAGTTCAGGCCAATTTGAATACATTTTTCTTTTAGATCCTGTAGCACCTATCTTTCTAGCATTTGCCACAGATCCCAACACTACTGAATTGGCATTTCAATTCACAGTCTGACATGGAACAATTGGTTTATGTAGGAGCAGTATCCTCATATAAGAGATCTCTATATCAAAGGTTCCTCCCAAATAAAGACCTGGTCTTTGTTTGGATGGGGCTAACTCTGGTGCAGCTTTGACTCAGCAGAGAGAGCCTGGAGGGTCCTGGACTGGAACAGGTAGTAGCTCTCAATGGGTACTCATGGAGGCTGAAGAAGTGATGTATCTGTGGAGGAGAGAGGGACAAAAGTGGTCCCCACATGGCCAGGAAAGACTAGGCCATTGGGTTGGGGACTCAACTTCTCCCTGTTTCCATACCATCTAATTGGTTATTTCTCCTCTGCTGGTGAAATGAGCCACTTCAAACCAGATTAGATGATATTAAAGGCAGGTTTATTGGGAAGCTGCACTCGGCAAGTCATTTCACTAGCCACAGAACCAAGGGCAGGGATGTCAACATGGGGAATGGGGAGGGAGAGTGAAAGAAAGAAAAGACATGTACTCAGAGAGTAAGAGCAGAAAAAGGGCACAAAAAGGAGGAGGAGGAGGAGGAGGAGGAGGAGGAGGAGGAGGAGGAAGAAGAGGAAGAGGAAGAGGAAGAGGAAGAGGAAGAGGAAGAGGAAGAGGAAGAGGAAGAAGGGGAGAGAGGCAAAATGTCTGGATTATACAGGTAAGGGCCTCTGGTGGAAGGGCAGCCCAGTCCCTGGTGTGAAAAAGTTTATGGTCGGGGACAGGTTGTACAAGGTAGGGACTAAGGAATGTTGAGAGAACCTGGAGGTCAGATCTGCTTTTATATGTAAAATATAAACAACCAACAAGAAGTAAGGAAACAAGGTATCAGTGAAGTAAGGCAAACCAAGTTCCAACTGTGCAGCTCCTGGAATGGGTAGTAAAGGTATAGCCACTTCTGCTTAATTTAGTGTTTCAATTGCTGTGAACAGACACCATGACCACAGCAATGCTTATCAAGGAAAATATTGAATTTAATCTAGCTTATAGTTTCAGAGGTTTAGTCCATTGTTGTCATGGCAGGAAGCACAGTGTCATGCAGGCAGACAACAGCATGCAGTTGGAGACAGCTGAGAGTTCTACTTCTGGTTCTACACTTACAGCAGGAAGAGTGTGAGCCAATGGGGCCTTGAGCTTCTGAGGTCTCAAACACAACCCCTAGAAACACACAATGCCATACTTACTCCAGCAAGGCTACACCTCCTAACAGTACAACTCCCTGTGAGCCTATGGAAGCTATTTTTTTTCAAGCTACCACAACTTCCAAAAGGTAAGCCAGATGAGAAATAAGTGTGATTACCCTCACAATAGACAAGAGTTCTCATAAACTCCAAACATACTTATTGGCTTGGGTGAGACAATGATTCCTCAAGAATAAAATATATAATAAATCAGAGGATGGTTCTTCAGAAATACAAGATATATGGGTAAACGCCTAGCTGAACTCATGCAAAGAGAAAGATACAAGACTCAAATTAATAAATTTAAAAGTGGGGCTGGTGAGATGGCTCAGCAGGTAAGAGCACCCGACTGCTCTTCCGAAGGTCCAGAGTTCAAATCCCAGCAACCACATGGTGGCTCACAACCACCCGTAATGAGAACTGACTCCCTCTTCTGGAGTGTCTAAAGACAGCTACAGTGTACTTACATATAATAAATAAATAAATCTTAAAAAAAAATTAACAAATTAAAAAAAAATGCTGTCTTTTAAGCCGGGCGTGGTGGCACGTGCCTTTAATCCCAGCACTTGAGAGGCAGAGGCAGGCGAATTTCTGAGTTCAAAGCTAGCCAAAAACAAAAAAAAAAAAACAAAAAAAAAAAAAAAAAACAAAAAAATAAATAAATTTAAAAGTGAAGAACTCAGTCTCAGGTTTCATTGGCATTAGAGAACGAAATTTTCAAGAGAATATATATATATATATATATATATATATATATATATATATACATACATCTATATATATGTTCTCTTTATATATCACCTATTACAATTAAGTCAAGAGGCTATGAAGCTAAACACATGTGCAATACTAAAGAATCTTGAAGCAGTAATTTAAAATGTTCCAACAAAGACAAGCCCAGTACCAGGCAGGTTCAGGTCTAAATCTTACTACTTTGAAAAAGAAATGGAAACAAACACCAGTGCTTCATGACAGTCTGTAAGTAGATAGAAGGGTGAACACCATTGTGTCTGGAACAGTCTATTCAATGGAATGGGAGAGTACATCCTAACACTAATTCTAGGAAGCCAGTACTACCCTGCTATTGAAGTGGATAAGAATGCCATAAAAAAGAAAAAAAAAAAAAAACTATTGAACTTATTTCACAAATTAACATAGAAATAAAAATTCTCAAAATTCTTACAATAATTCAAAAAGAAATTAATATTGTCATATACAATTGAGTCAAGAGTTAACAACTTATTGTTGCTGGTACATGCAGGTTCATGGTGGATTATGAACTAGTCATTAGTACCAGTGCCCTGAGAAAATTACTTTTCCAGTTACACTGAGGGAGCATGCATGTAGACTGGGAATGCAGATTCCTTATTGTCTTGCTTTTTTATGTGCTCTGAAATGATGTCTTCCAATAAAATTATCTCAGGTTCCATCCTAGTTCCACTATAAAACCTATAAATGACCATAGTGCATGCAGTACAGTATTCTTTATGGGAGTCCCTGACACTCTGAAGAGTCCTGATTTTTCCTTAATAAACATATATTTGGTTTCCTCCTTCTTGCTCACATCCTTAATCTTGGGCATGAGACAAACTCAAAAGCCTTAGAGTTGAGGTGGCTTTTTTGATTCTTTAGCATCCTTGATCCCCAAGCCAATCTACCCAAGAAAAAGGTGCTGTCAGTTACAAAGAGGTAATATCACTATAAACAAGTTGATTTCTTTCCAAAGAGGCAAGCCAGGTTCAACATATATATAGCACCAGCATGATAAAAAATACACTTAAGGACAGAAAATATCCCAAGATTGACTTGGTGAGAAAGTCTTTGAACAAAGTTCAACATTCTTTTATCATAAAAATCTTGAAGATACTCAGAGCAGAAGAAATATTAACTCAGCAAAATAAAGTTTTATTACACCAAGTAGAGTAAGATGAGCATTCCCTGTAGAATTATAATGAGACAAAAGGTATCTTCTCACTCTAATTTTTTCAATATATTATTATTATTGTTGTTGTTGTTGTGAGACATGCTTTTATTCTTTAAAGACCATAAGAACTCCATGAGAAAAATTGGATACTTTCAGAATGACAGCTGAGCACAAAATAGATATATAAATAAAACATTCAATCAATAAAGGTTTGAAAAAACTGAATAGATAGTTATCAAAGAAGAAATAAAAATGGCTAGAAATGAATTTTTCTGGAAATTATCTTAAGTAAAATAAGTGCCAAAATAAACTTCATTATGCTGTATTCTATGTTACAAATTAATTAGATAAGAAACACACATCCATAAAAATACACGCACAGAGAGAGAAAGTGTGAGTGTGTGAGTGTGTGTGTGTGTGACAGAGAGAGAGAGAGAGAGACAGAGAGACAGAGAGAGAGAGACAGAGAGAGAGAGAGAGAGAGAGAGAGAGAGAGAGAGAGAGAGAGAGAGAGAGAGAGAGAGAGAGGATTAGCACTGAACTGCAAAGGAGAAAAAATAAAACTCAAACTTCACAAACCACAAACCCAGTAACCCTAAATTCCAGAAGAGGTTGGTAAAATACATTGAGGAAAGTCACTGATTATGGTAAGACCATAAACATAAAGTTTTCATGGAAAAAATAAATGTTGCTAAGCTGGTTTAATTCTACAAGGAAATAAAACATGTTTCCCTATCAGGGTAACAGCAAGACTGAACCAAATGGGAAGATTTCAAAGCCAGAGGAGAGCTTGCAAAATAAAGAGACTTTAGGCACTCAATGTGTATTAAACATATGTACTCGAAGCATCATATAAAAAATGTAAAACGTTTGAAATTTGACATTTCAAATAAATATCAAAGGAGAAGACCTCTTCAACATAGGTGATAAAATCTGATTTTCTACCCTTCATCCAAAGGTTATTAAAATTTTGTTATTACAGAAATCCCTCTGAGGAATTCTTGCCAGTTATGTTTACTTTCATGTTTATTGTCTGTTGGTTGGTAGGCATACAATGACTTTTATGAATGAGTGATTGAAAAGCATACTCTTAGTCTTAATTAATCTCCACATTGACTCTGAGAAATTGAGATAGTACACTCACAAAATATTGTTTCTTCTGTGGAACACAGGGAATCATTAATGATATGGATGTATAAAACAGCACAGTAAAACCTATTTTGCTAACCAAAACTTCATTTTTAAAATCGAAAAGATAGTGTGTTTGTTAAGTAAAAATGGTTCCAAAATAATTCCCCAAATAGAATAAATATGATTCTAAATATCAAAACTCTCTTTGAAAAAAATCAATACTCTGGATATAAGAGAGAAATTGTTAGTTTGAACTAAGTGAATAGATCATTTATTGTGGCATTTATTCATTGTTTATGAAGTACAAACTTAATTCATAAAATTTCATTTTATTACAAAGAAAGAAGACACCACTTTGTACAGATGACGCTGTGCAGATACAGACCCAAAGCATTCAATTGTTTCAAGTTATTCACTTAGCTATAAATGAAGTTGACCATAGAAAATATTATACACAGTTATTTTTTAATTATAGAAGAACATTCCAAATCATCTTACTTTTTATTATTTTCAATCTTTTGATTTTAAATAATATTTATATATCCTTGCCAATTACTTTAATCACAAAGAGACTAAGTGATAAATAACAATAAAAAGTAATCTAATGTTTTCTTCTGTTTTTTTCTATGCCATGGTAAAAATAGATAAAATAACACTATTGTGGAAAGTCTCAGGCTGTAAGTTGAGCTGTTTTACTAAAATGCTAAGAATGCTAAAATATAAAATAGGAATGAAAGCAAGTTTGAGCAAGTCTTTGGCCAGCTTGTGGTAACCTATTGAAATATATAATTAAAATACCACCTCAAAAACAAACAAAGACTTACACTGTATTGTAACTGCATCCTTTACAATGATTCTAAGCCCAAACCAATATGTATTCACAAAGGAACACTCAGGGTTTTAGTGTTTGTAATTAGCAGTTATAATTAAAATAACCACCTAAATTGTACAACTTCTCTGCAGAAATCTTGGCTGAATCAGTCTCCACAGCATGAGGCTCTTAGAGATGCTGGCAATAGAGTAAAAAGCACCTAGAGGCTGACTATTGACCATCTCAGTTGTTCATTTTCTGCTAGAATACAGTGCAAGGTTTCAACTATTTAGATTACATTGATTAAGGCCTATTTCAAACTTTCAGTTTTTCTGCATGTTTTTTAAAGCACAAAGTATAAACAATCATATGTAAGAAAATGACAATAATGAGATAATAAGAAAGAGGTAATTAGAAGAAAATCAAAATCAAGGTAGATAAATAAATAATTATGTTAAAGAATAAGAGTGTTTTTAACGTGGAAATAAAGGTTTTATTTGGTGTTTACTCCCAGAATAAAGTCCATAATTGGAGTAAGTCAGGACAGGAGTTTAAGCTGAAACATGGAGACAGGAACTGATACAGAACCCATGGAGGATTGCTGCTCACTGGCTTTCTTCTTCTTCCTTGCTTTACCTAGCTTGCTGAGTCTGCTTTCTTATAGAGCCAGTACTACCAGCTCAGGGGCAGAACTGACTAAATGGGCCGGCCCTGCACCTATGGATGATGAATTGACAAAATGCCTTACAGCTAGTTAAATGCCTCTTGGAGGCATTTCATCAGCCGAGTCACCTACTTTCTCTTAGGACTCTAGCTTGTGTCAAGTTGGCACTGAAAGACCCACAACATGAGGACTCCCCCACGTTCTGACTCAGGAGAGGCGACACCCCAAAATCACAAACGAGAAACGGTCTTCCTGCAAATTGCAAGAGGATTTTTATTCAAGAGCGCTCTCGGGCCCACGGTCATACACCACGCAGGGGTAGAGGACTGTGGCGCCCTAAGTAGCTGGATAAGAGGGTATTTAAAGGAAGGAACCAAAACTCAAGGAGGTGGGAAGGGCGTTGTTGGTAAATACCAAAAATACCAGTTAAGAGTCACAAGGAAGTACAAAGTCACAAGTGTCAGGTTATCTCTCAAGACAGTTTCTAAGAGCCCCTAACAATCTAAGAGCCCCTAGCAATAGCACCTTTGCATAGTGGGTTCCAGTAGTGGTCAGGGTGGGTCAGGGTGACTTTCTTTGAATGAACACTCTTTGAACCCAGGAAGCGGGTGGGTGGAGGAATGTCACTATCTGTTTTATGACAAGCATACCTTGGAGCACTGAGTTTACTACTCTTTCAGCACAAAACCAATCAGTAGACCCTTTCCTCCACAGTCTCAAAAATAATTGTAGAAGATGGTGGCAGAAAAATTATTAGTTACAGGGGTAGTGGATAACCATAACTGTAGAGGATGAAAAGGCCTTGTACACACAGATAAGCACTGGACAAGCCAGGAGCACTGCATATCTTTCCAATGAAATGAAGTGTATGGAATACCAGGAATAATGTAGCTTTACGACTTGGTGATCCTTTGCAGTCTAATGAGACAGGCTTTGCCTGTATCTTCCAGATTATATTTATTCCAGACAATATCCTTTCCCCTTAAATCTTGAGCACTGCTTCTATACCATAAAAATACCTTCTTATAAGTGATGTCACTTGGGTTCTATAATATCCTAAGTGACTTCCATGTTTTTATTATTACAATAATTTTTATTCAGAGACATCTTTGCCACTATACAAATTTAATTGATTAATTAATTACAGTATCCTAGATCCTAGTGTTTAAAACTATAAGAGTTTTCATTCTATTATGATAGGCAAAACATATTTTAAAAAAAGAGCTAAATGTAAGAATTTGGTAGTAAGTTGTAATGGAAGACTGTGATGGTTGTGTTTGTTAATGTGACACAACCCTGACATATCTGTGAAGATGGAATATTAAGTGAGAAAATGCCTCCATAAGACTGGTCTCCAGGCAAGTGTGTGGGTTATTGTCTTAACTAATAATTGAAATCAGAGGAACCAGCCCAGAGTGGAATGTGCCACCACTGGACATGTAGACCTGGGTTGTTTAAGAAACTAGTCTGTAAAGAACTTTCCTTTACAGTCCCTGATTTTCTGCCTTTACTCTCTCTCTCTCTCTCTCTCTCTCTCTCTCTCTCTCTCTCTCTCTCTCTCTCTTTTAAATTTTGGTCATTTTATTAATTAAATTACATTTTAAATATTATCATCCTTCCCAGTTTCCTTTCCACATATCCCCATCCCTTTCCCTCCTGCTTTTACTTGGTTTTATTTTTATTTATTTTTATTTTTTTTTATTTTTTATTTATTTATTTATTTATTTATTTATTTATTTATTTTAATGGTATTTTCAGGTACTTTATTTTTTTTCTTTCCATTTTTTATTAGGTATTTAGCACATTTACATTTCCAATGCTATACCAAAAGTCCCCCATACCCACCCACCCCCACTCCCCTACCTGCCCACTCCCCCTTTTTGGCCCTGGCGTTCCCCTGTTCTGGGGCATATAAAGTTTGCGTGTCCAATGGGCCTCTCTTTCCAGTGATGGCCGACTAGGCCATCTTTTGATACATATGCAGCTAGAGTCAAGAGCTCTGGGGTACTGGTTAGTTCATAATGTTGATCCACCTATAGGGTTGCAGATCCCTTTAGCTCCTTGGGTACTTTCTCTAGCTCCTCCATTGGGAGCCCTGTGATCCATCCATTACCTGACTGTGAGCATCCACTTCTGTGTTTGCTAGGCCCCAGCATAGTCTCACAAGAGACAGCTACATCTGGGTCCTTTCGATAAAATCTTGCTAGTGTATGCAATGGTGTCAGCGTTTGGATGCTGATTATGGGGTGGATCCCTGGATATGGCAGTCTCTACATGGTCCATCCTTTCATCTCAGCTCCAAACTTTGTCTCTGTAACTCCTTCCAAGGGTGTTTTGTTCCCACTTCTAAGGAGGGGCATAGTGTCCACACTTCAGTCTTCATTTTTCTTGAGTTTCATGTGTTTAGGAAATTGTATCTTATATCTTGGGTATCCTAGGTTTTGGGCTAATATCCACTTATCAGTGAGTACATATTGTGTGAGTTCCTTTGTGACTGTGTTACCTCACTCAGGATGATGCCCTCCAGGTCCATCCATTTGCCTAGGAATTTCATAAATTCATTCTTTTTAATAGCTGAGTAGTACTCCATTGTGTAGATGTACCACATTTTCTGTACCCATTCCTCTGTTGAGGGGCATCTGGGTTCTTTCCAGCTTCGGGCTATTATAAATAAGGCTGCTATGAACATAGTGGAGCATGTGTCCTTCTTACCAGTTGGGGCATCTTCTGGATATATGCCCAGGAGAGGTATTGCTGGATCCTCAGGTAGTACTTTGTCCAATTTTCTGAGGAACCGCCAGACGGATTTCCAGAGTGGTTGTACAAGCCTGCAATCCCACCAACAATGGAGGAGTGTTCCTCTTTCTCCACATCCTCGCCAGAATCTGCTGTCACCTGAATTTTTGATCTTAGACATTCTGACTGGTGTGAGGTAGAATCTCAGGGTTGTTTTGATTTGCATTTCCCTGATGATTAAGGATGTTGAACATTTTTTCAGGTGCTTCTCTGCCATTCGGTATTCCTCAGGTGAGAATTCTTTGTTCAGTTCTGAGCCCCATTTTTTAATGGGGTTATTTGATTTTCTGAAGTCCACCTTCTTGAGTTCTTTATATATGTTGGATATTAGTCCCCTATCTGATTTAGGATAGGTAAAGATCCTTTCCCAATCTGTTGGTGGTCTCTTTGTCTTATTGACGGTGTCTTTTGCCTTGCAGAAACTTTGGAGTTTCATTAGGTCCCATTTGTCAATTCTCGATCTTACAGCACAAGCCATTGCTGTTCTGTTCAGGAATTTTTCCCCTGTGCCCATATCTTCAAGGCTTTTCCCCACTTTCTCCTCTATAAGTTTCAGTGTCTCTGGTTTTATGTGAAGTTCTTTGATCCATTTAGATTTGACCTTAGTACAAGGAGATAAGTATGGATCCATTCGCATTCTTCTACATGATAACAACCAGTTGTGCCAGCACCAATTGTTGAAAATGCTGTCTTTCTTCCACTGGATGGTTTTAGCTCCCTTGTCGAAGATCAAGTGACCATAGGTGTGTGGGTTCACTTCTGGGTCTTCAATTCTATTCCATTGGTCTACTTTTCTGTCTCTATACCAGTACCATGCAGTTTTTACTACAATAGCTCTGTAGTAAAGCTTTAGGTCCGGCCTGGTGATTCCACCAGAGGTTCTTTTATCCTTGAGAAGAGTTTTTGCTATCCTAGGTTTTTTGTTATTCCAGATGAATTTGCAAATTGCTCCTTCTAATTCGTTGAAGAATTGAGTTGGAATTTTGATGGGGATTGCATTGAATCTGTAGATTGCTTTTGGCAAGATAGCCATTTTTACAATGTTGATCCTGCCAATTCATGAGCATGGGAGATCTTTCCATCTTCTGAGATCTTCTTTAATTTCTTTCTTCAGAGACTTGAAGTTTTTATCATACAGATCTTTCACTTCCTTAGTTAGAGTCACACCGAGATATTTTATATTATTTGTGATTATTGAGAAGGGTGTTGTTTCCCTAATTTCTTTCTCAGCCTGTTTATTCTTTGTGTAGAGAAAGGCCATTGACTTGTTTGAGTTAATTTTATATCCAGCTACTTCACCGAAGCTGTTTATCAGGTTTAGGAGTTCTCTGGTGGAATTTTTAGGGTCACTTATATATACTATCATATCATCTGCAAAAAGTGATATTTTGACTTCCTCCTTTCCAATTTGTATCCCCTTGATCTCCTTTTGTTGTCGAATTGCTCTGGCTAATACTTCAAGTACTTTGTTGAAAAGGTAGGGAGAAAGTGGGCAGCCTTTTCTAGTCCCTGATTTTAGTGGGATTGCTTCCAGCTTCTCTCCATTTACTTTGATGTTGGCTACTGGTTTGCTGTAGATTGCTTTTATCATGTTTAGGTATGGGCCTTGAATTCCTGATCTTTCCAGAACTTTTATCATGAATGGGTGTTGGATCTTGTCAAATGCTTTTTCTGCATCTAACAAGATGATCATGTGGTTTTTGTCTTTGAGTTTGTTTATATAGTGTATTACATTGATGGATTTTCGTATATTAAACCATCCCTGCATCTCTGGAATAAAACCTACTTGGTCAGGATGGATGATTGCTTTAATGTGTTCTTGGATTCGGTTAGCGAGAATTTTATTGAGGATTTTTGCATCGATATTCATAAGAGAAATTGGTCTGAAGTTCTCTATCTTTGTTGGATCTTTCTGTGGTTTAGGTATCAGAGTAATAGTGGCTTCATAAAATGAGTTGGGTAGAGTACCTTCTACTTCTATCTTGTGAAAAAGTTTGTGCAGAACTGGAATTAGATCTTCTTTGAAGGTCTGATAGAACTCTGCACTAAACCCATCTGGTCCTGGGCTTTTTTTTTTGGCTGGGAGACTATTTATAACTGCTTCTATTTCTTTAGGGGATATGGGACTGTTTAGAAGGTCAACTTAATCCTGTTTCAACTTTGGTACCTGGTATCTGTCCAGAAATTTGTCCATTTCATCCAGGTTTTCCAGTTTTGTTGAGTATAGCCTTTTGTAGAAGGATCTGATGGTGTTTTGGATTTCTTCAGGATCTGTTGTTATGTCTCCCTTTTCAGTTCTGATTTTGTTAATTAGGATTTTGTCCCTGTGCCCTTTAGTAAGTCTAGCTAAGGGTTTATCTATCTTGTTGATTTTCTCAAAGAACCAACTCCTCATTTGGTTAATTCTTTGAATAGTTCTTCTTGTTTCCACTTGGTTGATTTCACCCCTGAGTTTGATTATTTCCTGCCGTCTACTCCTCTTGGGTGAATTTGCTTCCTTTTTTTCTAGAGCTTTTAGATGTGTTGTCAAGCTGCTAGTATGTGCTATCTCCCGTTTCTTCTTGGAGGCACTCAGTGCTATGAGTTTTCCTCTTAGAAATGCTTTCATTGTGTCCCAAAGGTTTGGGTACGTTGTGGCTTCATTTTCATTAAACTCTAAAAAGTCTTTAATTTCTTTCTTTATTCCTCCCTTGACCAAGGTATCATTGAGAAGAGTGTTGTTCAGTTTCCACATGAGTGTTGGCTTTCTGTTATTTTTTTTGTTATTGAAGATCAGCCTTAGTGCATGGTGATCTGATAGGATACATGGGACAATTTCAATATTTTTGAATCTGTTGAGGCCTGTTTTGTGACCTATTATGTGGTCAATTTTGGAGAAGGTACCATGAGGTGCTGAGAAGAAGGTATATCCTTTTGTTTTAGGATAAAATGTTCTGTAGATATCTGTCAGATCCATTTGTTTCATCACTTCTGTTAGTTTCAGTGTGTCCCTGTTTAGTTTCTGTTTCCATGATCTGTCCATTGGTGAAAGTGGTGTGTTGAAGTCTCCCACTATTATTGTGTGAGGTGCAATGTGTGCTTTGAGCTTTACTAAAGTTTCTTTAATGAATGTGGCTGCCCTTGTATTTGGAGCATAGATATTCAGAATTGAGAGTTCCTCTTGGAGGATTTTACCTTTGATGAGAGCGAAGTGCCCCTTCTTGTCTTTTTTGATGACTTTGAGTTGGAAGTCAATCTTATCAGATATTAGGATGGCTACTCCAGCTTGTTTCTTCATACCATTTGCTTGGAAAATTGTTTTCCAGCCTTTTATTCTGAGGTAGTGTCTATCTTTTTCTCTGAGATGTGTCTCCTGTAAACAGCAAAATGTTGGGTCTTGTTTGTGTAGCCAGTTTGTTAGTCTATGTCTTTTTATTGGGGAGTTGAGACCATTGATGTTAAGAGATATTAAGGAAAAGTAATTGTTGCTTCCTGTTATTTTTGTTGTTAAAGTTGGCATTCTGTTCTTGTGGCTGTCTTCTTTTAGGTTTGTTGAGGGATTACCTTCTTGTTTTTTCTAGGGCATTGTTCCCATTCTTGTATTGTTTTTTTTCTGTTATTAACCTTTGAAGGGCTGGATTCATGGAGAGATAATGTGTGAATTTGGTTTTGTCGTGGAATACTTTGGTTTCTCCATCTATGGTAATTGAGAGTTTGGCTGGGTATAGTAGCCTGGGATGGAATTTGTGTTCTCTTAGTGTCTGTATAACATCTGTCCAGGCTCTTCTGGCTTTCATAGTCTCTGGTGAAAAATCTGGTGTAATTCTGATAGGCTTGCCTTTGTATGTTACTTGACCTTTTTCCCTTACTGCTTTTAGTATTCTATCTTTATTTAGTGCATTTGTTGTTCTGATTATTATGTGTCGGGAGGAATTTCTTTTCTGGTCCAGTCTATTTGGAGTTCTGTAGGCTTCTTGTATGTTCATAGGTATCTCTTTCTTTATATTTGGGAAGTTTTCTTCAATAATTTTGTTGAAGATGTTTGCTGGTCCTTTGAGTTGAAAATCTTCATTCTCATCCACTCCTATTATCCGTAGGTTTGGTCTTATCATTGTGTCCTGGATTTCCTGGATATTTTGAGTTAGGATCTTTTTGCATTTTCCATTTTCTTTGATTGTTGTGCCGATGTTCTCTATGGAATCTTCTGCACCTGAGATTCTCTCTTCCATCTCTTGTATTCTGTTGCTGATGCTCAAATCTATGGTTCCCGATTTCTTTCCTAGGGTTTCTATCTCCAGTGTTGCCTCACTTTGAGTTTTCTTTATTGTGTCTACTTCCCTTTTTAGGTCTAGTATGGTTTTGTTCATTTCCATCACCTGTTTGTATGTTTTTTCCTCTTTTTCTGTAAGGACTTCTACCTGTTTGATTGTGTTTTCCTGTTTTTCTTTAAGGACTTGTAACTCTTTACCAGTGTTCTCCTGTATTTCTTTAAGTGATTTATTAAAGTCCTTCTTGATGTCCTCTACCATCATCATGAGATATGCTTTTAAATCTAGGTCTAGGTTTTTGGGTGTGTTGGGGTGCCCTGGACTGGGCGAAGTGGGAGTGCTGGGTTCTGATGATGGTGAGTGGTCTTGGTTCCTGTTAGTAGGATTCCTACGTTTACCTTTCGCCATCTGGCAATCTCTGGAGTTAGTAGTTATAGTTGACTCTGTTTAGAGATTGTTCTTCTGGTGATTCTGTTACCGTCTCTCAGCAGACCTGGGAGACAGATTCTCTCCTCTGCGTTTCAGTGCTCAGAGCACTCTCTGCTGGCAAGCTCTCTTACAGGGAAGGTGCGCAGATATCTTGTTTTTGGACCTCCTCCTGGTCGAAGAAGAAGGCCCAAAACAGGGCCTCTCTCAGAAGCTGTGTTGCTTTGGCAGTTCCCAGAAGCTGTCAGCTTCTGTGGTGCAGACTCTCACCTGTGCAGACTAAATTCCTAAGTTCCAGGGAGTCCTGGAACCAAGATGGTGACCGCTGCTCCTGATGCTGAGGCCGCCTCCGAGCCAGGCGGACACCTGTCCTCTGGTCCGGACGGTGGCCGGCTGTCTGCAGCCTGCAAAGGGTACTGCCTCAGAGGCTCTGTGCTTCCGCCTGTTCCAGAAGCTGTCCAGTTCTCTGGCGCACCCTCTGACCTGTTCAGACTAATTTCCTAAGTTCTGCTGAGTCCCGGAACCAAGATGGCGACCGCTGCTGCTGAGGCTGAGGCCGCCTCCCAAGCCAGGCGGACACCTGTCCTCTGGTCCGGATGGTGGCCGGCTGTCTGCAGGTTTTATTTTTAATGTTGAGCTTTGGAACAACTTCAAGGCCCCATACATATTAACCTCATTATTTATCCTTACTCTATAGCTACATATTTTAAGGCATTAATTTGTCTACATTTTCTTCATCAATTGACCTGTTCATAGATACATGGATTATTTTTACAGATTGACAATTATGAATAATGCTTTTAAGGAGAATCTGCAGGCAGACAGTCCCAGAACAACAAGTGCTATATGACTTTACAGCATAACTATGATAGTCAAACCTACAGGAGCTCAGACTATAGTTGTGGTTGTCAGGAGCTCAGAGATGACAAACATGGAGAGCTATTCTATGGTTATACTACTGTTAATGAATATGATGTAGAAAACTGCTGTATAGCACTGTCTTGGTTCAGTTTGCTATAAAAGATCACTATAGACATCATGGTGTAAACAACAAATATTCATTTGTTCCAAAAGTATGTGGTCAGATTATAAAATAGTACATTGTACTGAGCACCATCTTGGATTGGTGAATTCGTGTGATGCAGTCATGGTAGAAAGAACAAGAAATATGTCTGAATGTCCTAAAGTCCAGTCATTAATTTCATATATGAAGTGGAACTTTATCCTTGAAACCTAATTAGCTTTCAAAGATACTATCCCCTAAATATGGTGGCAAGGATGTAGGAACATTTTTTCATAACAGTTTTATAGGTAACAATTATTTTGAGCATCAACATTTGTTTTAAAATGATAGATTCCATTTTAGTAATTTCTACTTCAAAACACAAAAGCAAATTACACTAACTGAAAAAACTGTATAGATGATTAAACATGCTTATACTGAAGGTCATGTTGGTATTAATGGGCTATATGTTAAACTCACTAAGCTATGCATAGATACATGCATTTGTGTGTTCATCTGTTATACCTCAGTAGATCTGAGCATGTTGACAGATAACTATGAGAAAAAGTTTCTAAGATGTGTAGTATGTAGTGTGTAGTATGTGCTAGGCCAACCTGGACTACTTTAGGTCATGCCTCAGAAAAGCAAAATAAAACAAATAATCTTTATACTTCAGTAACACTACTAAGCAAAAAATTAAATGATACACAGCTTTAGTATTCACCAGTTTCTGACAAGTAACTCTGCTGATTTGCACTGAAGATTCAGGACGATATTTAATTTGCTGCTTACCCTTAACACACCCTATTGTACTATTATATCAGGATTCATTCAAATGTAAACCCATGTTGTGTCTTAGTACTTAACTCCAAAGCTGCTACTTTGTGCTAAAATTACATTTGGAAGGGATCAACGCATTATTGTTGTTCAACATTCACTGGTTCAATAAGATTCCTTTACATAGATTATCATAATAAATTTTAATCAAACTGTGTTCTCAACATTTCATCTATTTTCTACTAATAATACACTTGTATGCTGTAATTAAAGTTTAATGATTATTCAAGATTTTCTTGAGAAATATTCAAAAAGTAATTTTAATTTTTTTACAAATAAATATTTTGGTATTTTGATAACATTTTATTGAGATGTGAATGCTTTTACCTTATTTGCAACTGTGCACTGGCTCTAGATATTTTATGTGTTTGCACAAAAGCAGCCTGCCTCTCAGAATATCTATTACTGTACAGATGAAATATTGTTTTCATCATTATTTCTGTTCAGAACTGTAGAAATTTAAATACCTTATCAGATAATTATGACCTTTTTCCATTTTTAGATATTCTTGTAGCCACAGTGGCCACGGGTTACTGGGCTCATGAAAGGAAAGCTGGGGTTGGATGTGAAAGACAGAGAGAGAAATAAGAAGCCAAGATATATTTCTCTGATCAAGGGTCAACTTTAATTCTAGGGTCTGATTTTTAAAGGGTGGGGGGTGGGGAACCCATCCCCCACTATGCCAGAATCTTGTTGGTCGCTTTGTCAGGATCTGTCAAGAAAACAAGCTAGGCTGTTCAGTAGGTAGCTTCCTACAGGAAGCTGCAGATGTGGCAGACAAAAGACTTTACCTAGGTCAGAAGACTCCACCCTAGGTGATCTAGCAACTGTGGCAAACCAGGTCTGAGCCAGCCTGCTCAAGGCTGAGGGTGAGGGGCACAATTCCTCCCTTTTTATTTATTAAAAATTAGCTGTACTGGGGTATAAAATTTACTTATGTTCCATGGTCCTGCCTGGGAATTATAGTTGCTGGCAGTTGCATTTATCTTAGGAAGGAATCTACTGGACTCTTTCTGACCTGTCTCACAGAACATGTGCAGCTTATTTGTATTTATTTGCACAAATACGGCCTTTCAGTGTTTATTATGAACGAGCATGGCCCCTTGGCACATGCCTCTTTCTTAGGTTGAACAAAGCCATAGATAAGTGGCCTGTCCTTGACTGCCAGCCCTCATAGCACATTTTTTCCCATGCAGACCAAAGCCATGATATACCCTCAATGAATCTCTTCATAGCAACGAATAAATGCCCTCTGAGTTTTGCTGAAGGCAAGCCTATATGAAGGTAACAGACTTGCTTGAAATACAAAGTCAAAAGTTGAAAGGAACAAGATTAAGGTTGTCTGTGGGGCACTCAATTCAGTTGCAAATTATCAATGATCAGACCCAGGGTCTGGCCTCCCAGTGTTGGGAAGGTGGATTTGAGAATCAACAGAAAAACTATTCTCAGGTAAGTAGTGGGTGGTAAGCTCCAAGTTAACACTGCTGGCTAATAAAGATTTTTTAGCCATCATCATAATTGGAATCTCCAATATTGGATTTATTTTTAGACCAGTCTATGATTGAATCAGAATAACTTGTCACATTAATGGAAAGAGAAGAGACATTATGACTCCTCCTCTTAATTAATTTTTCTAAGTCAGTTTCCACAGTCTATATGTTATCTTTCCTACAAGGTCTAAATGCTTGAAGCAAGGCAGCGTAGCTTGTCTTATCTGGGACATAGGCAAGCAAAGGTGGGTCAAGAACATACACCCAATTCAGCTTTCTGTCACCATTGTCAGAGCACTCAGCAAGCTCACAGGTCAGCATATCACACAAATCACTCTGGCAGCTAGCATGCTCCTGCAGCATTCTGTGGAAAAAAAAAAACCACAAACATGCACTCTTCCCTATATTAAATACCTGATTATGATCATGCCATATGCCAATAAATGTATCCTTCCATCTCACCTAGGCATGAGTATGTCTAGCTGTAGGATACTATAGACATTCAGCAAAGAGTTCTTTGGTATCTACATTTTAAAAATAAAATGCGTGATTTACATAATGTGCATGGGGATATAATTCCCCCTTTTTAATAAGATATCGTTTTTACAATACCTTGTCCTTGAGAATTATAAAGAAAATCCCAGTAACATGGGTAATATTAAATTGTTCATAAAACATCTCAAATGTTTGACTCTATTATCCAGTTAGTTCCATTATCTGTTTTAAACTGATTTGGAATACCAAGCATAAAAAAAAAATAATAATGTAGGCAATGACCAATTACAGTTTTAGTTGCTTCTTTTGTTAGAGCAGTTGCAACTAGAAAACCTGAAAAGGTATCAGGAGTCACATGTGCATATTTTATTTTTCTAAAATCAGAAATATGAGTATCCATTTGAAGTAACTGATTAAGTAAAAGTCCTTGAGAATAAACACCATTATGTGGAACAGGTAAAACATGAGGACATTGAGAGAAAGTCCTTACAATTTGACATGCATATTCTCTAAAATTAGTAAATTATATCAAACTATTACTATTTTGATGATGTAAAGAATGAGATCATATGGCTACTTGTTCTTGTGTAAGGCCTATAATCTGCCTAGGATACAAATTTGGGGTGGTATTGCCTTAAGGGGTCTTGTCTAGGCAGTCCAGGATGAGTTGTTAAATGTCCAAAGATAATCCTTTAAAGGATCAGTACTTTCTCTTAACTTGAGTTGTATTTGCATAAATAATTTCAAATTTGAGAATTAGCAGTATCTAAAGAGGGAAAAATTTCAAGCAACTGTAAGTCCTGAGCTATATACATATATATATTGGCTATCAATATACAAATTAAAACTTGATTTTTCAACATTTCAAAACACTGTCTACAGCATGCAATTCAATTATCTGTGCTGAAGCAGTAGAAAAATCAAAAGAATAAACATGGGATCTAATCACATATGCTTCTCTCCCATAGAAGGGCTGCTTATAAACATAGTAGATGTATTCTTTATGGGTGCATACATAACTTTACAGTAAATACAAAAGCATGCATACACACAAATTTTAACAACTTATCTTTTGGATAATGATTATCAATTTTGCCTAAAAAGTTTGTTATGAAATATGGCAAATATGAGTATTCTTTAATAACTAATTTAATTGCTGTTTGAAACAAGGAATAGATGTCTCCTCAGGTTTTTCATACATTTTTTTTTTCTAAAATACCTTCATGATTTTATGTTACAATTCTTTATTCATACCGCAACAGCTTCATAATAGGATGTTAAAACTTTCCTTGGAGATGAAGAAAGATTAATCCACATTAATGTTCTCTTTTGTCAAAGAATTGCTGTGGGCACATTGAGTAATAATAAGCAGTTAACAATTGATTGCAGAAGCTTCCTCTACTTTCTTCAAAGCTATTTGTCTCTCACCAGTTAGTTTGTATCTTCCTTGATAACATCCAACAAAGGTTTGAGTCCTCCTCTGCTGAGCTTAAGGTGACATCTTAGCCAATTAACATTTCCTGGAAGCTTTTGAAAATAATTTGAAGCAAGCAAATCATCTTTTCTTTCTTGAATTTTCTGCACCACACCCTTTCTAGGATATAACTGAGGCCACAAATATTTAGAGAGATATTGCCTCTGAATCTTTCCTGTAGCCACAACTACTCCCCAAAACTTTAAAGCTTGTTGTCTAAGAGCAAAGGTTTGTAGTAAATTTCCCTTCAGAGGTGTTAGTTAATAAAATAGTTTCAATATAATAAACAATATACACTGAAAGATTCAAAGTACTAGCTTCTTGTATGGAAGCAGAGACAAAAAAAAATTTTTGTTACATAATGTTAGGTTATTAGTCATTCCTAGAGGCAAAACTTTCCAATGGTTACAAACTCATTAGAAGCAAACCCTTTACAATTATCAGGATGCAAAGAAAAAAAAAAAACCTTCCAAATTCATAATAATTATATATGGAGTAGGCAGGCCAGATTGTAATGCCTTTAGAAGTTCCACAGCCACATTAACCATTTATAAATCTTAAGTTTAAACTTTATTTTGAACAACACCTGGATAGATCTGTACTAATATTGTTTTGGCTTAAAAGTAATTTCCTGGAGGCAAGGTGAGGCAAGGCCCCCAAAACTTCCCTAGGCAGGACTTACAAAAGAAAAGAAATGACACACAAGCCTCACTGAAGCTGCTCTGAGCTTTGTGTTAACTCAAATGTAAGTATTTTTTAATCTGAGTCTATTTCCTGAAGTCTAGCCAAAATACCACCCCCAATGACTGCAGTGAAGACAGATTCCAATGGAGCAATTTTACTGTCTTTTGCTTTGTATGGCCGGATCGCCACAGCGAGGTGCATTAGCATTCTCATAAGACAAAAAGAACAAAAGGAACCCCGGCTTGAAAATCTCCAAAAATTCTTCTAGCTGTTTTTAGTAGTGCATCCACAAAATCCTGAAAAAGTTCTCCAGGAGCCTGTTTAAGACCAAATAAATTTCTGATATTTCCTTTCCAATCTTGGGGGGCGGGGGTTTAAATTTTGCTTCTACCACTGTATCCAATAAAGCTTGTGTAAAAGGGAACAGCAGGCCCATACTGGCCACTGCTGTTTTTAACTTTTATTACTCTTGTAATCATCCTAATTACAATATATGGGTGGGTTAAGAATCTTGAGCTTGCTATCAAACTGCAAACTGAAGCCAATGGAACACTGGCAATTTAACCATAATTTTAAAGTTTCTTTTGAAACATTAGAGCATAACCATGACCTTTGGAAAGTAAAACCCAATTTTAAACAATCCATTCTCTTTAAAACCAATACCATACAAAGTTTTTAAAGTTCCACATTACAAAGTTTGGCTGTCAATTCTTATATATGAATGCATGACAGTGCAACTTTTAATGTTTCATTAAAGAGACATTGTTTTAAAACTTATCCCCTATAACTATAGTTTTTAGGATAAGAATTACATAAAATATCCCAATTTAGAAATATTTTTAGAGGCCTGGCTTCCTGAGCTGGTTCATGCCATGTGTTGTTTAAAATGACTCCAACCCTGAGTTACCAGTTTAAGCTAATTTTCTTATTACCAATGTTACACCTTTTTGATCATACCCAATAACTCATAAGCCACTACTCTATGACCAAGACATGCAGAGTGTATTTATACTCTTAAGTCCAGTCAGAAACCAAATGAAGCAGCTATCTTACAAATTTAGACCAAAGTATTTTTACTTTTTAAGGTAAAATTTCAAGAGAAAAAGCACTTTGTCATTTGCTGAACCCAATAGTCACAATTGCAGAGATTTTTCTAGGCAAAAAAAAAAAAAAAAAAAAAAAAAAAAAACAACTATCAGCTTATTTGCCTTTAGCTAAGAAGCTGCAGACCCCCTTTAAAAGCAGATTTCAGCAGGGCCTCTGTTTCTGTGCTCGACTCCTGGCTAAGGATGCAGGACAACTTAAATCAGCCTCCGCTGTGCAAACTGGGACTGAATCAAGAGATGGATAGACAGCAGATAAATCTTTAACCAGTTTTTCTTTTCAACATGAAACAGAACAACAGTCATTTAGACAATGAAACAAATGCAGACACAAATTGACACATGGACAGATTGGTGTACTTAACACAGACAATACAAAGAGGGCAGAGATCTTGATGTAACCAGTACTAAGGATGTCTCCTGTAGGGATCAGAGAGAAAGCAGAATGTCTCCTGATTTTCCTCTGTCCCTGAGAGAGCTCTGAAATCCATTTTTCTTCTCCCTTCATCTCTCTTTCTCATGCCATTTGTGTATCTAGCATTTCCCCCTTTTTTGTTTTTTTTTACTCTTTTTTATTATTTTATTTTATTTTATTTTAAGCCCTAGTCCTCTCACCTAATGCAGTCTTGACTGAAGACAAATGCCTGTTTAGAATTTTCCAGTCCCATTTTCCACTGTCAACCCCTAGCTGATATCAGCAGTGGGCCAACAATGACTCAGTCTAGACTGTATCCTTTTTGCACCCTTGCAATCAACAACCTCTCAAAATATGAAATTTATAGAACTAACATTAATGCTGTGTGTTGCTTACCATGCAGGATACATCTCCTGTTTTCTGTGGAGCCCCAGCAAGACAATGTACCCTCAGTCATTCTTTACATATTCGGGCCACTCATTCGGGCGCCAGCTGTAGCTGCAAGAAGCCATCGATTACTGGGTTCCTGAAAGGAAAACTAGTGTTGGATGGGAAGGACAGCAAGAGAAATAACAAGCCAAGGCAAAGTTCTCTGATCAAGGGTCAACTTTAATTCTAGGGTCTGATTTTTAAAGGGGGGAGGGTCCATCCCCCACTATGTCACTTTGTCAGGATCTGTCAGGAAAACAAGCTCAGCTGCTCAATAGGTAGCTTCTTACAGGAAGCTGCAGATGTGGCAGACAAAAGACTTTAGTAAGGTCAGAAGACTCCACCCTAGGTGAGCTAGCAACTGTGGCAATCCAGGTCTGAGCCAGCCTGCTCAAGGCTGGGGGTGGGGGAAGGGCACAAATCCTCATTTGCTTCTTTTTATACATTGTATAAACAGATTCTCTATTTTTCTTTTACTTTAATACATTTGTGTTTTAAGGAATATAATGTTGTCCTTTTGTGTCATGACACGTATGCACAAGTGTACCCATACAAGAGACATAACCCAGGACGGACCAAAGATTACAAAGATATCTTTTAATGAGTAGCTGTCTCTACAGAGGTATCTTAAATGAATAGATATCTCAAAAAAACTTAGGTCATTAAATGAAAATCTGCTGTTTATGGGGAACTTTCCTATGAGTTGGTGTAATTTGAATCAGAATGGCCCCATAAGCTCATAGATTTGAATGTTTCATCACCATGGAGTGGCACTCTATGAAAAAGATGAAAGAATATGTCCCTAAAGGTGATTTTTGAGATTTTCTAAAGTCAAAGACAGGTCCAGAGACTCTTTTTTCCCCATTGCCTGTGGATCCAAATATAGAACTCTCAGCTAATTCTCTAATGTCTGCCTGCATGCTGCCATACTCCCTGCCATGATGATAATAGACTATACCTCTAAAACTGTAAGCAAGCCCCAGTTAATTGCTTTCCTTTATAAGAGTCATCATAGTGGTGTCTCTTCACAGAAATATAGCACTGAGTAGGACAGATCTTGTCAAGGAAGGAGCCAACAAAATAGTATAGTTGATTGACACTGGCCTGGGCTTCTCTCCAGAGTTAGATGATGAGTTACTCATCTTTCATGTGAGATCTAAAGAAATATAGCTGAAACTAGGATCAGCGTTTCCTTGTTGTTGGTTAGGTTTCACAATGCTATAGATATGAAGGCAGCAGGAGCAAAAAAGTTCCTAGTCATCTTATTCAGCTTTAGAATTTCTATGCTATAACTCAAACTAGATATTCTAGTTTGAGTTTCTATTGCTGTGAGAGACATCATGACTATGCCAATTCTTACAAAGGAAAGCATTTATTTGGGGCTGCTTTCTAGTTCAGAGGTTTAGTCCATCATAATCATGGTAGGAAGCATGATAGCTAGAAGGCAGACATGGTACTAGAGAAGGAGCTGAGAGTTCTATATCTTGATCCACAGGCAATAGAAATGAAAGTGACACTAGATGTATCTTGAGCATCTGAGATCTTAAAGCCTGCCCCACAGTGACACATTTCCCCAACAAGGCCACACCTAGTACAAGACCACACCCTATGGGTCAATCATTCAAACACATGAGTCTATGCAGTCCATTTCTATCAAGCTACCACACTAGGTAATATGTGCTTATTGTTGCAAGAGTGGCATGCCTATTATGGGGATAATAAATGTATTGTTTTGTATAAAATTGAGACCAGTTTGCAAGAGGAAGTTTATGCCTGGTATTACAGATTTGGTGTGAGGCCCATGGTACAGGTTGTCAATGTGCTAGAAGAAACCATATTGTTCTACGCTGCTGAATGGACATACTGTCAGGTGGTTCTTCAAATGTTGTCTATTGACTTGGACTATTTCTGTCCTCCACTTTGGTCATAGAAGCTTATTTTAGAGTGAATGGCAATTGATGCAGAGACTCATGGATGGTCAAGTGTTGAGAATAAGTGATTGTTGAATGCTAAGCCATCAGTGATACTATGCTATTACCCCTTTTAAAGTTCAAGAGAATGTCAGAGAAAAGAGGATGAAAAGAATGTAAAAGTCTTATAATGAGTAAAATGGCTGTGTAATGTTCCTTTCTAGCCATTCATGGCTTTGCACTCATGAGCTAACTGTAACTGAGTTATCTGGGCTGGTCAACATTTAGTCATTAATAGAGAAGAGAAACACAGTACCTATCTCCCTAAAATGCTATTGATATTTGATGGCTACAGGGGGGAAGTAAAGCTCTCATCAAGGAAGCCACTGGTGACCTAGTTATGCTTCAGTTGATAGCCACTTCGTAAGTGACTTTAGGAACTCATTGGAATATAAAGCAAGATAAAAAGACATGATAGTAGGAGTGAAGAAAGGAGAGGTAGTATGAACGTGTATTAGACTGTGACACTACACAATGAGGTGGCAAATGTGACCAGCATATATCATATACATAAAGAATTTGGCAAAGGATAGATTGATTTATAGCAAAAGAAAAAGAAATCTTAGGAAGTAAAAATGAGGAAATACTTAAGGAATGTACACCAAACTTTTAATAAAAAAACCACCTATCAAAACACTAATGGTTATGTAATTTTTAAGATGTTAGATGACAAGCACTAGCAAAGAAGTAGACAAAGGTGAAACTTACCATTCATGGGGATGTAATTAGTAGGGCTTTATATATGTATAGCAATATAAAGGTTTCTCAAAATTTAAAACAGGAAAATTGTTTTATGACTAACAAATCCCAAAACTAGTTATGTATCTAAAGGAAATAAAATGGATATGTCAAGATTAATCTTTACTTAAAGATCAAGCCAGATCCAGTGTTTCTCTCTCCTTGATGCCAACAGATACAGATGTAGAACTTTCAGCTACCATGTTTGTCTCTGTGCCACCATGAAGATAATGGATTAAACTTCTGAAATTGTAAGATAGCCTCAATTGAATGCTTTCTTTTATAAGATTTGCCATAGTCTGGTTTCTTTTCACAGCAATAAAACAGAAAGATAAATATAGGTATAGTAGATATAGATAGATATTCAAGCTATAAGTGCTATTTTCTAGTGAACCCTGACTAATACTGTATTATAAATGTTCACAGAAAATTCCATGTTTTTAATTGATAAACATGTATCAGCATTTTAACTAAATGTTTATAAGTAGCAGAATATGTATGAATATGTATTTCATTTGTAGAAAAGCTGCTTTTTCATTATCATCAAAATGTAGGAACTACATGCAGGCTATAGTATATCACATGCTAACTCACTTATCAAATCTTTCATTGTGACAGTGCTTTCAGAAATACCTAAGTGCCCCTGTCTGTTGTCTATGTACATTACACAAATTTGCTCAAAGATTCAAACTTGCATTTGCAACACCACAAACTTGATGGTTTTCTAAATTATAATGATAATGTTGAATTGAATATTTCATGCAGAGCTTTATTTACTGATAGTTTTGTAAAACATATGACATACAGTAATTCTAATGTTCTTTCTAAAGACAGAACTTTGCAAAAATAAAATATTTGACATTGAGAGGTAAATATGATATGTTCTTATTTAACTATTAATATTTCTGCTGTTGACCACTAAATATGTGTGTGTGTGTGAGAGAGAGAGAGACAGACAGACAGACAGAAAGACAGAGATAGAAAGAGAGATAGACAGAGAGGGAGTTATTTTTATATCTTTTATTGTAGTAATCTATATTTATAAAAGTATACAGATTTTTTGAAAACCTTATATCACCACTATTTTAACCTTGTCAGTATTTTGAGAGACTCTAGTAATTCATCATTATTTTCTCCATAATAATTACTTAAAAGAAAATGTGTAAACTAAAATTAATTGCCAAACTATTTTTTGAATGTTGAATTTAAATTGTATTCTCCATACCTCAGTATAATCTAAAATCTTCATTATATGTTACCTAGATGAAAGAAGAAATAAATTCTAATGAGAAAGCACATCATTGTAAATTTTTACTACAGTAGAAGCAGGAATGATTTGGGCAGATGAAATACATGAAGAAGTTTGAAATTGGGGCTAAAGTGTTCCTTTCTTTTTATTCTCCCAGAAGAGCTGTCTTTGGTAGAATTTATAAAGCCTGGGCTGGATTTATGTAATTAGTTGGTTGCAAGCCATCCATCCCATAGGTCAAGCCAATTAAAGGATAACTAAGGGAGACATGACTCCAAACAGTGGCAGATGGCACAGGGGCACTAATGCTCACTAGAGGGGGGAAAACAGAGTCACATCGATTACAACTTTGAACAGAAAGAAAATTAGATGTTGACCAGTATGAACTCAGTGCTTCTTTGCTTTTGGCTTTGAGACCATGTACTGTTTGGGAATGTTTCATGTGCAGTGGGCTCTTCAGTGGGTAAGAGAAGGCAAAGGTTTGAACTCAGGCCTAAGTCACATGTGTTATTTTCTTCATTATAACTCTCCTGCCTTCTAGGGTTTCTTACTGGTCTTCCTTAAAATCTTTGCCATTTTTACATATGCCTTATTACTGAAATATCCATTTCCTACTTGAAATATATGAGCACTGAGCCTTGACATACAGGCAGACGTGAAATAGGAATAGTCTTTAGACAAAACTTTAACTAAATAATAAAGTTACTTCGATGTATATTAAACTGCATTTATTAATGATAACCAATACCTGACAATGTAAAAGTTTTTCTATAAATTTATAGGAAAATATAGAGAACTTGATAGTAAAGAGATAGTGGAGATGTGTGGTTATTCATAATTTAACAAAGTCCCTTGATTGTATCAATTAATGGTTTTCAAATTAGAGTGTTGAGAATAGAAATTGACAGTCTCACAATTGTATAGATGTTTGTTGCTTAATTAAAAGTCCATCAAATACTACTTCAGGATTAACTTTAGACTGCAAAACAATTTGCTTTCAACTCTGATGGGATTCCAGTCCATTCTGCAGTTTATTCCCCTGGCTCAGCCCTACTCCATTGCCCATTTTAAGAACTAAATTGTTGAGACTTAAGCTTCAAATGGTAGAATATTGAACATTTTTTAAAAGGCCCTTTAAAAAGATTTTGTTTTGTACCAAAAGCATAGCTATGTTTCAAACCCATAGTACAGTAGACATTTTCTTTATTTCACCCTTTGCTACTAACTTGTGATGTCATTGTCAACACATGAGTCCACATTTCTGGGTGTCAGTTTCCTTTACTGCTAAATGATAAAAGAGGTTGGGAGGGTTGTTCTAATCTCCTTAATTTTCTTCTACCTTGGCTGTTTTCTAAATTACTTTTTACGTTAGCATATAAAGCAACGGGCATTTTATACACATAAATGTTTTAAATGTTTTCGGTCATTTGCTTCTCCCATTGACCTCCATTTCCCAGGCCACATCTTGCTGGTGTTTTTCTTTGATGGCTAATCCCCATTGCGATTTGACATACCTGGAAAGAGAGAAACTTAATTGAAGAACTGATTGCATTCATAAGTTTGGCCTGTGGGAATATTCTTGGTTGATGATTGTTTAGGAAAGGGACAGCCCAATGTGGGTGGTACCATTTCTTGTCAAATGGGCATAAACTCTATGAGAAAGCTAGCTGAGCAAGCCATAGTTAGCAAGGTAGCGAGCATCATTCCTCCTTCCCTTTGTGCTTCAGGCTCTTACCTTAGCTCCCTTTGATGATGGACTATAGCCTCTGTAAGCAAATAAATCCTTTGCTCCACAAGTTGATTTTTGATCATGATGTTCATCACAGTAAGAGCAAGTAAAGTAGGCCACCATCCTTCCTCCACCCAGAGTCTCCCCTGCTGCTTCCAAGTCATTTTTATTCCCTCCACTATTTCAGATTTCTTTTTCTCTCCTTAAGGTTTCTTTTCTATGGTCAATACACACACACACACACACACACACACACACACACACACACACACACACAGGCAGATGCACATTGTATGCACACAAAGACACACATACACACATGCTTACATGTAGATTCAGTATTTGAGAGAAACATGCCTATTTGATGATTTAACATTTCAGAATCAACTATTACTCTTTATTTTTTTTCCAGCTTGGCAAAAAATTAAAATGAAGAGCCAAGGAGAAACTATGTAATGGGGTACAAATAGGTGAAAAAAATGACTTTTTTTTTAAAAGCCAAAATGAATTCTCTTTTGAACCAGCAAAGCAGATGGCTACAAATTATGACTTGTGTACATTGCCTCTTTATATGCATCTCCTCTTGAGAGCTAAACTGGAATTATTAAAATCCCATCATTACCCTGCCTTCTCCACCTCTCAGCGCCTTTGTTTTCTCACTTGCAACTGAATTATTTGCATCACACAGGCATTGTTCTCCAGCTGAATTCGGTAGGGACTCACTAGACATTTGTTAATGCTTGATGACATTAGGTCCTGCATACACAGAATACTTTGTTTGCTATGCTTCTCTAGGTTGACAAGCTGAACCTACTAAGAACAAAGGATTTTGCTAGGAAAGAGGAAGAGCACCGTGAAAATGATTTTTACTTTTCAGAGTGGCAGTGGAATTTAGGAATATGTGAAGTAAATTTACAAGTTTTATAAGTTCCTGATGTTTTACAAATGTTTAATGGGATAATAGGTCATACTCCAGTTACTTTATTCCCTTCTAGAGTCAGACGAGTTTATTGGCTCTTCATAAGCTTGCATATGACTTTGAACAACAACAACAACAACAACCAAACAAAAAACAACAAAAAAAACAATTGTCTACCAATTGACAAAGACCAAATGGTATTCATATTTTAGGAGAAAAAAAAATTCAAGTAGCAAAACTAAAGTGGGTGACAAGAATATTGTAGGAGAATTATTTCATTTCCAAAACTAAAGGTGGGTGGATGAGGCTTCTGTCAAATCTCTATATTTACAGTGGAAAGTCTATTGTAGGCAGTCTGTTGAAAATGACAGCATTTCTATCAAGCTCCCCATCAGCTGCCGCTGGCTGGAATAGGAATTATCATCCTTCACTGGGCTGTCTTGCTTTATGATATCAATTAGCAAACAATCTGTTTTGTTGGCACAGGATAAAATTAGGATGCAAAACAGAGGGACTGTGAAGCAAAACATTTTTCAGGGAGAGAGCTGTTGTGCTGAAGCATGGGAGGAAAAGAGGCTGTCATTTTTCTGTCTGTCAGTCCTTCTTTAATTTATCTCTGATGTCAGACTATTAGATCCTAATACACATAATCACATTATTAGCTTTGATGCTGCTGAGCTATTTAGGATGTTAATATCTGACTTAAAAATATAAATCTTGCATTTCTTTTTCATGGGTTTTTGTAACTCTTGCAATTATTTTTTTTAAACCCTATTTACTCTCTTTAAAATATATTTAAAGAATCAAATTCTGCATAAAGTAGAACAGAAGTTACACTAGGGGGCACTAGTAAGCTACACTATTTGTTTTTTGTTTTTAGTGCCCCCCTCCTTTTTGGCAATCTCATTTGCATGTCTTTAGGGATGCTGTTACTGCTAAAGCTTATCTATTTGAAACTACCCATTTTTCTTCCTTCTTTCCTTTCCTTTCCTTTTTTTTTTTTTTTTTTTTTTTTTTTTTTAAAGCCCATTTGGCTCCTTTCATTGACCAGTAGAGTTCCAGACCTGTAGGTTCATTATTTTGATAAGCTTTGTCCCAGTTGGGTTGTCTGGGTGGCCTTTATGTCTTTATTGAAATCCCTGGGTCTTGTCCTGTGACATTTCTGATGTCTTTTGAAAGAACATCTCTGCAGCTGCAAGTGATTGCTGCTTAAGCCCAATTTTAAGGCCTCAAAATGCACACACATTACTCTGGGGTATTTCTTTTAAGCCACATTTAAGCCCTGGTCTCTAGAGGTGAAAGACTGAGATGCTAAATAATCTGCCACCTGGCCTGTCCGCACATGATTGGTACAGAACACAGATTCCTCTTCTGAGGAATATACAAAAATAGCTTTTCCTAAAAGGTCAAATAAAATTTATGCTTCATGCTCAAAACTTTAGCATTTCAATTTAATTTTAAAAGTCAAAAACAATATAGAAGGATCTAAAGTGAGCCTAAAGAGAGTTCACAATTTTATTAAAGAAAGTAAACCAAGTTTTAGTTTTCTCAGAATATGCCAGCTTTTTATTACCCTTTTATTTACTGAAAATCAAATGTGTTTTCAGTTTTATGAAAGCTGGAATATTTTTCTCTAATTTGTTATTATTATTATTATTATTATTATTATTATTATTATTATTATTATTAAATACTTCTTTTAGTTGGCCCTCTTTTGAAATATTTGCTGACAAAATCATTAGTCTGTTTCAAAATGAGATTTGTCTTAGTTATTGTTCTATTGCTGTGATTAGACACCATGACCATGGCAGCTCTTATAGAGAAAAGCATTTAATTGGGGCTTGCTTATATTTTCAGAGGTTTAGTCCATTTTCATTTGACAGAAAGCATGACAGCACACAGGGGACATGGTGATAGAGAAGCAGTTGAGAGTTCTACATCTGGATCGTCAGGCAGCAAGAAGAACAAAAGCCTCTGGACTTGAATGGTCTTGAAAACACAAAGCCCACCCTCAATGACACACTTCCTCCAACAAGGCCACACCTCCTAATACTTTCAAATAGCGCCACTCCCTGGTGACCAAGGATTTTCTTATGTAAATAACCACAATTTTTTGGTCTACAAATAGAAAGCAAAATATGAATGCTGGGTTCTCTGGTAGACTCTTAGTTTGTCTAGTGTACTGGGGATCTGGGGTCAATTCCCAATGCCAGCATTAGAAGGAATAAATAAACATCAGCAAAAAGAAGTGGTCTTATAATCAAATGGAATAAAAATGTTAACTAACTTGATGAAGGACATACTGCCAGACAAATGAGGAAGAACTAGTTATGGGGTGAAAAGAAATCTGTCACTGTAAGCTTAAAACTGTTTCCTAGTCATTAAGTTCCTTTTATGTAGAATAAGCCTAGCTCTGTCCCATACATTTCTAATTCATTTCTTTCTTGTTATGACAGGGTAAGCCAAGGCAGAGATCTTCTATCTGTGTTTCTTGTTGAAGCTATCTTAGGTTAGATGAGAATTTGATCTCCTTGATGGAAAATTGTGTGGAAAACTATCCCACTCTATTCTAGAAAGCTGGGGTCAAGATCCCCTAGCTAATTTATCTTGGTTTCTATTAAACTATCTGATTATACAAACCCCACCCTCAAAATCACTGTTTATCTTAGCATTTGCTAAATTGATTGTTTATGCAAAACCGCCCTTGTCGCTGCCTAACAAGATAATAGGATGTGGATTTTGCTATTAAAAATCCCTTGCTTTAAACACTCAAGAGTACATTTGGGCCTGTAACACCTGAGTATATCCCATATATCCCAGCCCACTAGAATCACTTGGTTATAAATTGTGTCTAAGTAGTCATTTTTGGTAGAATCACCGTGGCAATATAACTTTTTGATAAATTTTGAAATAACTTAGGGAACAAAGATTTTCATGCAACAAAGATGACTTTAATTTTTAAAATTTTTATATTTTTATCTATTTAATTTTGGGGGGATTTTAGAGTTCTTGCTAGGCTGTGTGTCTGTATGTCTGCCTCACCCTGGGAGCACTGCAGGCAACCTTCAACCTGGGAGGCAGAATATTGTTTATTTGTTTGTTTCTGAGACAGGCTTTTTTTCTGTATAGCCCTGGCTATACTGAAACTCACTCTGCAAACCAGGCTGGCCTCGAACTCAGAAATCTACCTGTCTCTACCTCCCAAATGCTGGGATTAAAGGCATGAGCCACCACTGACCAACAGAACAGTTTGTAATAGGGGCCCCAGTCTATGTTTCCTAGGTAGAAGCAGTGGAGTCTGAGTCAGATACTGTGGTTCCCAGTCTCCCGTGTACCCAGATATTTCGGGGGTACCACTGAGAGTTGGAAATGGTGGTCTGAGGGTTTGTGCTTCCCCTTAGGGCATCTACATGCCAGGCAGGAATGGGACAGCTGAACCTGGGACAGGAACACAATCCAGTTTGGTTCCAAGTGAGTGAGGAGAGTAGGAAGGAGCTGGAAGAGAGAAATCCTTCTCCAGGAGACTTAGGCTCCACTCTTTATAACTAAGGTCTCCCCTCCAGGGGAAATGAAGAAGGTCCTTGCTTGTCCAAATTGTTTTATTTGATGGCAGATGTAAATGCATATACCTTACTCAGAGTGAACCAGAGATTAAATACCCTTTAAAGAAAGGAAGTTCCTTGGCTGAAGACTCAGGGCCTATCTAGGTAACTCAGCATGGAGAACTCCAGGTTTTTATGCTACATGACCAATTGTCATGGTCCATTCCATGGTAGGAATTTGGTAGGGAACTAGTTCCATGCCTGCTTTTCTCAATTCTGAGATTCCCCAGGGTTTGAGCCTGCTCAGCCTTACAGTTCTTCTGTCTATCTAGTACCCCACAGGTCTCTTTGAGCCTCTTTTATATTTTATTTCTTTTACATTCTGACTGCAATTTCCCCTCCCTAACTGTTCATCAGCTTTACATTTACATCAATAAATGTAAAGTATTTTATGTGTTGCTTTGAAAAAGAGATAGAATGAAAGTAAAGAAAGTACACTCTTGAATAACTCTGAAAAAATGTACAGGTTAGCTGAGATACTGATGGTAGCTTGGTAAGTGATTGTACTGAGAGAGTGGCTTCTCAGAGGATAAGCACATTATCATGCTAATGGAGTAATTATTCCACCCCTCACTGTGGCATGAATTTAGGTAAATCAGATTTTCTGTGTGGACTCCTGGCCAGTGGATTTACAAGTCCAACTGAATTAACTCTTGAGGAAGACAGTAGTATGTAATGTTTTAATTTTTATTGAAGCAGATCAGAATGCCATGTCTGAAGGCAGGACAAGATGCAAGATTATTTTGATCAGTATGAAATAGGTTTTTCTTAATACATCTAAACAGAGCCCTAAAATCCATTCTCAGTGGCCTCAACCACTACTGTGGGTGGTAGTCCTAATCTCAGTCTAGTCCTTAAAATCAGTAGGAGACAGGCTGGAGTTGGAGAATAAATACAATTCATTTCCACCATGAAAATTTAGTTTATTTTAAAACTGGTTACAGGAAAGGATTACTCCTTGACTGGAGTTTTGGTCATACCTTACTTCTAAGCAGCAAGCAGAGGAGCTCATTAAGGAAAACATAATTAAAAGGACGAACTTCTTTCTGGTACTTCTGACCACTAGATTAAGGTGGTGTGATCGTTTGCATAGAAGAGCCTCCATAGTTCTGTGGCTTTGTTGCAGGAAGTATGTCACTTGAGTTGGATTCTAAGGTTTCAAAGACCACACCATGTCCATGTCCAGTCCAGGGTAAGTGCTTTCATTCTCTGTCTCTCTGTCTCTCTGTCTCTCTCTCTGTCTCTCTCTCTGTCTCTCTCTTTTCTCTCTCATGTAGATCAAGATGTAGCTCTCAGTTATTGCTCCACTACTATGCATGCTACCTGTTCTCTGCCTTGAAGATAATGAATTAAGCCTCTGAAACTGTAAGCAAGCCACCAGTTAAATGCTTTCCTTTATAAGACTTGGTTTGGTTATAGTGTCTATTCACAGCAATAGACACTAAGACAACTAAACAGAAGAAAGGCTATTTCTTGCTTTTAGCCAAGTACAAGAATCAGAATGATTGATTTTGGAGTTCCTGCCTAACTTTTTCTATCTCCTGTCCTCATTTATGCCAGTACCTAATAATTGTCCCTTTACCCAAATTTAAGCATTCATGGTTTCCAGAACCTATTTATCCAATAATTGCAAGTTTAGCAATAAATTATAAATAATAATAATAATTTACATTTTAAATAAATTGTACATAATAATTACAAATTGACATTTTCCCTGTGTCACATGCCCCCAGACACTGATGACATCTCATATTTTGATTCTTGTCTCACATATTACATAAAAATTGTAGTTTTCTCTCCCCTCCCAGTCCCCCAAAAATACTTCCTCCTTTCTTTCAGAAAAGGGCAGGACTTCAAGAAATATCAACCAAACATTGCATATTTGTAGTAAGACTAAGTATTACCCATTGTATTAAGAATGGACCAGGTAACCCAGGAAGAGAAAAAGAGTCCCAAAAGCAGACAAAGGATTAGCGACAACCTGAGCTTTCACCATTAGAAGTCCCACAAGAAGACCTGTTGAGGTTAAAATTAACTGGAGCTTAATATCCACTTTAGATCATTCAGTTCCCAGATAAAAGACACAAAACTTTTATATTTATAATAAACCTAAATAGCACTAGAATTTGGCAGATATCAATCCTCTAAAGTATTTTGTCTATTTCCCCGTCAATAACCCTGAGATATGACTTGGCATGGTCTGCCTAGGCTGCTTTTACTCTGACTGGCCAGCCCTCATGGCCAGTTCTCATGATCCCTTTCCCCATGGTGTCTTTTCCACTCCCCTTCACTTTCTCTCATCCCTAGAGATCCTCTTCAAACCCCAAGCCCTGGGAACCAAAGCTTCAACTTCTTATCTTCTGCACAGATATAGGCTATAGGCATCTTTATTCAGCCAATAATTTTAAATTAAAAAGTAAAGTTACATAGCATTGTATGGTGTAAGGATTTTCTCATCCCTGAGGCAATCAGTTCTTGAGGGTCAGGATTTAGCATTACAATACATAGCAACAAGACCAAACCTCAACGAGACATGTGATATATGCAGAGGGTCTGGGTCAATCCACACAAGCTCCCTTATTGTTAATTGAGACTCTGTGGTCTCCTGTAAACCCAGGAGAGTTGATTCTGTGGCTTCTCTTCTGGTGGCCTTGACCCCTCTACTTCTTTCCTTCCTTTATTCACCAGGATTTCCTAAGCTCATCCTAATATTTGGCTGAGGGTCTCTGCATCTGTTTCCATCAGTTGGTGGATGATGCCTCTCTGATTAAAATTTTTCTAAGCATCTGTGTATGAAAAGAATATCATTAGGAATAACTTCATGGATTTTTTATGTTGGTGTATATATGTGAAGCCTTGTCTCTTTATATCCAAATTCTTAATTCTGTACTAGCAGAGCTAATGGCTCATGACCAGTCTCATATTTTGTAAGTATTTCTTTCTCCCTCACCTGATTAAAGCATTTTTGAATTGTAGCTGATTGGCTTAAATAAAGGTCTGGCAGCCAATATCTGGGCAGGAAGTGGAAGGTGTAACTTCTGGGCAGAGAAAAGGACTCTGAGAGAAGAATTGAGGAGTAGAAGATTTTCCAGTGGACACAAAGATGAACTGGTGGACGAGAGTGGAGGATACAGGTACACCTGGACACATTGTGGAATGTAATAACAGGTTTAGTCTGGATAGAGTAGGCTGTAGACTGCTCAGCTTCTTGCGCTCGCCCTGACTCGAACGACGCCACAATAGGATCCTTCTGCACACATTTATTGGGAGAGCATTGACTGCATAGGCGAAAGACCCTGAGCCCAGAAATGGTGCTGCTTATATAGGCCTAGGAGTAACGTGTCCATACCTGATTGGTTATGCTACCAGTACCTCATGAATATGCGTCGGGACAGGCAGTGACTCAGCAAAAAAACTCTTATGCACATGCGCACATTGGTTGTTTACCCATAATCATGGGCAGTGGTCAGTGGTAGCCAGCGCCATCTTGTAATGGCGTTTGAGGCTTCCCACACCAGCAAAAAGCCCAAGCTTTAAAATATTAATAAGCCCCTGTGTCATTATTATATTATATATCTCGCAAGTCTGAGAAAGTCCTGCTATGTTTTGTTTGTTTGTTTTTGGGTTTGCTTGTCATGTTTTATTCTATCTCAGGTCTCTAGGCTATCTTGCCTCTGGTTCCCAGCTCTCCAGGCAATGTCAGGTGTCGGTTCCCTCTCATGGCTTTGGTCAATGTCTGGGTCAGTCTTTGGTTGACCCCAGCATATATTGAAGGCATGCCAAATTGTATGTTGAATGTTTTCTGGCTGGGTTAGTGTTCCAATCCCTCCACTGGAATTCTTCCTGACTACAGAAAATATTCATTTCAAGCTCCATTTCCCCCATATCTAGGGGTCTTAGCTAAGGTAACCCTTGTAGATTCCTGGGAATATCCATTGTACTAGGTTTGCAGTTTATCTCCAAGATGCTCCAGTATTCTGGTTGTCTCTACCAGTACTCTCCTCCTCCATCCTCTGCACCGTATGCAAATCTTATGAAGTCATTTTTTAATAGCTAAATAATACTCCATTGTGAAAATGTACCACATTTTTCAGTTGAAGGACTTCTAGATTGTTTGCAAATAAAGCTGCTTTGAACATAGTTAAGCAAGTGTCCTTGCGTTAGCATAGTATCTTTTGGGTCTATGACCAGGAGTGGTACAGCTAGGTATTGAGGTGGGTCCATCCCAGTTTTCTGAGTAACTACCATTTTGATTTAAAAAATGGCTGTATGTTCCCACCCCCACCAGTAATGGAGGAGTGTTCTGCTCACCACATCTTTGCTAGCATGAGCTGTCACTTGTGTTGTTGAACTTCGCCATTCTGACAGTTGTAAGATGGAGTATTAGAATTTTTTTGATTTCCGTTTTCCTGATGGCTAAAGATGTACATTTCATTTCATTTAATTTCAAGTGTTTCTTGTCTCTTTGAGATGCTTCTGTTGAGAATTATCTGTTTTGATCAATACTCCAAGGTTTTTAATTGGATTATTTTGGTTTGTAGATATCTTGCTTCTTGAGTTCTTTATATATTTTGGATATTAGCCTTCTGTTATATGTGGAGGTGGTGAACATTGTTTCCCATTGCCAGAACAGTAGGCTTCTGCTTTGGTGTCCTTTGCCTTACAGAAGCTTTTCAGTAATGCGGTCTCATTTCTTAAGTGTCAATGTTATCTACCAATGGACATTTATATTGTTCCTATACCTTAGCTATTGTAATTCCAATGAGCTGGAAAGCAAATAAGCTTCTTTGACAGAATTGCTAATTCTGTTTTCTTTTTCTATATCCTCACATAAGATTACTGAGTCATTCATTTGTTTAATTTGTAATTACTCTAGGACTCTTTGTATTTTCCAAAATGGTTATACCATTTTATATTTCTGCTACCAATGGAAAAGGGTTCCACTTTTCTTTACATTCCTCAACATTTGATATATTTTGTCTGTTTGAAAACAGATATTCTAGCAAATATGAGACTCTACCTCCTTGTGGTTCAATTTGTATATCCCTGCTAATTATTGATGCTAATGACCTTCTACTTTTAAGTAATATTTTTATTTATTATTTAGAAATTTCACATGTGCTCCCATCCTGTTTCCTTTTAAGTCCACCCAGGTCAGCCCCCAAGCCTTATGTGAAAAGAAGAGAAATAACAAGAAAAAAGGTCCAATTTGTGCTGCCCATATACTCAATGGACAATTATGAAACTTTCAGTGGCCAGATCCTTAAAGATAACTGATTCCTTTCTCTACCACACACCTGCTAGAATTCATCAACTGTGAAAAGCTACACTTTAGCATCCTTATCACAACTTCTAAAATTTTTCTTCAATGACTTCCAATATAGACTGTTTCTTTTTTGGCTGGGGCAGTCGTGATGAAAGAGAAATTTTCCTCTGTATCTCTGCAAATTGCTTTCAAGTAAAATGTATAAAGAGGACCTAAATGTCTTCTAACTAATATGGTACTTGGCTACCTACAGATATATTAGGAATACATTACAATTTTCTGTTAACAGGAAATATTAAAAAATGAACCTGCCACCTCTCTGCGCTCTTGCTTCTTTCAACCCGCCAACTCTCTAGTCCCACCTGGCCACATTCCTGCTCCAGTACTGGCACTGGTGGGCCACAACACTACGTCCTGGTGGTGTCCCACTGGCTCTGTCCCACATTCCAATAACCAAGTAGATCTGCCATCCTCGTGGTTTGATAACACAATATCCAGAAAACCAGTAAAAACAAGACTCAATGCTTATAGTTAACCAATCAGATTTACATATCAATAAATTCTCAATACACAAGATGCCAATATAATTTTAGAACCAATTAATAATGATAAAAGCTGCTTACCTAGATTAGACAAATTGTCCCAATATTCTAACCTTTATGATATCATAACAACCTGTTGCTGGTCATAGCCACATTAGTTCATGCCCACCACCATCTTCCTTTCTCTTTGTCTTTGCATCTCTTAACTTTGCCTCCCTTTTTCCTGTCCAATCACAGGCCTCCCAGTGCCCTAATGTAATTGGACAGGGAAAATACTGTGACATATCACCCTTTCTGTTTAAATAAATAAACAAATAATTAAAAAGTTTTTCTCAAAATATAAATTGAGTACAGTTACCATTGAGACTTGGCAGATTCATTTTTTAATATTTCTCATAACAATTTTCTTATATCAATTTTGGGAAATGACAGTTGACAGTATTATAGAAGTTCAAATTTATGTTGATTAATGCAAAGAAAATATCTTTATTATCAGACACCATTGTTACCAAGAGTTGCTTTGTTTTCAAGGTGGAAAGGATTTTATTTAAAGCGTTCCAATTGATTCTGCATTTTGGCTCATAATTAATTTAAAGGCTGTCCCAAGTAAAGGAAAAAAAAATCCTGGTCTGATTAATAAAACAAGCATGACTTGCACAAGTATATATATTTATAAAGTATCAAATGTTGTTTAGCAATTTGATTATAACATTGTGATGATGTCTATTTACATTCATGTCTTAAAATTATTATTAACCATTTACATTTATTTAAGTCAATTTCATTATTTTTTTCTGTGTCACCAGCATGTGCTTTTAATTCACTTGGCAAATTGTTAAATTTCAAACTTTTTGCAGGATATACTTCATAGAAAAACTTTATCATTACTACATTGTGGCAAATGCTATTACAAACAGTACAGAAATTGCTGCAGTGTTTATAAATATATTTGTGAAGGTTTTCAGGGATCATCAGTTATATCGTCATGGCAGGCAAACATTTGGTAGTAAAAAGCACATTTTGAAGGTGCTATTCATTCAACCAATAAAAACCCTTGAGTTTATGATATGTTAAAACTATCATCTGAGATAAATGTCCAATTTCCTAAGCAAGCAGGGCTAGCTTACTGTTACTTAAGGATGATAATTTTTTTCAATGCCACATTTTGAAAAAGAAATAATATCTAAAAATTTGTTATCAGCAGCTTTATGAAAGGATTGACACATGGAAATAAACCCTTCTGTTGTGTTGCAGTGTAAGTAAGTAATCTTTCCAGATAAGAGGTCACATGTCTCAGTCCTGGGATTTTAGGGTGGTCTGAAGCACTGGACAAAGCAGTGCTGAAAGAGTTTACTTCTATGATTATGGTCGGGGGCAGAAAAAGATGATGAACTATTTCTTAACTCCTCAATTTTCCAGAGCATATCAGTGTAATACTGCAACTTCAGGGAAGTAGCATCAGGAATCATGAACATTTTAATCTATGGGAAAAGATTTACTGTGTCAGTATAGAAAGATGAGCAGAAGAAGGAAAAGAGGAAGGAAGGAAGGGAGGGAGGGAGGGAGGGAGGAAGGAAGGAAGGAAGGAAGGAAGGAAGGAAGGAAGGAAGGAAGGAAAGGAAGGGAAGGAAGTAAAAAGAAGGAAGAACGAATGGAGTTTTAATGAGTATTGCTACTTGTAGACATTATGATAGCTCATTTCATATGCAAACAAACTATCTGAGAAGAGAAAAATGCAGGCATACATCAATCCACTAAAGGCAATGTTGGAACTGGTTTTCTATGAATGTTGTAAAAGAATAAGCTGAGTGTAATTACCTAGTTATCTTGCAAAGACATACTAAACAGAATAATATTTCTGTTCAAAGTGCTATAATAGGGTATGTATGTGTGTGAGTCTTGGTATGTGTATATAGGAAGCTATTTACACCGAAGATGAAATGATTCTATTAGGAAATCCTAGAACTCTTTTAGCAGGTTCGTGAAAGGCAATTTTCTTCATCAATAAACCATTGATCATTTAGCTTTTAAGCAATATCTATAATGTTCTTCTGTCCATCCCCCAAGTTACTACCAATTTCAATGATTTCTTATAAGGATTAAAATCTCAGGAAAGATTTTGTTCTTTTGAACATAGTTCACTACTTAGTGATGATACAAAGTTAAATCAACCAAGAGAAAATATACAGACTATACTACAACTAAATATTATTTGAAAATTTTAATTAAGAATTATTTTTATCTTTTATCTTGCATGTGTGTGTATGTGTGTGTTGATGATTTTGGACATGGGCACATGAACTCTATGAAACATGTGTGAGGTCAGATAATCTTGAATGATGGTCCTTTACTTTCATCTCATTTCTAATTATTCCAGTCTTGTTGTCTTTTTAACTTCCAGCTACTGTTATGTTCCCACTTTCTGTCTTGCTGGAGCATTGTAGAGGGTTGGGATCACAGAGGCATGCAATATCCAGTGGCCCTCTCTGTGAGCCCCCAACCCCCAAACCACCTCAGGGAGAGAATGAATGCAGTCTTCCACTACCACAAATTATGCAGTTGAATGTCCCACATTTGGAGGAATCACAGTGGACAGCGCATTCAGAGTGTAATGAGTAATCCTCTCCCTGGGAAAACCGCCTTTGTGATCATGATATCTCCCATGCCAGGTTAGTATGGGATACCCAGATTTTAAATGAGTTCTGGCTAACCAACTCCAGGGCCTTCTACTTGCATAGCAAGCATTGTATCAGTTGAGCTATCTCCCCACCCAGGGCTTTTGTCTTCTCCCAGGGTAGGCACAGGTAGAGTGCTTTGTTCGCTCAGCAACACTGTGTTATAACACTTACCTAGAGTTACTAACCAGGGATGGTTATCCAAGGCTCATTATTTTATCTGGGATAATCACTAGCATAGAACACTTGTGTGTTAGTCTTAACTACTCAGTATCAGAGGTAAAGCTGATGACCCAGAACTCCAGGAAAACAAAACAGCATTCACCATAAACATCACCTCTATATTAGCTCTCTGATTTGATCCCAGACCTAAGTAGACACATCTTCAGCCTATTTTGGTATTTAGAAGCCACCTCTCAAATATAGGACCAGTTCTGAAACCTTTTGCAATGTGTAGGGTTTATCCTCATGAGATTACCCTTACTGCATATTAGAAAGCCTATGACTCCATCCCCATTTTTGTGCAACTTACTACAGTAAATTTGATATAACATGTTTTCACATTACATTTCATTAAAACATGGTAGCCATCGGTCATTTTCTATAGAAAAACATATGTACAGTAAAAGTTCAGGTATAAAAGTTATTTCAGAATTTGTTTCTCCAGGCAAATTTTGGGGGCATCATTGAGGTTTAAAGTGCAAACCACTATTTAGAGTTTACCTACCAGAACACATCTACAACTAGTCTTTGGGAATTAGGAAGAAAAATAAAAAGGAATTAAAAAGAGGCAGCTTCAAGGACAGCAGAGTCCAAGGACAGGTCTGCTTAGCAAGACCCCTCAGCTTGGAGTTGGACTCCCTTAGAACTTGAGCAGTCCAGGAATAAGGCATGTTTGTTATACATGTAAACCTAAAAGCAGGTCGATCATCAAAATGACAGAACAAGTTGCTAGTTTCAAAATGATGTTTCATAGATATGCCAATAATTTAATGCCTTAAAAGGATTACTTTTCATTCAGTTCTCTAGATGAGAAGACTGAAACAATTACTATAGGGTTACAATTAAGTTCCAGTTAAAATGGTACTTGACGTTGGAGGTTCTTGAGAAAAACATTTTATTACCTTTTACCAGTATCCACCTAGACTGCTGGGTTGTGGCTCCTTTCTCCATCTTCAATGTGTACCTCTCTAGCCTTGGCTATTTTTCTGTATCATGCTCCCTTTCTGACCCATGTGTCCTCCCACTTTCTCTTATTAGGACCTTACAATATTATTGGACCTGCCCAATAACCAATAGTTATCAGCCTCCTTGTCTGTCTCAAGTTCTTCACCTAACCATATTGATGAATTCCTTTTCCACTTAATGCAATATATTCATAAGTTCCAGGATTTTGAGGTGATATTCTTAGGTGTCATTATTTTTGTTATTATAAAAGCAAGCATCATGTGCACAGGAATAGCTGGGGTTGAAAAAGTCTTGTACTAAATGCTGCTGTCTAAGGTTGAGTATCCCAGTCAGTTTCTAAAAGAGTATGCCTATTGCCTTATTTACCCAGAAACTCCCACCAATTAATGAATTGGCCATAAACCCCTTATATCCTATCAGCACTTTTTTAAAAATTTTTTTATTAGGTATTTTCCTCGTTTACATTTTCAATGCTATCCCAAAGGTCCCCCATATCCACCCCCCCCAATCCCCTACCCACCCACTCCTCCTTTTTGGCCCTGGCGTTCCCCTGTACTGGGGCACCTAAAGTTGGCAAGTCCAATGGGCCTCTCTTTGCAGTGATGGCCGACTAGGCCATCTTTTGATGCATATGCAGCTAGAGACAAGAGCTCCGGGGTTTTGGTTAGTTCATATTGTTGTTCCACCTATAGGGTTGTAGTTCCCTTTAGCTCCTTGGGTAATATCTCTAGCTTCTGCATTGGGGGCCGTGTGATCCACCCAATAGCTGACTGTGATCATCCACTTCTGTGTTTGCTAGGCCCCGGCATAGTCTCACAAGAGAGAGCTGTATCTGGGTCCTTTCAGCAAAATTTTGCTAGTGTGTGCAAGGATTTTTTTATAGTTACGGCAATTCAGAAAATCAGCCATTGGTTTTTAAGAGAAAGTCATTATATTAAGGATCCATTTAAGCTAAGAATTATCATAGGAATTGCCATTATAGCTGCCATTTAGTCTACATTCACTCTATATTGAACTTCCCAAATCATATATCTACATTTATACATTTACTGCTATACACTTTGATTTTGGCATTTCTTTAAAAAGAAAGTGAATCTAAGTATCCACTAACTTGCCCTGCCATGACTTTGCAAACAGCCTAGTAGAGTTAGTGGTTTTCCTATATAGAATGCCAGTATTTTTATGTACATCATGGAATACCCTTTTCATCTAATAGTTTTTCTATCCATAATTTTAATTATATTTGTATATTAATGTTTTCAGGTTATATATTTTTACAATTGCCATAATAAACATAGGGATAATAACTAGTATTTTCTCATTGAAGACAGAATTATCCCATGGGGGAGGACAGTGGTTTCCTCACAGAGAGCTTACATGAAAGCTGAGGAGAAGTTTATTTCCAACAATAAAAATATCACTTCTTAAATGTTTTAAATCTTTTTAAATTGGAAGAGTCCTGCTTTAAAATACAACATTGGTATTAAGATGTAGTTTTATTGTGAATTCAGTACGTTCATCTTTCTCTGTAAAACTGCATAGAGATTTTTAAAAAATTTGTCCAGAATTGAAAAATAGAAGAATGATATCACTCTTTGAAACTTAGAATTAAGAGTGCCTTGACCTTGTAGTTCTGCTGGGGAGGCTGGCTCTGCCCTCATGTATATTTTATGTGCTGTGGGAAGTCACAGTACTTTGAATATTAACCATTTGTACTTGTGTTCACAAAATGAAGAAGAAAAAACATCTTCATAAGTGTATCAAAATGACTAATGCTTGATTTGTGAGATGAGATAGTTCCTCCTCTGACCTGCAATTTCTCAAATGAGATTTTTCTCCTAGTTAGTAACTTGAATACCTTGAGTCCCAAATATTTTTATATGACACATTAAGGTGATGAGGGATATTAGGGACAGTCTTTCTCTTCTTTGTTTTCTAAGTTGAGTGTTCACCTTTCACTTCAAGAATCTACTACATATATTCATTGTGTGGAAAGACTAGATGTGAGTTTTTATATTTTCTTGAACTTGTTTCCAGAAATCTTTTCTTAGAGCAATTACAGCACCAAGTCAGAAAGACAGATATATTTTTAGCACCAACTCATTGTTCTCAGAGCTGAGCACTGACTCTCAGTTATTGAACTGTGGCTTAACAGGCATGATATTGTGCTTGGTCCTTGAAGTTTTAGATTCCTTGTATTCAAAGTTTTAACTGTAGTTGACAAATGTGAAAATCTTCCTTAAATTTATCTTTATTGAATGACTAAGGTTATTCATCTTTCTCCATTGTTTCAAAAATAGGCCAGTAACATCTTCCAGATCTTCAGTCTGTGGGCAAACATTTCTCTCTGACAATAAGCATAAGATTTACTACATATTTTATTATAGACACAGGATAGTATAAATAATTTGTATTTTACTCTTCTTTATATAACTGACCATATTATGTCTGATGTAAGTCTTCTCTGAAATTTTAGTACAGATGTTCATTTAACATAGCCTAATCAAATTATAATTGCCCTTTCTTTCATAAAATAATTTGGTTGCAAACTCAAATCTACAAGAATATAGTCATTTTTGTTATAAGTACTGGTTGCATTTATATGTGCTTGACATAGGTTGAAAAATCTGCCTAGGGGTAATTAAGAAATGTTTATTGATTGCTTTTTTTTTTTTTTTTTTACTTAAGAGAAACATAAATGTCCTTTAAGTTTAATGCTTTGCACTAAACTTAATGTTCACATGTATACAGGTGCTTGAGTGTAGAGGCCAAAGGACAACCTTGTGTGTCATCCTCAAAAATACCATAGATCATCTTTGAGATAAGCTCTCCCATTGGCCAGAAGCTCTGTAATTAGCTTAGACTGCCTGGTCAGTAAGCTCCAAAAATTCTTACATGACCACCTCCTCAGAACTGGCCTATTAAAAACACATGGAAATGCACTTGCTACCTTTAAGTTGGTTCTGGGATTGCAACCCAGTTCCTTGTGTTTGCAAAGCAAGCGCTTTGCTGTATAATCCACCCCACCAGCCATGCAAAGGTTTTCCTCAACAGTATGTTTAAAACTAATATAAAAGCTGTTAATGGTTATGGTAGACATATTTATGTCTTGATTGTGGTGAAGATTACACAAATATATGCATATGCTCAGGTTCATTGTTGGTATGTGCTACACAGTGTGCAGGATTTTCCCATGGCTTGTATCTTAATAAAACTGCTAAAAATAAACTGTTCAAACTCTACAGTTAGGCATTTCATCACTGCAGTACTTCTCAGCAATCATGCTTTAAAACAAGTGTTTAAAGTTCAGTAATTAAATTTGTAAGCTTGCATTAAATACATATTCATATAGTATATGGGAAGGTATGTATAGCTTTCATACATAACAATAATAATTATAGAAGGTGGCTTTGTATCTTAAGGGGTAGTGGGGGTCATGGAGGAATGGGAGAGTGAGGAGAAATGGGATGATTATAGAAATAAAGTGCTTATTTGTAAATTTTCTCAACAAATTTTAAAAGTAACTCTAAAACGCTGGCTTTCACTTAAAATTAGACATATATTAGGATAATAAATATATAAAGTAATGTTATCTGTGATATGTACATGAAACACCTCATCACATAAAAGAGACTAAGTAGCATAGACCTAATATTTATAAACTTTGCCTGTAGCTTGCTAGTCTACATCCAGTAAAAAGTGAAAAATATTCATTGAGAAATTGCTGATGATGTTAATGTGGACATAATTTTACTGTGTGATTGCTGAGGGATGATTCTTAGAAATCTATCCATTCACAGAGGTATTCTCAAATGGAGTAAGCAACATCCAGTCTCTTTCATTTAAGCTGGGAAGCAGTACACATCACAAGCATGGCTTGAGACACAAAGTTCCAGTTAGCCACAAATAACTGAACTCTGAAATGTACAGTGAGATATGCTTAATCTGCTGATAGGTTTGATAAACTATTCTTCTCTGAGCATTTCTATCCTTGACAATCTGTCCCAGGGTATCTAGTAATTTGTTTTATGAGCCTTGGTGCTAACCACATCTTCTTGTAAAAATAGATGACACAATTAAATAGGTCATCTATTAAAAATGAAATGAGGATCCGAAAATTTTGGGAGCATCTCCAGTTGATCATTGTCTCTGTTGTCATGAATCAAAGACCCTTATTCTACCCACTGAAAACCAAAGACTTAAGACATATACACTATTGGGTTCTAAAATATTTTTCAGATTAAAATTCTTTAATGACTACTTAAAAAATTGTAAAGCACAGGCCACAAGCCAGAATGCTTATACCATGGTCCCTGATGCTGGAATAGCTTTTAGAATATTTTAAATATCGCAGGTGAATTAATCTGCAGTAAATGCAGGGACTACTCATAGTTACTTAAGAATTGTGAAGACAAAAATAGTTTCCTAAATGAACTTCTCAGTAGGGATTCTGTCTAAATTGTGTGTATTACTGAATGCTAATTTGGTTCAAAGGTGATGGGAGCTATAATAGACAGAATATATGAATTAAAGCTAATTAGAATCTTAACAACTAAAGATAATTCTAGATTTGCTTAGTTTCTTATATTTTCAGTCAATCTAATTACAAATAAGATTGTTTGTAAAGACATGATCACGTGTGTGTGTGTGTGTGTGTGTGTGTGTAAGACGATCATACTTCCTATTCCACATCTCTTTTACTTAACAACATACTATGAGACAATTTACTTTTAAACAATTTTCTAAGATATCTTGTTCTTTAGTTCTTTTCAAGTGCTCTTCCAGACAGTCTGACCGCTTCCTTGTTAATAATTACTTCTCTTTTTTTCCATTCTTAAGGCTCTTATTTTGGAAAAAAATGTGAGGCTTACTCTCTTAGATGAAGCTTCTACATGTTTCTCGGCATAAGTGAAAAACAGAATTTCTCCCCAATATTAAATTTTAAATTTAGCAAAGAATGTTTCTTTTAGGGTTTGCTATATCCTAATACCTGGAGGGTTAGTGAGAATGCCTCTTAGACAACACAGTGAGAATTTGCAAATATATTTCAGAGTTTAGAATTTCTTTAGTAAAACTTCATTATGTCTGTATGCTTGTTTATTTTGTTTTCTTTGTTTGTTTGTTTGCTTGCTAGCTTATTTTTCTGTCCTTGTTTGCTTTTTATGTCTTCCCATTCATATCCCAAGTGCTATTTACTGGTTACTTTCTTGGTAATTTCCCATCTTTGATCATAGACTTTCAAATGCTTCTTTCAAACATATTATTTCCAAAATTGCCTCAGAATTTAGCTTCTAAAAAGTTTGAGATAGGCTAAAAGAGTTGGCTTTGTGGGTAAAAGCATTTGCTGTGTAATCCTTATGACTTGAGTTAGGGTCCCTGAAACCCATGTTAAAACCATGTACATGTCTGTGTCTTCAACACTCCTGAGACAAATGGAAGAAAGAAAGAAAAGAAACCTAGGAAGTTTATGGGCCAGCTAAACTGGAGGAAGCAGCTGTAATAAAGAGAACCTGACTCAGAAACAAGGTAAAAATTGGAGACAGAAATCCATGCTATCTTCTACCCTCCATATATGCACACACACACACACACACACACACACACACACACACACACACACATCACATACACACACACACACACACACAAACACACACACATCACATACACACACACACACAAACACACACACACATCACATACATCGTGCACACATAAGAGACCACACATGTCTTATGCACATTTCACACACATACACATCATACATACACAACATCATAAACATATATCCATGCAGAGACATACACATATCACATACATAAACATACACAAGCTAAATATAAAACAAAATAAAAATGAAACACTCTAGATTGTTGATATGTATCTTAAAGCTGCCTCCTGTGTACAATGCACAACCTGGTGAAACTTAATTAATTTCACCTAGAAAATGCCTCAAAATTCTTATCTTCCAAATCCTAAGGGACATATTTCCCACAATTCTGAGATCTTAAGGAGAACATTTATATAACAGATGCAGCAAAAATACCAGTGTAGTGCTCTGTGTATCAGCCTAGGAGAAGCAGGTTTCTACCAGTTTAGAGATGCAGGGTGTGTTGTGTTTGCCTAGGATGCATTTTTAAACCTTTATATTTTTCTCCTTTCTTCTTTTTAAGTGATAATGCCTTCAGTAGAGATAATCTGTTCTCTTTCATGTCTCCTCCTTGGGCAATGCATTTTGAAGATTAATATAATATGGATAACGTGCGTGCCTGTCCTGCCTAATACAAAATGCTGAGGATGTGATTTCAGACTTAGAAAATTGAGAGACATTTCTTTCTAGGAGATTCAGAATGTTCAGTTATTAGAGGCATATTACTGTGTGGCAGTGTGCCTACATTCTCAGCTGGCTGGTCATTGGTGCAGGCTACAATCACACCTCTCTGTGCCTGTGACTAGCCTGGGTTTACCCTGAGTCAGTGGTTCTGGCTGCTGTGCCTCACTGTCATCCTGCATTGCCATAAATCATTAAGACAATTCATCTGTCATATTCTCAAAAGATGCTATTGCTCTTGGGCTAGAGATATTTTTCTGTCCTGATTTACCTTTCAAAACGTAATTTCTTTAAAAACAGTTATGGAAGGGGACATGTTTTAATAAACAGCTAAGATTACACTAATGGATTTAATTGCTGTTCATTTGAGACAGAAAAAACCTTGTGCTTATTCAGAAAATACCATCTCAAGAGTACAGTTGGAGATTTATTTCATGCTATAGATTAAATTATTGCTTGCTTACTTCCCTTCCTTGAAATGCATAATTAATATCTCCAAGCAAGTTTAGATTCATAGTTGCATTTTCTTCTTTACTTAATTTTCAAAACCACCTTAAGTTATTGGAGCACCGATATTTTTACACTACAAACCATAAATCAAGTTAATGTTGGAGTCCAGGAGCCCTAGCTCCATGTTTAGTTCTAATGCTTGGTAAACTATAGTTATGCAGCAGCATTAGAGCCTGTCATTTTATAATAAACAACTTCAAAAAAAATCATGAAATGTTTTGAAAGAACAGTCACATTTCAAGAGTTAAAGGTATCACAATGAATGATGAAAAGATTATGAAGATTCCGGAAGCTGTACATCTCCTGCTTTTATTACTGGTTGGTATAATTTGGCCATTTTCAGTAGACATCTAAGACCAGAATTTCATCAGAAAAGTCTGTCTTAGAAACATCACCCTGAAAAATCTATTTATTTAAACATTTCTAAAAATATGTTTATCTATTTAGGAAGAAGAAAAGAAATATTATCATACTTCTCTCTGAATTACAGGACGACTTCAGAATCAGAGCAATATATCTGTCTCCTCGGGGTGTTCGTGTGGGGGACAGAGGACCCTTTTATTAGCATAGTCATCTAGATGATAATTTACATCATTAAAATAAAAATGAATAATAAATAATGATTACATATATAAAATTGATTTTAACGGTGGTTCTAAGATATTTTATTCAATTCATTTAAAAACAGTAAAGTAAAACAAAAAAGCAAGTAAACAGAAATATAATTTTGAAAAAAACAGAATTTATATCAAACTGTAATGGGTAGCTATGCTAGGCTTGCATTTCTGGGGGAGCATGGTAGGACATCGGCACAAATTCTGACTCCCAAATCTAAGGCACATTGACCCTTGGCTCAACTACTTAATTGTTACATTACAACAGGCAACTTAGTTAACCTTCCTCAGCCTCAATTTCCTCAGTGTCTGAACAGAAATAATAATGAGGTTAATAAGACTCACTTCTTATTATCTCTAGGAATTATCTAGAAGTAATGTATGTATGTAATAGAAACAATTCTATTGGGATTAAGCAAAATGATCCATTTATTTCACTGTCCTCAACAATTGGTAGAGGGCAAACCCTGCCTGTTTGGTATGTGCTGAACCAATTCCTATTAATGCCTTTACAAAGCAGGAAAGGTAGCTCCATCATGTAGAACATTTATGATCAATAGACTATACTCATAACTGAGATGATAGAAGTGGGTGTGTTCCACATAGAAGCATGCAGAAGGTGCATTTCTAACATGAGTTGAATCAATAGATGTTGTAAGCTATCACACTGAGTATCATCTATAAGAAAATTCAGGAAAGATTCCCGTGTCCCGTACAGGTTTGCTAAATGTATCAAATAAATGTATGAGACATGGAGAGAGTTTTTATTCCAGATAAGTTATAATATGGTTTACTATAAATAATGCGTGACACAGTCATATATTACAAGATACATACATGTTTTAAATATATCTATGAAATAAATCTTGCAGCCCTTTCATAAATGCAGAGAATATAAACCCTTATCAAATAATTTTGACAACAAAATAATATCAGAAAGCACAGATATACCTCCTTGGGCTCCTACTTTTTGAGGAACAGTGACAGGTCTTGCTTAAGTTTCTGAAAAATTCTAGATTGTTTTTCTAGATTTTTCCACCCTGAAATATTCTTATAAATTCATTTTATTTCAGAAAGAGAGAAAGAGAAAATGGAGACAGAGAGAGAGGCAGAGATGCACAGAGAGACAAAGACACAGAGACAGACAGACAGACACATACATGGATACAGAGAGAGAGACACACACATACAGAGAGGGGGGGGGAGGGAGGAGGGAGGAAAAGGGAGGAGGGAGGGGAAGGCAGGATAGAGGGAGGGAAGGAGAGGGAGAGAGAGAGAACGGGAGGAGGAGGAGGAGGAGAGGAGGAGGAGGAAGAAGAAGAAGGAGGAGGAGGAGGAGGAAGAAGAAGAAGAAGGAGGAGGAGGAGGAAGAGGAGGAGGAGAAGGAGGAGGAGGAGGATGAGGAGGAGGAGGAAGGTTTCAGCATATAGGTTTGTTTGGCCAATGAAGTCAGAAGTATTAGATATCCCTGAAGGTGATCATAGAGGTACTTGAGACTCACCAAAAAGATTCTGGGAATGTAACATAAATCATCTGCATTAAAGCCTCTTACATAGTCTAGCTCTACAATAGGAGATTCTGTATTCAAATATCTAGTAAGAATTAATCCTTTCCACTTCACATCTATACATGTTAGCCCCCCAATTTCAACTCCCCTTCTGTCATGCTGCACTAGTCCATTCCTCTAAAACAATAATATTGATATCTTTTTTAGTAGATATTTTCTTTATTTACATTTCAAATGTTATCCCCTTTCCTAGTTTCCTCTCCAAAAGTCCCCTATCCCCTCCTCCCTCGCCCTGCTCCCAACCCACCCATTCCCACTTCCTGGCCCTGGCATTCCTTATACGGGGGCATAGAACCGTCCCAAACCAAGAGCCTCTCCTCAAATTGATGACCAACTAGGCCATCCTCTGCTACATATGTACCTAGAGACACGAGTTCCACTATGTGTTTTCTTGGATTGGTCGTTTAGTCCCAGGGATTTCTGCTGTACTGGATAGTCCATATTGTTCCTCCAATAGGGCTTCAAACCCCTTCAGCTCCTTGGATACTTCCTCTAGCTTCTTCATTGGGGACCCTGTGCTCTGTCCAATGGATGACTGTGAGTATCCACTTCTGTGATTGCCAGGCACTGGCAGAGCCTCTCAGGAGACAGCTATATCAGGCTCCTGTCAGCAAAATCTTGTTGGCATCTGCAATAGTGTCTCCGTTTAGTGGTTGTTTGTGAGATGGATCCCCAGGTGGGGCAGTCTCTGGATGGCCAGTCTTTCAGTCTCTGCTCTGCACTTTGTCTCTGTAACTCCTTTCATGGGAATTTTGTTCCCTCTTCTAAGAAGGATCGAAGTATCCAGTTGGTCTTCCTTCTTCTTGAGTTTCATGTGTTTTACAAATTGTATCTTTGGTATTCTGAGCTTCTAGGCTAATATCCACTAATCAGTGAGTACATATCATGTGTGTTCTTTTGTGACTGGGTTACCTCACTCAAGATGATATCCTCCGGATCCATCCATTTGTCTAAAATTTCATTGTTTTTAATAGCTGAGTAGTACTCCATTGTGTAAATGTACCTAATTTTCTGTATGCATTCCTCTTTTGAGGGACATCTGGGTTCTTTCCAGCTTCTGGCTATTATAAATACGGCTGCTATGAACAGAGTGGAGCATGTGTCCTTCTTACAAACTGGAACATCTTCTGGGTATATGCCCAGGAGTAGTATTGCTGGATCTTCCAGAAGTACTATGTCCAATTTTCTGAGGAAACACCAAACTGATTTCCAGAGTAGTTGTACCAGCTTGCAATCCCTCCAGCAATGGAGGAGTGTTCCTCTTTCTCCACATCCTCACCAGCATCTGCTGTCCCCTGAGTTTTTGATCTTAGCTATTCTAACTGATTTGAGGTAGAATCTCAGAGTTGTCTTGATTTGCATTTCCCTGATGATTAAGGATGTTGCACATTTTTTAGGTGTTTAGCTTTGTACCTCATTTCTTAATAGGGTTATTTTTTTTCTGGAGTCCAACTTTTTGAGTTCTTAATCAGTATTGGCTATTAGCCCCCTATCAGGTTTAGGATTGGTAAAGATCTTTTCACAATCTGTTGGTTGCTGTTTTGTCTTATTGATAATGTCCTTTGACTTACAGAAGCTTTGCAGTTTTATGAGGTCTCATGTGTTCATTCTTGATCTTACAGCACAAGGCATTGGTGTTCAGTTGAAGATTATTTCCCCTGTGCCAATATCTTCTTGGCTCTTCCCTAATTTTCCTCTATAAGTTTCAGTGCCTCTGGTTATATGTGGATTTCCTTGATCCACTTATACTTGAGCTTTGTACAAGGAAATAAGAATGGATCAATTTGCATTCTTCTACATGCTAACTGCCAGTTGAGCCACCACCATTTGTTGAAAATGCTGTCTTTTTTCCACTGGATGGTGTTAGCTCCTTTGTCAAAGATCAAGTGACCATAGGTGGGTGGTTTCATATCTGTGTCTTCAATTCTATTCTATTGATCTACCTGTCTGTTGCTGTACCAGTACCATGCACTTTGTATCACAATCGATTTGGAATTTTGATAAGGATTTCATTGAATTTGTATATTGCTTTCAGCAAGATAGCCATTTTTATTATACTAATCCTGCCAATCCATAAGCATGGGAGATCTTTTCATCTTCTGAGATCTTCTTCGATTTCTTTCTTCAGAGACTTGAAATTCTTACCATACAATCTTTCACTTCCTTAGTTAGAGTCACACCAAGGTATTTTATATTATTTGTGACTATTGTGAAGGGTGTTGTTCCCCAAATTTGTTTCTCAGCCTGTTTATCCTTCATGTCGGGAAAGGCCAGTCATATATTTGAGTTAATTTTATATCCAGCTACTTCACTGAAGTTGTTTATTAGGTTTAGGAGTTCTTTGTTGGAATTTTGGGGGTCACTATTATACTATCATATCACCTGCAAATAGTGATATTTTGACTTCTTCCTTTCTAATTTGTATCCCTTTGATTTCCTTTTGTTATAATATTGATTTCTTTGGGATATTTAACTTACATAGTAATTATAAGTTATTTAATGGAGTTACTGGCTCACTAGCAATCCCCCTGTTATTTAAGCTTTTTGTCCCTTTGATTGATAATCCAAGCCACAGAATTCAGCAAATAAAGTGAGAAGGCTCAGTGGTTGACAGTGCTCCCTGCTCTTCTACAACACCAGAGTCCAGTTTCCAGCATACATATCAGGTAGCCAACAACCACAGTAACTCCAGCTTTGGGGTATTGGAAATCCTTTTCTGGTTTTCCTTGACACTTGCCTCCTCCCACACATTTACTCAATCACACATATAAAATATTTAAAAATAATATATAAAATATGAAATGGCAATTCATTGCAAAGGGAAGATGCTCAGCTTTGGAACTGAGAGTATGCTACCAGACATTTCCAATCTATCTGAGAGCCTCCCACATAATTGTGAATTTGTGTCTCAGATGCCCTAGTTAGAGGAATAGAAAAGCAAGGGCCTAAGACTCTCCTGAGGTGAATGGCTAAGGAAAACATAATTCTAGTCAAGGGTGGTTGCTTCTAAACAGAAGTGACCATAAGAAGAGTGTCGTATTCTGGTGAGACATAATTCTGCAGTTTCCAAAGATGTAAGAAATATTTCCTATCCCTTTAAATGGAGAATAGCAAAGCTTCATACAAACACTTTTCTGAATATATAGAAAATGGGAACTCTTTATGCATAATTATGGTATTTGCGTAAAGAATGTTATCACACTGGATAAACTCTGGGTGAAGACAGAATCCAGAAGCCTTTTCCAGTGGTTTTCCCAGAGAGTGTCTAATAGTTTCCAGTCATTCAATACTTTTAAATTTTTTGAAAGAAACCTTTCTCACTCTGAGGCTGTGGTGAAGTCTGTAATCTCAAACCCTTTGGTATTATGTGTCCACTGCCATCTTGTGGAGTGGCATGTCTGTAATTATATAGTTAATAATTGTGTCTCTGTATTATTCAGAGGATATATCAACAAATAATTTGGTGTTGAGCATCTATCACATTCCTTATTACTGTAGGCACCACTAACTTAAGATTGCTCTCTAGTCTGAATCTAGTAAACATTGAATGTATCAGGATCAATAAAACAGCAAGTCTACTGAGGAGCAAACCCAGTAGCAGTCACAATATAAAGGGGAATTCTTGTACTTCTTCAGACACAGTCTACAAAAAAACCGAAGCTTCAAAAGGATCTAGAGACAGAGATCGATGCCATAGCATTGGTCTATAAGGTCATGGCTTCCATCAGAGCCTTCCCCCTTGAAAAATTTCTGATTCAAAATAGGGTCCGTTTCCATCATTTAGGAGCTAATAAAAATAAACGATTTTGAACCCTACTCTAAAACTACTGGAAAAAAATTACTCTTAGGTACTTACATTGAAGACAATGCTATATGAAGTGATATAGATAGCAGAGTGATAGTCCAACAGCATCAACATCACAGGATCTCATGTAAGAAATATGAATACATGTGTCTACCCAAATCAACAGAATCAGAAACTCTCTGCCTAACAATTACTGTGTTGCAATATTGATATACACTGACACCGAACCACTGCCTGCATTTAAGAAACACTTGTTAGCTCTTGGTGAAATCATCAGGGTCCTGTGGAGGCCTGACAACTTTAAAGTGAAACCACAATTGAAATCAAATCACAGCAGATAGTATTTTCTACACACACACACATGCACACGCACATGCACACACACATGTTCATGCACACATGCTCACACACACATATCATTTGCCTTAAGAAATTTTCTGTCGGGTGGTGGTGGCACACTCCTTTAATCCCAGCACTCAGGAGGCAGAGGCAGGCGGATTTCTGAGTTCCAGGCCAGCCTGGTCTACAAAGTGAGTTCCAGGACAGCCAGGGCTATACAGAGAAACCCTGTCTCGAAAAACCAAAAACCAAAAATAAACAAACAAACAACAACAAAAAAAAAAAAGAAAGAAAAGAAGAGAAAATATTTCTAAATGGTAACAGTCAAAATTAATCATTGAATATGGATCAAATAGATGTAGTGTTTCTTTACAGCAGCCACACACTATTTTCTCAGAGACACTAAAAATTAGAGTTTGCTACATATTTAGTATTCATGTTGCATGATTAATTTCTTTTATGTGTAAGTGAGAAATGCTATCATCCTTATATTTGAGAGGCTTGTTTTGACCTGTAGAGTAATTGATTTTTTTAAAAAAGCTATGCATTTTTATAAATGAGTCCTACTGAGTTTAAAGAATAATGCATATGGGTCCACAATTGCCTGAGGTAATTTCCACCACATTATAGTTTTACTCATTGTTTTAAAGATGTACAGACAGACAAATAAACAAAAGATCCTTTATTCTTTTTAAAGTAAGTAAACTTTCAATGATAGATATATCTGGTTAGCCAGCTCTGTGCTACGAATCTTTTTGATAATTTTTAGATCAGAAAGTCATGTGGATGTCTTTGATAAGAGGGCAAGGCAGAGGGGACAGAAGCAGAGAGACCATCTGTAATCTATGCTTATGTTTACAATTCTTCTACTGTCTGACTGCTCAGGAAATAAGAAACAATAGCTAGCCATTGTTGTCTCCTTATAATAAGAGAAGCAAAGATAAGGCTAATGAACACTGCAACAGTCTTGTTTCAAACCAGGCTTTATAAGGTCCTGATGAAGGAGAAGCTTTTTCTTCCACCTCCATCCTTTTCTTTGACTTGGGCTCTTGGCAGGTGTGATAGATAGCAGGAGTGTAAAGTGCTTTCTGGAACTCTGCTTGTCAGACAGCAATGTCATATTACCAATATGAATCCTGCTGAGAAGAATTGGCTGATTGCACAGACCTCTTACTTTGGGGTTCACATTTCATTTTGGATTGCTCCCTGTGTTTGTTTAAGGCTATTGCCACCTCAAAGGTTTATATCTCATTGAGTCCACTGTAACTCAGATAAAAGAAACCCGGTACCACCCAGTATTTAATGAGAAGGTATACTTTTAAAATTGACAACAAGAGACTCCCAATCACAAACTAAATGCTTAAAAGCTATAAGGAAACAGAAACCATAAGGAAATATCAGAAAGTATGGATTTGAATCAATTCCGAACTTTTATTCGGTCCTCACCATATCAGAATACTACACTGAGTTATTCAGTTTTCTGCTCTCAATGTCAGATTCAAAGTTAGAAGAGAATTTGGTCTAGCAACAGAATTAGCAATTATTGGAATAGAGCAGGAAAAAGAACATCAAATTCTGGCCTCAGCAGTATGATAGGGTGGAGCCAGATACACTTACACAAATTGGCACTAACATGAGCCTGGTGAGATTCAGAGGCCAAAGCATGAAGAAGGTTGTCAAAAAGACTACTATATTCCATGTCAAATGACCAGCTTCGAAGACAAAGACGTTTATGCCCTTCAGAAAGCATGTATGTCAGGAAGCTAAACTGTCTGCTCCACATTCTTAGCACCACCTTCTGGAAACCATCAGCTTGGTTTCTTACATATGGCTGAGACGCTGTCCTCTCCACACATTCTGAAACTTAGCTGAAGGTACAGTCCCCAAAATAACAACTGAAAATTGATTATCTCTGCTAGCAAGAGACATGGAGACAGACTGGATTAATCTGTTTACTGGGGAGTTACACAATATGAAATGTCACCAAAACGAAAATATCCCTTTTAGGACCAAAAGGAGAATATTCTTTTTAGGATCAGTGAAAACAATAGAACTACAAATTACTATGCTTATGTATTTAAGCAGAATATGTTACCTTAAGTTTACTTATATTCACATACTCTGCAACAATTCTTTTTTTTAAAGATATTTTCTTTATATATATTTCAAATGCTATCCTGAAAGTTCCCTATACCCTCCCCCTGCCCTGCTCCCCTAACCACCCACTCCTGCTTCTTGGCCGTGGCATTCCCTTGTATTCGGGCATATAAAGTTTGCAATACCAAGGGGCCTCTCTTCCCAGTGATGGCAGACTAGGCCATCTTCTGCTACATATGCAGCTAGAGATACGAGCTCTGGGGGGTACTGGTTAGTTCATATTGTTGTTCCACCTATAAGGTTGCAGACCCCTTCAGCTCCTTGGGTGCTTTCTCTAGCTTCTCCATTCGGGGCCCTGTGTTCCATCTTACAGATGACTGTGAGCATCCACTTCTGTATTTGCCAGGTACTGGCATAGCCTCATATGAGACAACTATAACATTTATAATAGCCAGAAGCTGGAAAGAACCCAGATGTCCCTCAACAGAAAAATGGATACAGAAAATGTGATACATTTACACAATGGAGTGATACTCAGCAATTTAAAACAATGGATTTATGAAATTCTTAGACAAATGGAGGTACCTGGAGCATATCATCCTTAGTGAGGTAACCCAATCACAAAAGAAGTCATTAGATATGCACTCACTGATAAGTGGATATTAGCCCAGAAACATAGAACACCCAAGATATACTTTGCAAAACACAAGAAAATCAAGAAGAGGGAAGACCAATGGGTGGATACATCATTCCTCCTTAGAATAGGGAACAAAATACCCGTGAAAGGACTTACAGAGACAAAGTTTGGGGCTAAGACAAAGGATGGACTATCCAGAGACTACCCCACCTGGGGATCCATCCCATAATTAGCCACCAAACCCAGACACTATTGCATATGCCAGAAAGATTCTGCAACATATTCTTAAGGTTAGTATGTCATCACATAATAAAGGCATCAGAAAACACTTTGTAAAGTAATCTTGATGAGATGTTCATAAGACACTGATATTTGCAAGACTTGATGGAGAACTTCTCCAATTTGTGACATTAGGGACAACGTATTTACAACAGACAGAGAACTTTTACTATTTTGCAACTTTCTTTTATAAGTTTCTTCTCTCTTCTAAGGAGCGAAATAGATTGTGACTTTTAGACTTCAGAATATGCTTCCAAATGTCATGTTTGCTTTGATTGGGGCTAAGTGAATGCCGTACTTGTGAAAAAGCCCAGCAGGTTTGATCTTGGTTATTTTCTAGCTTGGAAATATCAGTGTCTACTGGGAAGAGGGAGATACTTTCATGCCTTCCTTTAGCTGAGTCTTTGTCTTGATGTTCTCAGTGACTCAATGGGACCTTTTGCAGGCTGGTGGTCTTGCTTATCAAGATCTTCACAAACATTTCAGAGTGAGCACCAGGAACAGTGTAGACTCCTTCTAGATGTCAGACAAGGTGGAGATATGTTCTAGCTGTTGGCTGGCAAAAAGCAGCCTCTGTTGATGAGGAGGAATGTCTTCCTCATCCTGAAGATCTGACTTGAAATCCTCAATCCCTAGATGTCCCTGGGCTCAGGACTCCTAGGCTACCTGGCTGTCTCCAGGGTCCTTTTTCTGCTCTTTTCTTTCCTATAGTCTTGGCAGTTGGTCTCAGGAAAGGAAGAAGCTGCTATGAACTCCACGTGGATTCACTTTCCAAGTTTTACTTCTGGCTTCTTCAAGAACAAATTGCTAGATGTTGGAGTTGCCCAAGGAAAGGTAAACAACTACTTCAGTCACAGCCTTGCAATTCCTCTGGCAGATGGTTGGATGAATTTGTAACCCCATGCATAAAAGGGCCATATTTCCCCATAGTTCCATCAACAAAGTATAAAGTTAAGAATTTAAATTCTTGCCACTATGAAAGACAGAACCTTTCCTCTTAAAGTAGTCTACAGTTTTGTTCATTCTTATTCAAGCTGAGAATCCACACATACCCTTACAAGTCACTAATAATTAATTTTCTGGGCAACATTTTGTTGCTTTCCTTTTGTCAAAGGTTTTCCTCACTCACATCACATATGATATTCTGCATATGTAGACTTTGAACTGAACTTGCTTTCACAAAAATATTGTAACATTTATACACATGTTCCTAGTATATTGCTAAAATCAAATTACACTGTATGAGCTTTATTTATTTTATGGTACTGAATAAAGCACAAATTTTAAATAATGTTTTTTTTTATTTTGTTTTCTTCACCTTTATATTTCTTTGTGTGAGGGTTGTGGTGGTGGTGGTGATGGGTCTTACGTATGCATTTATTTTTGTCAACTCTTGCCTTTGATTACCTGTATAGACAGAGCCACTTGCTACATTTTTATTTAATAAGGAATTCAAGTGAATCTCAATATAATTTAAACACAATGACAAGAAATACACAAATGACAAATGTAACACAGCACTGAGTAACATGCTGGCTTCTTTCAGTATTTATAATGCATGGCCTTTATTGTTAGATCTTTCCTTGCCTTCTCCTGAAAAAAAAAGAATGCATTGTGTTGAGGAGTTTATAAGAAGCTTTAGTTCTTAAAAAAGAAAGCTTAAGCTCATTAATATGCAGAAACCTTAAACAGGAATGTAGTTTTATGTTTCTTTGCCAAAACCCAGTAAGGAGAATTTTTTTGCGTATTTTTCATTTCTGAGGCTAAAATGCTATTTTAATTGAAGTCAAAAGTATCTTGAGTTCTCAAGACAGGGCTAAGCTATAATATAATTGTTAGTAGCTCTAAGAATTAAGCCACTGCTTTGCTTTTTTACTTTGACTTTGACTTTATACTGTCTAAAGAAATAGAGGTAGTATTGCTAGGCAGAATAGCAGATAACTGAGAGTAAAGCAATCAGAGGAGTGTAGAAAGGGTTCCCAAGTGTAATCATGATCTTTCCCAGATCATAATTGTATTTTCTTATTGGGATTACTGTACTTATAGGGATAAAATGTGACCTTTGTGAGATTATAACAGTTTTATTTTTGAAAGGATCTTATGCTCATTGTGACCATTTTTAAAAAGAGTAATTTATTTATTTTATGTGCATGAGTACACTGTTGATGTCTTCAGACACACCAGAAGAGGGCATCATATCCCATTACAGATGGTTGTGAGCCATCATGTAGTTGCTGGGCATTGAACTCAGGACCCCTGAAAAAGCAGTCAGTGCTCTTAACTGCTGAGATATCTCTTCAGCCCCATTGTGATCATTGATTCAAGGACATATGCTCTATTCATTCACAAAATTATTTGCAAAACATCTTTGTGATATCAGCCGTCTGCTGAACCACTATTCAAACAAGGTTTGCATTCACACATATGTTCAGAAGTAAAAATAAGGCAACACTCAAGGCTTGATTAGGCTCACCAATAAAAAAACAAAAGCACAACTTTAGTACCATGGGTATGTAATTTTTCTCAGGAAGATATGTCAAAATATATATACATCTCAGATATGACACAGTGACAGATTAAAGGAAGCTTTTCAGCAGCTTCTGGAAAACTGAATCACCCAGCTGTTTTCATCTGGGAAGAAAAAAATTTACTATGCTGTTATGCCCTTCAGGAATCACTCCACAATAGTGTTAGCCTTGTGCGTTGGGTTCAGCATCCTTTTGTTATGTGGGACTGCAGAAGTGAGTAACAGGAGTACAAAGACAAAGCCCATACATACTGCTAAATGATAATGGTTGGGCAAAGTTAGTTCTGTTACCCTACATCCTTAGCACCTACCTTTCCTGGAGATGTTCAGAGAGGGAGAGGCGAGAGGCGCTGGGGAATTAAAAAAAAAAAAATCTTTCAACTTTTTTTTTTTACACCTGTGGCAATTTGGGGGATTTTCTACCGCAAAATGTATTCACCAAAGTTCAATTTGAAGAAGCAATGAGTTTGCTGTGGTTACTTTCACAAGAGAACTCACATGATATGGACTCACTGATAAGTGGATATTAGCCCAGATACTTAGAATACCCAAGATATAAGATACAATTTGTGAAACTCATGAAAATAAAGAATGAAGACCAAAGTGTGGACACTTTGCCCCTTCTTAGAATTGGGAACAAAACACCCATGGGAGGAGTTACAGAGACAAAGTTTGGAGCTGAGGCGAAAGGACGGGCCATCTAGAGACTGCCATATCCAGGATCCATCCCGTAATCAGCCTCCAAACACTGACACCATTGCATACACTATCAAGATTTTGCTGAAAGGACCCTGATATAGCTGTCTCTTGTGAGACTATGCCGGGGCCTAGCAAACACAGAAGTGGATGCTCACAGTCAGCTAATGGATGGATCACAGGGCCCCCAATGCAGGAGCTAGAGAAAGTATCCAAGGAGCTAAAGGGATCTGCAACCCTATAGGTGGAACAACAATATGAACTAACCAGTACCCCAGAGCTCTTGACTCTAGCTGCATATGTATCAGAAGATGGCCTAGCCGGCCATCAGTGGAAAGAGAGGCCCATTGGTCATGCAAACTTTATATGCCTCAGTATAGGGGAACACCATGTCCAAGAAGTGGGAGTGGGTGGGTAGGGGAGTTGGTGGGTACGGGAGTGGGTGGGGAAGGGGATGGGGTACCTTTGGGGTAGCACTGGAAATGTAAAGGAAGAAAATACCCAATTAAAAAAATAAATCTAAGAAATAAGGTCAAAAAAAAAAAAAAAAGAGTATGAATGGTTAGTGCGAGGTGCATGGAAAACTCTACACCCGTTGCATACCTGCAAAACCCATCACAGTCTAGGTTGTAAGTCATGAAAGTTGCATCCCTCCTTCCACATTCCTCCTTCTCCTCCTCTCAATGCCCCAACACTGTATGATTTGCAAATAACTCAACAGGCTGAAGAGACATTTTCCCTCTGCAGACCTTACTTCTTATGTAATCCTGGGAAGGGAAGAGGCTTGTGAATCGTTTCCGCTTCAGGAACTTCCTGAGACTTCTGCTACTTCAGATTTTAATCTTAAAGAGAGGTGGAATATTTCAATTTGGGTCTTCCTTGAGACTTAGTGAGTCTCCTTCCAAAATGACCAAAATGGAACAGCTTAACTTACAGGAAATTGTACTTGCATAACACCAAGTGAGTGAAAGAAGAATACAAACAAACACAGCAAAAAACAAACAAACAAACAAACAAACAAACAAACAAGAAAAGCCTTCATTTTGTAGTTTGTTTGTTCATCTTTAAATCCCTCAACATTTTTCTTGGATATTTTATGTATTTACACTTCAAATATACTCCCCATCCCTGTCACCTCCCCCTATCCCATATCCCATTGCCCCATACCCTGCTTCTGTGAGGATGATCCCCTTCCCACCCACCCATTCCCACTTCACAAGCTTGGCATGCCCCTACACTGGGGATTTGACCCTTCACAGGACCAAGGAAGAGCTTCCCCTCCTATTGATGCCAGACATTGCCATTCTCTGCTACATGTGTACCTGGGTCCTCAGGTAGAAATATGTCAAAATTTAGGAGGAACCTCCAGACTGAATTCCAGAGTAGCTGTACCAGCTTGCAATCTCACCAAAAATGGAGGAGTGTTCATATTTCTCCATATCTTGCCAGCCTCTGTTGTCACCTGAGTGACATTAGGACTTAGCCATTCTGACAGGTGTGAGGTGAAATCTCAGGGTTGTTTTGATTTACATTTCTCTGATGACTAAGGATGTTGAACATTTCTTTAGGTGCTTCTCAGCCATTCCATATTTCTCAATAGGGAATTCTTTGTTTAGTTCTGCTCCCCACTTTTTAATAGGGTTATTTGGTTCTCTGTAGTCTAACTTCTTGAGTTCTTTGTATATTTTGGATATTAGTCATTTATTAGATGTAGGATTGGTAAAAACCTTTTCCCACTCTATTGCTTGCTGATTTGTCCCATTGATGGTGTCCTTTACCTTACATTTTTACTACTTACAATTTTATGAGGTTCCATTTGTTTGTTGTTGATCTTAGAGCATAAGCCATTGGTGGTCTGTTCAGGAAATTTTTTCCTGTGCACATGTGTTCTAGGCTCTTCCCCACTTTCTCTTCTATTAGTTTTAGTGGTCCTTGATCCACTTAGATTTGAGCTTTGTACAAGGAGATAAGAATGGATCAATGTGCATTCTTCTACATGCTGGCAGCCAGTTGAACCAGAACCATTTATTGAAAATACTGTCTTTTTTCCACTGGATGGTTTTAGCTCCTTTGTCAAATATCAAGTGACATTAAGTGTGTGGGTTCATATCTGGGTCTTCAGTTTTATTCCATTGATCTACCTGCATGCTTCTGTACCAATACCATGCAGTTTTTATCACTATTGCTCTTTAATACAAGTTGAAGTCAGGGATGTTGATTCTCCCACAAGGCTTTTGATGTTGAAAATAGTTTACTCTCAGGTGAGATCACCATCCTGTATCCCGGGTCTCTCAGAGACCAGTCAATTCAGGAGAGCACACAGGCAGCAGAAGCAACAAAGCTTCTTGAACGGGGGCCCTTAAGACCTTCATCTTCAGCCAGGAGGCAGAGCTGAGACCCAGACCTCTGTGCACCTTCCCTGCCAGAGGAGAGTCAGTCTCCAGGGAATGCTCTGAGCCTGGTATTACAGTAAGATCTCCGTCTTTTATCCTGGGTAACTCAGAGAACAGTCCACTCAGGAGAAAGAGTGGGCTGCAGAAGCAAGAGAGCTTCTTGGACAGGGTCCCATTGGGACTTCGTCTTCAGCCAGGAGGCTGAGCTGAGCTCCTGACATCTGTGCACCTTTCCTGCAAGAGGAGAACTTGCCTGCAGAGAGTGCTCTGACCCCTGGGACTCAGGAGAGAGTTGGACTCCTAGGAGTGCTGACAGAGGCTAAAGAATCATAGGAGAAACAAGCTCCACCCAGAGACAGCTAGAACATCTAACGCCAGAGATTACCAGATGATGAAAGGCAAATGTAAGAATCTTACTAACAGAAACCAAGACCACTCAGCATCATCAGTACCCAGTACTCATACTGCAGCTAGTCCTGGATACCACAACACACCCAAAAAGCAAGATTTGGATTTAAAATCATATCTCATGATGCTGGTATAGGATTTTAAGAAGGGCGTTAGTAACTCACTTAAAGAAATACAGGAGAACACTGCTAATCAGGAAGACATACTTAAAGATGAAGCACAAAAATCCCTGAAGGAATTACAAGAAAACACTGCTAAACAGGTAGAAGTCTTAAAGAGAAAAATACAAAACTTCCTTCAAGAATTACAGGAAAATGAGGATTCTCCATGCTGCAGGTACCTTAGAACACCCAGGATCTTGAGAGCGCTGGTGAGTGGAGACACAACATCTGTTCCAAAACACCCAGAGGGTCTTGTGCTAGCAGGAACAGGGACAGAGGACACTTGCTTGACCAGTGGCTGGGGTTCCTTCTGGTCAGCGCCACCCTTGTGCCATCTTGGGTACGAACTCAGCAGGACCTAGCTCATCCAGGATCTTGGGATTACTGGTAAGTGGAACACAACATCTGTTCAAAAAAAAAAAAAAAAAAACCCACAAAAAACAAAAAGCAAAAAAAAAAAAAAAAAAAAAAAAAAAAACAAACCCAGAGTGTCTTGTGCTAGCAGGAACAGGAACAAAGGGCAAAGGCAGGCCCTAGCACACCCAGAATCTTGGGATCACTAAGACCAGTCTATGCAGGAGAACAAGTGGAAGGCAGAAGCAACAGAGCTTCTTGGACAGGGTCTCTTCGGGCCTTCATTCTCAGCTAAGAGGCAGAGCTGAGACCCAGACCCCTGGGCATCTTCCCTGCCAGAGGAGAGTCAGCCTTCAAGGAGGGCTCTGACCCTAGGACTCAGGAGGTGGATCTGAGCTCCAGACTTCTGTGCACCTTCCCTGCAAGAGGAGAACTTGCCTGCGGAGAGTGCTCTGACCGCTGGGACACAGGAGAGTGTTGGACTCCCAGGAGTGCTGACAGAGACTAAAGAATCATAGGAGAAACAAGCTCCACCCAGAGACAGCTAGAACATCTAACGCCAGAGATTACCAGATGATGAAAGGCAAATGTAAGAATCTTAGTAACAGAAACCAAGACCACTCAGCATCATCAGTACCCAGCACTCATACTGCAGCTAGTCCTGGATACCACAACACACCCGAAAAGCAAGATTTGGATTTAAAATCATATCTCATGACACTGGTAAAGGATTTTAAGAAGGGTGTTAATAACTCACTTAAAGAAATTCAGGAGAAGGCAACGCTGGAGATAGAAACCCTAGGAAAGAAATCTGGAACCATAGATGCGAGCATCAGCAACAGAATACAAGAGATGGAAGAGAGAATCTCAGGTGCAGAAGATTCCAAAGAAAACATGGACACAACAATCAAAGAAAATGGAAAATGCAAAAAGATCCTAACTCAAAACATCCAGGAAATCCAGGACACAATGACAAGACCAAACCTAAGTATAATATTTATAGATGAGAATGAAGATTTTCAAATTAAAGGGCCAGTAAATATCTTCAACAAAATTATAAAAGAAAACTTCCATAACCTAAAGAAAGATGTACATGAACATACAAGAAGCCTACAGAACTCCAAATAGACTAGACCAGAAAAGAAATTCCTCCTGACACATAATAATCAGAACAACAAATGCACTAAATAAAGATAGAATATTAAAAGCAGTAAGGAGAAAAGGTCAAGTAACATATAAAGACAGATCTATTTGAATTAGACCACACTTTTCACCAGAGATTATGAAAGCCAGAAGATCCTGGACAGATATTTTACAGACCTTAGGAGAATACAAATGACAGCCCAAGCCGAGGCTACTATAGCAGCAAAACTCCCAATTACCATAGATGGAGAAACCAAAATATTCCATGACAAAACTGAATTCACACAATACCTTTCCATTCATCCAGCCCTTCAAAGGATAATAAAGGGAAAACTCCAACACAAGGAGGGAAATTATCCCCTAGAAAAAGCAGGAAAGTAATCCTTCCACAAACCTAAAAGAAGATAGCTTCAAGAATAGAATCCCCACTCTAACAACAAAAATAACAAGACACAACAATTACTTTTCCTCAATATCTCTTAATGTCAATTGACTCAATTCCCCAACAAAAAGACATAGACTAATAGACTGGCTTCATAAACAGGAACCAGCATTTTGCTGCATACAGGAAACCCACCTCATGGAAAAAGACATACACTACCTCAGAGTGAAAGGCTGGAAAACAATTTTCCAAGCAAGTGGTCCCAAGAAACAAGCTGAAATGGCCATTCTAATATCGAATAAAATTGACTTCCAACCCAAAGGTATCAAAAAAGACAAAGAGGGGCCCTTCATACTCATCAAAAGTAAAATCTTCCAAGATGAACTATCAATTCTGAATACCTATGCTCCAAATGCACGGGCAGCCACATTCATTAAAGAAACTATACTAAAACTCAAAGTACACATTGTACCTCACACAATAAGAGTGGGAGACTTTTACACCCCAATCTTATCAGTCGACCGATGCTGGAAATAGAAACTAAACAGAGACACATGGACACTAACAGAAGTTATGAAACAAATGGATTTAACAGATATCTACAGAACATTTTATTCTAAAACAAAAGGATATACTTTCTTCTTAGCATCTCATGGTACCTTTTTCAAAATTGATCATATAATTGGTCACAAAACAGACCTCAGCAGATACAAAAATATTGAAATTTTCTGATGCATCCTATCAGATAACCATGGACTAAAGCTGATCTTCAATAACAACATAAATAATAGAAAGCCAACATTCACTTGGAAGCTGAACAACACACTAGTCAATGATACCTTGTTCAAGGAAGAAATGAAGGAAGAAATTAAAGACATTTTAGAGTTTAATGAAAATGAAGCCACAACATACCCAAACTTATTGGGCACTATGAAAGCATTCCTAAGAGAAAAACTCATAGCTCTGAGTGCCTCCAAAAAGAAACTAGAGAGAGCATACACTAGCAACTTTATAGACAACTAAAAGCTCTAGAACAAAAGAACGCAAATTTAACCTAGAGTAGTAGACAGCAGGAAATAATCAAACTCAGGACTAAAATCTACCAAGTGGAAACAAAAAGAACTATTCAAAAAATCAACCACACCAGGAGCTGGTATTTTGAGAAAATTAACAAGATAGATAAACCATTAGCCATACTAAGTAGAGAGCACAGGGACAGTATCCTAATTAACAAAATCAGAAATGAAAAGGGAGACATGACAATAGAACCTAAGGAAATCCAAAACATCATCAGATCCTACTACAAAAGGCTATACTCAACAAAACTGAAAACCCAGATGAAATAGACAAGTTTCTAGATAGTTACCAGGTACCAAGGTTAAATCAGGATCAGATTAATGATCTAAACAGTCCCATATCCCCTAAAGGAACAAAAACATTCATTAATAGTTTCCCAACCAAAAATATCCCAGGACCAAATGGGTTTAGTGCAGAGTTCTATTAGACCTTCAAAGAAGACCTAATTCCAATTCTCCTCAAAGTATTCCACAAAATAGAAACAGAAGGTACTCTACACAATTCATTCTATAAAGACCAAACAAAGAATGAGAACTTCAGAGCAATTTCCCTTATGAATATTGATGCAAAAATGTTCAATAACATTCTCACAAAACTTCATTATCCTTTGAAGGGCTGGATTCCTGGAATCCAGATGGGGAACAAAATACCCATGGAAGGAGTAAAGAGACAAATTTTGGAGATGAGATGAATGGAAGGACCATCCAGAGACTGCCCTGCCTGGGGATCCATCCCATAAACAGCCACCAAACCCAGACCCTATTGCATATGCCAGCAAGACTTTGCTGACAGGACCCTGATATTGCTTTCTCCTGTGAGGCTATGCCAGTGCCTGGCAAATACAGAAGTGAATGCTCACAGTCATCTATTGGATGGAACACAGGACCCCCAATGTAGGAATTAAAGAAAGTATCCAAGGAGCTGAAGGGGTCTGCAACCCTATAGGAGAAACAAAAATATAAACTAACCAGTAACTCCAGAGCTCATGTCTCTGGATATATATGTAGCAGAAAATGGTCTAGTCAGCCATTATTGGAAGGAGAGGCCCTTGGTCTTGATAAGACTATATGCTCCAGTACAGGGGAATGCCAGGGCTAGGAAGCAGGAGTGTTTAGGTTGGGAGCAGGCTTGGGGGAGGGTATAGGAGACTTTCAGGATAGCATTTGAAATGTAAATGAAGAAAATGACTAATAAAAAAATTTCTCGCAAACTGAATCCAAGAATATATCAAAAGGATCATCCATCATGATCAAGTAGGCTTCATCTCAAGAAAGCAGGGATGGTTTAATATACAGAAATCTATCAACATAATCCACTATTTAAACAAACTCAAATACAAAAATCACATGATCATCTCATTAGATCCTAAGAAAGCATTTGACAAAATCCAACACCCATTCCTGATAAAAGCCTTGGATTGATCAGGAATTCAAGACCCATACCCAAACATCAAAAAAGTAATATATAGCAAGCCAGTAGCCAACATCAAACTACATGGAGAGAAAATTGAAGCAATCCCTCTAAAATCAGGGATTAGACAAGGCTGCCCTCTTTCTCCCTACCTATTCAATAAAGTACTTGAAGTCCTAGCCAGAAAAATTAGACAACAAAAGGAGATCAACACGATACAAATTATAAAAGAAGAAGTAAAAATATCACTATTTGCATAGGATATGATAGTGTATATATAAGTGACCCTAAAAATTCCATCAGAGAACTCCTAAACCTGATAAACAGCTTCAGTGCAGTACCTGGATATGAAATTAACTCAAACAAATCAGTGACCTTTCTCTACAAAAAGGATAAACAGGCTGAAAAGAAATTAGGGAAACAACAACCTTCACAATAGTCACAAATAATATAAAATACCCTGGTGTGACTAACAAAGAAGTGAAAGATCTGTATGATAAGAATTTCAAGTTTCTGAAGAAAGAATTCGAAGAGGATCTGAAAAGATGGAAAGATTTCCCATGCTCATGGATTGGCAGGATTAATATAGTCAAAATGGATATCTTTCTGAAAGCAATCTACAGATTCAATGCAATCCCCAATAAAATTCCAACTTAATTCTTCACAGAGTTAGAAAGGGCAATTTTCAAGTTCATCTGGAATAACAAAAAAACCTAGGATAGCAAAAACTATTCTCAACAATAAAAGTACCTCTGGTGGAATCACCATGCCTTACCTCAAGCTGTACTACAGAGTAATTGTGATAAAAACTTCATGGTACTGGTATAGCAACAGACAGGTAGATCAATGGAAGAGAATTAAAGACACAGAAATGAACCCACACACTTATGGTCACTTGATCTTTGACAAAGGAGCTAAAGCTAACCAGTGGGAAAAAGGCAGCATTTTCGACAAATGGTGTTGACTCAACTGGCAGTTAGCATGTAGAAGAATTCGAATTGATCCATTCTTATCTCCTGTACAAAGCTCAAGTCTAAGTGGATTAAGGAATTCTTCATAAAACCAGAGACACTGACACTTACAGAGGAGAAAGTGGGGGAAAGCCTCAAAGACATGTGTTCAGGGGAAAAATTCCTGAACAGAACAGCAGTGGCTTGTGCTGAAAAATAGAGAATCGAAAAATAGGACCTCATAAAATTTCAAAGCTTCTGTAAGGCAAAAGACACTGTCAATAAGACAAAAATGCCATCAACAGATTAGGAAATGATCTTTGCCAATCCTAAATTCGATAGGGAACTAATATCCAATATATACAAAGATCTTAAAAAGATGGACTACAGAAAATCAAATAACCCTATTAAAAATGGGGTACAGAGCTAAACAAAGAATTCTGAATTGAGGAATACCAAATGGCTGAGAAGCACCTGAAAAAAGTTCAATACCCTGAATCATTAGGGAAATGCAAATCAAAACAACCCTGAGATTCCACCTCACACCAGTCAGAATGACTAAGATCAAGAATTCAGGTGACAGCAGATGCTTGCAAGGATGTGTAGAAAGAGGAACACTCCTCCATTGCTAATGGGATTGCAGGCTGGTACAACTGTTCTGGAAATTAGTCTGGTGGTTCCTCAGAAAATTGGACATAGTACAACTGGAAGATCCAGCAATACCTTTCCTGGGCATATACCCAGAAGATGTTCCAACTTGAAATATGGACACATGCTTCACTATGTTCATTGCAGCTTTATTTATAATAGCCAGAAGCTGGAAAGAACCCAGATGTCCCTCAATAGATGAATGGATACTGAAAATGTGGTACATTTACACAACGGGGTACTGCTCAGCAATTAAAAACAATGAATTTATGAAATTCTTAGGCAAATGGATGGATCTGGAGGATATCATCCTGAGTGAGCTAACCCAATCACAAAGAACACACATGATATGCACACACTGATAAGTGGTGATTAGCCCAAAAATTTAGAATACCCAAGATACAATTTGCAAAACATATGAAACTCAAGAAGAAGGAAGACTGAATTGGGAATAGTTCATTTCTTCTTAGAATGGTGAACAAAATACCCATGGAAGGAGTTACAGAGGCAAAATTCGGAGCTTACATGGAAGGAAGGACCTTCCAGAGACTGCCCCACCTGGGGATCCTACCCATAAACAACCACCAAACCCAGACAGTATTGCATATTCCCGTAAGATTTTGCTGACAGGACCATGATATAGCCATCTCTTGTGAAGTTATGCCAGTGCCTGGCAAATACAGAAATGGATGATCACAGTTATTTATTGGCTGGAACACAGGGCCTCCAATGGAGGAGCTAGAGAAAGTATACAAGGAGATAAAGTGGTATGCAACCCTATAGAAGGAACAACAATATGAGCTAACCAGTACCCCTCAGAGCTGTGTCTCTAGTTGCATATGTAGCAGAAGATGGCCTATTTGGCCATCAGTGGGAGGAGAGGCCCTTGGTCTTGTGAAGATCGTATGCCCAGTTCAGGGGAATGAATCAGGAGTGGGTATGTTGTGGAGCAGGGCACGGGGAGGGTATAGGGGGTTTTGGGGATAGCATTTGAAATGTAAATGAAGAAAATATCTAAAAAATATAGCATTAAAATGAAATTAGTTTTCTAGATACTGGGTTTTTGTTATTCCAAATAAATTAGAGAATTGTTCTTTCTAACTCTATGAAGAACTGAGTGGGGATTTTGATGGGGATTGCAGTGGATCTGTAGATTGCTTTCAGCAAGATGGCCATTTTACTATATTATTCCTGTCAATCCATGAGCATGGGAAACTTTTCTGTGTTCTTATATCTTCTTCAATTTCTTTCTTCAGAAACTTGAACTTCTAGTCATGCAGATCTTTCACTTGCTTGGCTAGTGTCACACTGAGTTTTTTTATATTGTTTGTGACTATTGTTAAGGGTTTTGTTTCCCTCATTTCTTTCTTAGTCTGTTTACCCTTTGAGTAGAGGAAGGCTACTGATTTGTTTGAGTTAATTTTGAATCTCAGCACTTTGTTGGCTTTGCTTATCAGGCTTATGTGTTCTCTGGTGGAATTTTGGGGTCCCTTAAATATACTATCATATCATCTGCAAATAGTGATATTTTTACTTCTTCCTTTGCAATTTATATCCCTTTGTCTTCCTTTAGTTGTCTAATTGCTCTGGCTAGGACTTTGAGTAGTATATTAAATAAGTAGGAAGAGAGTGGGTAGCATTGTCTAGTCCCTGATTTTAGTAGGATTGCTTCAAGTTTCTCTCCATGTAGTTTGATGTTGACTACTGGTTTAGTGTATATTGCTTTTACTATGTTCAGTTATAGGCCTTGAATTGCTAATCTTTCCAAGACTTTTATCATGAAGTGGCATAGAATTTTGTCAAATGTTTTCAGCAACTAATGAAATGATCATGTGATTTCTCTTTCTTTGAGTTTTTTTCTTTTTACATAGTGGATTACATTGATGGATTTCCACATATTGAACCATCACTGCATCCCTGTGATAAAGCCCACTTGATCATGATGAATGATTGTTTTGATGTGTTCTTGTATTTGGTTTAGGAGAATTTCATTGAGTATTTTTACATCAATATTCATAGGGGAAATTGGTCTGAAGTTCTTTTTCTTTGTAGGGTCTTTTTTTTTTTTTTGGTTGGGAGAATTTTAATGATTACCACTATTATTTTAGGGTTTTTGGGACTGTTTAGATGGTTTATGTAATCCTAATTTAACTTTGGTACATATCTGTCTAGAAAATTGTCCATTTCATCTAGATTTTCCAGTTTTGTTGAGTAGAGGCTTTTGTAGTATAATTTGATGATTTTTTAAATTTCCTGTTTCTGATTTTATTAATTTGGATACTGTCTCTGTGCCCTCTGGTTAGGCTGGCTAAGGGTTTAGCTGTCTTCTTGATGTTCTCAAAAAACCAGCTCCTGGTTTTGTTGATTCTTTGTATAGTATTTTTGTTGTTGTTTCTACTTGGTTGATTTTAGCCCTGAGTCTGATTAGTTCCTGCCCTCTATTCCTCTTGAGTGTATTTGCTTCTTCTTGTTCTAGAGCTTTCAGGTGTTAATAAAGCTGCTAGTGTATGCTCTCTCCACTTTATATTTGGAAGCACTCCGAGTTTTTCTCATAGTAGAGCTTTCATTGTGTTCCATAAGTTCTGCTATGTTGTGACTTCAACTTCATTCAATTAAAAAAAAGTCTTAAATTTCTTTATTTTTCCTTGACCATGTTATCATTGATTACAACATTGTTCATCTTTCATGTGTATGTGGGCTATCTGTTGTTTTTGTTGTTATTGAAGACCAGCCTTAGTATGCCATGATCTGATAGGATGCATGGGATTATTTCTATGTTCTTGTTTTTGTTGAGGCCTGTTTTTTGACCAATTATATGGTGAAGTTTGGAGAAAGTACCTTGAGTTGCTGAGAAGATGTATTCTTTTTTCTAGGATGAAATGTTCTATAGATTTCTTTTAAATTCATTTGGTTCATAATTTTTGTTAGTTTCACTGTGTCTCTGTTTAATTTCTTTTTCCATGGTCTGTTCATTAATGAGAGTGTGGTGTTGAAATCTTCCACTACTAATTGTGTGAGGTGCAATGTTTGCTTTCAGCTTTACTCAAGTTTCTTTTATGAATATGGGTGCCCTTGCATTTGGAACATAGATGTTCAGAATTGAATTCATCCTGGTAAAACTTTCCTTTGAAGAGTATTAAGTGTCTTTCCTTATCATTTTCGATCTTATTCAATATTAGAATGGCTACTCCATTCTTACAGTTTTTTGGAACAATTTGCCTGGAAAATTATTTTACCTTTTACTCTGAGGTAGTGTCTGCATTTGTCACTGAGGTGTGTTTCCTGTATGTGGCAAAATGCTGGCTCATGCTTATGTAATTAGTCTGTTAGTCTATGTCATTTTATTGGGGGAATTTAGTCCATTGATGTTAAGAGATACTAAGGAATAGTGATTTTTGTTGTTAGATGTGGATTTAAGTTTGCATGGCTAACTTCTTTTGGGTTTGTTGATATCAGAGTACTTTCTTCCTTTTTCTAGGGCATAGCTTCCCTTCTTGTGTTTGAGTTTTCCATCTATGATCCTTTGCAGGACTGGATTTCTGGAAAGATATTGTGTAAATTAGGTTTTGTCATGGAATAGCTCGGTTTCCCTACCTATGTTAATTGAGAGTTTTGCTGGATGTAGTAGCCTAGGTTGGCATTTGTGTTCTCTTAGGGTCTGTATGACATCTTCCCATGGTCTTCCAGGTTTCTCATTCTCTGTTGAGAAGTCTGGTGAAATTCTGATAGGTCTGCCTTTATATGTTACTTGACCTTTTTCCCTTACTGCTTTTAATATTCTTTCTTTGTTTTTGGGCATTTGGAGTTTTGACTATTATGTGTCAGGAGGAATTTCTTTTCTGGCCTAGTCTATTTGGAGTTCTGTAGGCTTCTTGTGTGTTCATGGGGCGTTTCTTTAGGTTAGGGAATTTTTCTTCTAAAGTTTTGTTGAAGATAATTACTGGTCATTTAAATTGGCAATCTTTGCTCTCTTCTATACCTATTACCCTTAGGTTTGGTCTTCTCACTGTGTCCTGGATTTCCTGGGTGATTTGGGTTAGGAGCATTTCTCATTTTCTATTTTCTTTGACTGTTGTGGTAGTGCTTTCTATGGTATCTTCTGCTCTTGAGATTCTCTCTTCTATCTCTTGTATTCTGTTGGTAATGCTTGCATCTGTGTCTCTTGTTCTCTTTCTATCTCTAGGGTTGTCTTCCTTTCTGATTTCTTTTGTTTCTATTTCCATATTTAAATCCTGCATGGTTTTGTTCAATTATTTCACATGTTTGGTTGTGTTTTCCTGTAATTCTTTAAGAGGTTTTTGTGTTTCATCTTTAAGGGCTTATACCTGTTTACCTGTATTCTCCTGTATTTCTTTAAGGGAGTTATTTATGTCCTTCTTAAAATCCTCTATCATCATCATGAGATGTGATTTTAAATCAGAATCTTGCTTTTCAGGTGTGTTTGGATATCCAGGACTTGCTGTGGTGGGAGAAGTGGATTTTGATGATGCCATATAGCCTCGGTTTCTGTTACTTATGCTCTTGCACTTGCCTCTCACCATTTGGTTATTTCTGGTTTTAGTTGGTCTTGCTGTAGGCCTTTGAACTTGTGATCTTAGGTATGTCAGCACTCCTGGGGAGTCCAGATTGTTCTGGGCAGGATTTAGGTACGGAGTGCTGTGCCTTAGCTCTTGGGTGGAGTTGGAGACTAGAAGTATCATGTACTCGGCTGCTCCACTTTTCCTGTGACCTGTGTGTCCCTCTTTCGACAGTTATTGGAGGGAAAGTGGTGATCTCACCTGTGGGCTTAGGAGTGAGAGCACTCTGGGGAGACAAACTCTGTCCTGCTGGGATTTTGGTGCGGAGGTCAATGGGACATCCTTAGCTCTAGGGCACAGAGAAAGGAAAGCAATCCCTTAAAAATTAATCAATTTTGTAGGAGAAAGACAAACAAAAAGCACAATTTTGAAGCTTTGAAATAATTTGAAACACAGCATTTAGTTTTTTTTTTTTTTTTTTTTTTTTTTGTGTTGGTATTCAGTTACTAGTTGATGTGTATTGCAGTAAGGGGCCTTCTGTAAGGTGTAGACCAATTAGTGGGTATAAGAGAACCACAGGGAAAATCCAGGGCATAAATATAACCCTGGAGAGAAGGTTAACAAAACAGTGCATTTATTTGTTGGGTTTTGATAAAGGGTTTAAAGAAGAGGAAAACTGGGCAGAGGTCCAGGTTTGAAAGCACGGACTAAAAGCATGCACTACTAGCTTTCCCCAAAGCTTCATTTAAGACATGATAGGGATTCACCACCAAGGGGAAGGGCACCCTGGTGACATGAAAGCCAGCATCCTATATGCATGAGAGAGTGTGAAGTTGAGGAGTGTAGGATAGGAGAGTAGACCATCAGGGACCAGGTGCTTCCAAGTTTATTCCTCTGCTTTAAGGACTATTTCAAATTCCCATGGGTGATATTATTTCTGAAGTATCCCTAAGCAAAACTGGAACAAAATATAGATTCCAGGAGAGGAAAAAATAAATTTAAAAGGTACTTATAATACATGGGGAAGCATTGTAGATATTATGCAGGAATAATATGAAATGTTATACTATTTATCAATAAGTAATAATAATTCTAAGTATAGAAATAGGGATTTTCGTTGTGATTTTCTTTTCTTTTCCAGAAGTTAAGTTGTATATATGGCATAATTATAAGATGACTGATTAAAGAACAACATGAGTACAGCAGTTTGATTTCACAGAATTTATACTAAAATACATCTTACTTAATAATATTTAGAAGTCATATCTAGTTGTATATATGTTGGTATTAAAGAAATGTTAATAATACTAACATTAAATTCTTAGAATAATTTTGGTACAAAATACATTTTAAGAAAATGTTCACAAATGCCCTTGACATCTGTGGTACATGCTCTTTTCTTTTAATGGGGTGAAAAAGAAATTGAAATTCTACGAACAGTTCAGTTATTCTACTTTATGGTTCACTAGATTTAAAAGAAAGATTCTGACCATATGACATCAGATACTCTTGAATTAGAAAACTATGTATTTTTAATACTCTAATCATTCTGTAACAATTCTACCAGTTGTTCAGAAGTAATCAAATATTCCCTAAGATTATTATTCATAATCATTTAAGAGCTATTATTAATTTTCATTTGGGCTGTATTTTAAACAACCCAGAGACCATTTTTTTTTTTATTCTACACCCACTCATTTAGAAATCTAGAAGTCTATAGGATAGTTTATAGATATTTAAATAGTAAAGTGTCATGAATGATTTAAACTCTAAAACCAGTTATGCTATTAATATATTTTATTTATGGTTTGATTCACTTGATAAAATAAGATTTCATTTTACTGCTCAATGTTCTTTTATTGCTCTATAAAAATAATTTGAGTCTCCTAACATTTTAAATCTATTTGTGTATGTAAACTTATTATATTGTCAAACAGAAAGTCAAAGAGAGACTGAAGATGCAAAATTTCTTCTAAGTACAATCTCCCAGTGACATATTAGAGTACCGAGCATCACATCCAAGCAATCCCAACCTCAGAACTAAACCCTCACCCATAGTGAGATTGAGAGATATGATAGAAAAATTAGATTAGATTTATACTCTAGCACTGACTGTTGATATAGGTAATATCAATGCAGTTTATTAAAAATTTAATTCAATAAACATCCTTATTTTGTAACATACACTGTGCAGAAGATTATGTAAGCTAAGTCTACCTAAACATCTATTTATAGGAGTATAATCAAGGGATTCATTTAGCTTTGGTTTTTAAGATTTATTTTTATTTTTCGTGTGTGCATGCATGCATGCGTGTGTGTGTGTATGTGTGTGTGTGTGTGTGTGTGTTGTGTATTGTATGTCTGATGAGTATGTGTCAGAGCCCATGGAGGTGAGAAGGGGTCAGATTTCCTAGAGGAGATGCAAATGGCTGTGAGTTGGCCAACATGAGTGTTGAAATTTAATTTACCATCTTTTGGAAGAGCAGAGAGTACTTGTAACCACTGAGGTATCTCTTTAGAACTTATAAACCCATTCAGTTTTTTGAGATTTAAGTTTATGGATGGACCAGTAAAATATCCTCCTATTTCTATAGCCTCCATTTAGTCTATTCCCAAAGATGTGTAAGTACCTTTGTACCAGCATGGTACTGTTGGGTGGTGATAGGAATTAGAGGCTAGATAGGAGACTTTTCAGTTAACAGAGGACTGTCCTCCTCTCAGGTTGATTTATTTATCTATTATTTTGTGTGATGTTGTGTGTATATATGTGTTGTCCACACACAACAGTAGTTAGAGTTGTTAGGAAGTTCATTTACTGCCTCACCTGTCTTCTCAGCCTAAATGGATCTCAATGTTAAAAGGGGTTCTAGAACTCCATTCCATTACATTCATCTGTTTCTCTCTATCTATATCTCTGTGTCTGTCTCTTTCTTTCTGTCCTTGTCCATCTCATCTGTGCTCCCTGCCCTGCCCTTCCCATGCACCTTTGTGCACATACACTACACACAACTTCCTGGCTGTGAGGCACAAGGTTTTGCTAAGCCCTGTGCTCTCACTATAATCTGCTGCCTCAGATGCAAATTACATACTAATTGGTCATCAGTGAAAAAATTGTTAAACTAAACAAACCTTTTCTTCTTATAAATCAGCACCCTTCAGATATATACATGTCAGGCTGTCTTTTAAAAGCAAAGTTTTACATTCGCGAGACTCCTTAAAGTGATCAGGTGACCTGTATCATGAATTTGTTTCCCCATTCATATATTTATTTATTTATTTATTTATTTATGCAGTCATCATTTAATATGCAGTTAATATGCATCTGTCATTATCTAGGGGATGTACAAAGCACTGAGAGTACATGCTGGAGTTCATTCTTCCAAACTCAGTAAAAGACAATCCCTAAAATATGCAAGCTACTTGCTTGGAGATGTTATGGATACTGACCAAAATTCATTTGCTAGAAGACTAGATTCTTTAAGGGAGTCATGAGTGATAGTCCATTAAGCAGACTAAGGGAGGTCTCTGGAAGTTGCATTGTCTTCTTTAAATCGCCTTTTCAATGTGAGCGGTGTCTAGGTTAATACATTTTGAATAGAGAATCTGTAGCCATAATTGCCATGCTTATATCGCATGATCCCATTACTTTGGACACAATGGTTAGACTAGAAATGGATGACTGAACCAAGATCAGGCATTTGTCAATGAAGCAGCTGTCTGGATAGAGGGGTCTGCTAAATTATACCTTGTCAAACAACCAGAATAAGTCCTTTGGGGTAATTAATAAATCATTTCTTTCATATTACAATAGAAAAATTTAGCATATGTTCTGGCATATGGAGAATGTGACAAACAGATATACCCTCTGTCTTTCAGAATCAGATAATCCTGATCAATTTGATCAGCTAATTCAAATAAAGAAGTAGCAACATGAACAAACATCAGTTATTTGATGTATAGATACCTACTTACATCTAAATATATAAGAAATATATTTATAATTTTTAAGCAGCTCTATACACATTTACATTCTATGGATTAATTTTATTCCTTTTTCAGGAAATATAAAAATCTTTGGTAGTATAAAATTGATACTACTGTAATATTGTTGATTCCTTTTTTCCCCCTTACTTTATTTATTTGTTTTAAACTGCAGATTTTATTCCCCTCCCAGTCCACCATCTGACTGTTCCACAGCCCATACCTCTTCCTTACCCACCTGTCTCCATGAGGATGTCCCCACCCCAACCCCCACCCCATGAGACCTCTAAAATGCCTGGGGCCTCCAGTCTCTTCGGGGTTAGGTGCATCTTCTCTGACTAAACCAAGACCTGGCAGTCCCCTGCTTTATATGTGTTGGGAGCCTCATATTAGCTGGTGTATGCTGCCTGGTTGGTGTTTCAGTATCTGAAAGATCTTGGGGGTCGAGGTTAATTGAGACAGTGGGTCCTTCTTCAGTGTCTCCCTCTTCCTCAGCTTCTCCCAGCTTTCCTGTAATTCAACCACAGGGGTCATCAGCTTCTGTCCCTTGGTTGGGTGCAAATATCTGCATCTGATTCTTTCAGCTGCTTGTTGGGTCTTTAGAGGCCAATCATGATAGGTCCTTTTTTGTTACCTCTCCATAGCCCCTGTAATAGTGTCTGGTTTGGGGGTTTCCCCTTGAGCTGGATCCCACTTTCAACTTGTTGCTGAACATTCTTTTCCTCAGGCTCCTGTCTTAGTCAGGCTTTCTATTCCTGCACAAACACATGACCAAGAAACAAAATGGGGAGGCAAGGGTTTATTCAGCTTACACTTTCCATATTGCTGTGGAACACCAAAGGATGTCAAGACTGGAACTCCAGCAGGACAGGAAGCAGGAGCTGATGCAGATGCCATGGCTTGCTTCCCCTGGCTTGCTCAGCTTGCTTTCTTATAGAACCCAAGACTACCAGCACAGGGATGGCATCACCCACAAGGGGCCCTCCCCTCTTGATCACTAATTGAGGAAATTCCCTACAACTGGATCTCATGGAGGCACTTCCCCTACTGAAGCTCCTTTCTCTATGATAACTCCAGCCTGTGTCAAGATAGCACACAAAACCAGACAATACAGGCTTCTCTCCACCTCCATCCCTGCAGTTCTTTCAGACAGAAATAATTATGGATCAGAGTTTTGACTGTGTGATGGCCACCCTATCCTTTACTTGATGCCCTGTCCTTCTGCTGGAGGTAGGCTCTACAAGTTCACTCTCCTAAATGTAGTGCATTTCTTCTAAGGTCTCCCCCTTTGATTCCTGAGAGTCTCTTACCTCCTAGGTCTCTGATGCATTCTGGAGGGTCCCCCCAACATCCTACCTCCCAAGGTTGCATGTTCCATTCTTTCTGTTGGCCCTAGGGATTTCAGTACTTTTCCCCCACTCATTACCTGATTATGTTTCCCTCTCTGCACTCTCCCAATCTCCTTTTGCTCCCAAGTCCCTGCCTCCCGCCCCACTTGTGATTGCTTTCTTCTCCCTCCCAAGTGTGAGTGAGTCATCCTCACTTGGACCCTTCAGCTTGTTAACCTTTTTAGGTTCTATGGGCTGTATCTTGGGTTTTGTTTTGTTTTGGCTAATATCCAGTTATTAGTGAGTACATACCATGGATCCCATTTTGGATCTGAGTTACTTCACTCAGGATGATATTTTCTAGTTCCATCCATTTTCCTGCAAAACTCAGAATGTCCTCATTCTTAATAGTTGATTAGCATTCCATTGTGTAAATGAACCACATTTTTTGTATCCATTCTTCTGTCTTGCAACCACACCTGATAGCTTTAGAAGAAAAAGAAGCAGACACACACAAGAGGAATAAAAGGCAGGACATAGTCAAACTCAGGGCCAAAATCAACCAAATACAAAGAGAAAAATACAAAGAATCATCAAAAGCTGGTTCTTTGAGATCATCAACAAGATAGATAAACCCCTAGCTAAGCTAACTAAAAGGCCCAGAGGTAGTATGCAAATAAACACAATAAGAAATGAAAAGGGAGACATAACAACTGAAATGGGGGAAATCCAAAAAAATCACCAGATCCTAACACAAAAGCCTATACTCAACAAAACTGGAAAAATCTAGACGAAATGGATGGTTTTCTAGATAGATACCACATACCAAAGTTAAATCAAGAACAGATAAACTAAACAGGCTCATATCCCATAAGGAAATAGAAGTCATTAAAAAAACTCCCAACTAACAAAAGCCCAGGGATCTATATTTATATGTCTCTTTGTATATAGATAAATCATAAAATAATTGTTTATTTTTATTGTATGTGTTTAAGTATTAGCCTGATGTATATATGTGTATACTATGCATTCCTGGTTCCTGGAAAGGCCAGAAGAGGGTGTCAGATACCCTGGACCAGGAGTTTGTGATGTTTTTGAGCCATCATGTGAGTGATGCAAACAAACCCTTCGGAAGAGCAGCAAGTGCTTTTAATGACTAAGCCATCTCTCCAGCCCTTCCTTTTTGGACTTTAATTAATGTTAAACCCAACATTAGGACCTTAATACTTACTCAAATACTTAATATTTGAACTTGTGTCCATGGAATAGATACTTTAAGTTCAAAGTTAAAAGGGGTGGAACAAACATTTTATATCACCTATGTTTTTAGAAATAAGGAAAATTTTGAGGAAAGAAAGTAGCTCATCTTTGTCTAGGCACAGCTCAGCTTGAAGCTTGTTGAGAACACGGAGAAGACAGAGCTTAAATAAGAGGGAGTATGGTGTAATGAATGGTACTGAGTAGTTTTATGAATTCTGGCCATTATCCAGAAAGTAATGGGGAACAGATAAGCATTTTAGAAAGAAGAGTGATGGAATCAGGTTTCTAATTCTAAAAGAAACTTTGACTCTTGAAAGGCTTCATATTTCAAGAGTCAAAATTTCAAAATTAAGGCAAATCATTGGCAGCCATAATTACAAAAATGAAATGTGGGAACTGTAGGTAGAATCTCTTGTGCAATATATGGAAGAATCACCTGTCAATAAAATACTGCTGGCCTATTAGCTTTGGCATGAAATAGGGAAGTGCAAGTTTTGGTACAGAAAAAGGGTTTCTGGGATAGAGTCAGGTGTAGGAAAGGATTCACCAGAACTCTGAGGAAGAGAGTCAAATGAAATTGAGGAAAGATTAAGAGATATGTGGCATGACTGTGAGTAGAATGGACTGAATATGATTCATGAGCCAACAGGAACAAGCCAAAACTTTTGGCTTAGGCAGTCATTCATTACTAATTGAGTCTCAGAGGCATTATTTTGGGGAACATCGACATGGATGGAAAAGCCAATGGGCACAGGAAACAACACAAAACAAAACAAAACAAAAACAAAAACAACAACAACAACAAAAAGTAACTTGGAAATACCATACTTGTTGTATCAGAGGATGACCCGGTGGAATTTCTTTTCTCTGCCTATAGACCAAGCACTCTGGACAAAAGCTAGGTACAAGACCTGATCTATAGGAACTGTCAGTACATACTTCATTGAAACAATAGATCTACATGAGATCACACTGAACACAGTAAAACTGCCAAAAAATGAACAGAACGGGGAAGCTTTATAAATACTACTGAGTGGCAAAAAATTGAAAGTAAAAGGGGAGTTGTCCTGGAATAAATGCCGGAGAAAAAGAAAGTCATAAAATGTATCATCAGACAGTAAAAGATTAGGACAAATCTGGTAGATTTCATCTTGGTAGCTTGTTACACATTGCATGGTATGGAAATTGTCATATTTGGAAACAAGATAAGAAATAAGAAGAAACACTGCTATTGAATATAAATCTGTTTTCTGAGGTGTTCTGTTTGTTGTTATTAAATAGGATTCATACAACAATACAAAATAATAAAGACAAGGCTAAGACAAGACAGGAAATGTCTTTACTGAGCAAGATCAATCAAATTTGTATACTATGAACAGTACATGATAGAGAGAAACTTATGATAAACCAGAAGGAATTCCATTTAGATTAGGGAAGATTAGATTTAGTTATTAAATAGTATAGGCTTCTGTTATTGTGGTGACATTTCAGGAAGTGGGATCAAATATTGAAACTATGTAGGATAATCCTCAACGACACAGTTTTGATTCCAGGAAAATGTCTGGAGGAAACATAAGAAAAAAAACATCATTAGACAAACAGAAAGAGGTGTTCATTGAAGTGAGAGTGCATTCATCTCTATGGCTGTGTGAGTTTGTTTTTTTCTGCCAGGAGAAGATATTTGTATTGAATCTACTTTTCAGTGTCTGGCCCAGAATATCAGGAAGCTTGTGAGAGAATGTTAGATGTTGAACAATGTGTCCTAAAAAATAGATTTCAGAACTCAACTGGGATTTACAAGAGGAGTGGGATGGGTTACTAATTACATATTAGAAGGAATAATCATATAAATGTAAAACAATAAAATAGTAGAATATTTGGATTTAATCTTGTAGTGGTAAACCAGTTCTGGCTTTTATGAGTTGTACTTTTCTGTAGCAATATGAGTGGGTGGCAAGATGGCTTTGTTGGTAAAGGGACCTGCTGCCAAGTTTGAGGAACTGACTTGATCCTGGGGTTCACTTGGCAGAGGAGAAAACTTACTCCCACAAGTAGTTATTTTAAACTCTACATGCACATTAAGGGATGTTTCCATTTCTCCTAAAAACAAAGTAAATAATAATCATATAATGTGATTTAGTTCAATAGAATTATGAAAATCTAGGACCCAAAAGAAAGATGCTGAGAGTGTGCATTCTAGAGGGTCCTATGTCACTTAGTATTATTCTAGTGCTTGTGGAGAGACAGGCTTTCTGGCTCATAAAACTTTAACCATTCCAAATATATAGGATGCAATGAATAGAAGTTATTATCACAAGAAAACTCTTTTATTAATTAGTTGTTAACATTAATGACAGCAAAACTAATTGATAATATTTGGAAAGAATAATTAGTGTACTTTTCAAAGATACAGACATTATCTTCTAATTTTTAAATTTTTATTTCAGTAAAAAGGAAAATATTTAGTTCTTACATTCCTTTTGTGTAAAATAGAATTTATTTTCGAATTTTGACTTTAACATGGGTCAAAATTAAATGGCAAACATTTCCTAATCTTCCTGCAATAATCATTTCTGTTAAATAAAATGTAAGTTGACTCATTCCTCTGCACACTTTCCCCGCCAGAGGAGAGGCAGCCTCCAAGGAGAGCTCTGTCCTCAGGACCGGGTGAGAATGCCATCTTGTATCCCAGGTCCCAAAGACACCAGTCTGCGCAGGCAAGCTCACTGGCAGTAGAAGCAACACAGCTTCTGGGACAGGGTTCCTTTTGGGCCTTCATCTTCAGCCAGAAGGCAGAGCTGAGATCCAGACCTCTGTGCACTTGCCTGCTGAGAGTACTCTGACCACTGAGACTCAAGAGATAGTTGGACTCAAAGGAGTTCTGACAGAGACTAGCAGAATCACAGGAGGAACAAGCTCCAGCCAGAAACAGCTATAACAACTAACACCGAAGATTACAAGATGGCAAAAGGCAAATGTAAGAATCTTACTAGTGGAAACCAAGACCACTCAGCATCATCAGACCCCAGCACTCCAACCACAGTGAGTCCTGGATACCCCAAAACACCTGAAAAGCAAGATTTGGATTTAAAATCATATCTCAAGTTACTGGTAGAGGATTTTAAGAAGGACATTAATATCTCAAAGAAATATAGGAGAACACAACTAAACAGGTAAAAAGACTTAAAGAGGAATTAAAAAAATCTCTTAAAGAATTACAGGAAATCATTATTAAACAGGTAGAAGTCTTTAAAGAAGAAAAACAAATTCCCTTAAAGAATTACAAGAAAACACAACCAAAGGTGATGGAATTGAACAAAATCATCCAAGATCTAAAAATGGAAGTAGAAACAGTAAAGAAAACATAAAGTAAGACAACTCTGGAGATAGAAATCCTAGGAAAGAAATCAAGAACCATAGAGTCAAGCATCAGCAACAGAACAAATGAGATGGAGGCTAAAATCTCACATGCAGAAGATTCTGTAGAAAACATGGACACAATCAAATAGAAGACTAATATCCAATATATATAAAGAACTCAAGAAGGTAGACTCCAGAAAAACAAATAACCCCGTTTAAAAATGGGGCTCAGACCTAAAGAAAGAATTCTCACCTGATGAATACCGAATGGCTGAGAAGCACCTGAAAAAATGTTCAGCATCCTTAATCATCAGAGAAATGCAAATCAAAACAACCCTGAGATTCCACCTCACACCAGTCAGAATGGCTAAGATCAAAAATTCAGGTGACAGCAAATGTTGGTGAGGATGTGGAGAAAGAGAAACACTCCTCCATTTTTGGTGGGATTGCAAGCTTGTACAACAACTCTGGAAATCAGTCTGGTGGTTCCTCAGAAAATTGGACATAGTACTACTGGAGGATCCCACAATGCCTCTCCTGGGCATATATCCAGAAGATGTTTCAACCGGTAAGAAGAACACAAGCTCCACTATGTTCATAGCAGCCTTATTTATAATAGCCAGAAGCTGGAAAGAACCCAGATGCCCCTCAACAGAGGAATGGATACAGAAAATGTGGGTACATTTACACAATGGAGTACTATTCAGCTATTAAAAAGAATGAATTTATGAAATTCCTAGGCAAATGGATGGACCTGGAGGGCATCATCCTGAGTGAGGTAACCCAATCACAAAAGAACTCATATGATATGTGCTCACTGATAAGTGGATATTAGCCCAGAAACTTAGAATAACTAAGATATAAGATACAATTTGTAAAACACATGAAATGGAAGAAGAACGAAGACCAAAATGTGAACACTTTGCCCCTTCTTATAATTGGGAACAAAACACCCATGGAAGGAGTTACAGAGACAAAGTTTGGAGCTGAGACGAAAGGATGAACCATCTAGAGACTGCCATACCTGGGAATCCATCCCATAATCAGGCTCCAAATGCTGACACCATTGCATACACTAGCAAGATTTTGCTGAAAGGACCCTGATATAGCTCTCTCTTGTGAAGCTATTCTTGGGCCTAGCAAACACAGAAGTGGATGCTCACAGTCATCTATTGAATGGAACACAGGGCTCCCAATGGAAGAGCTAGAGAAAGTACCCAAGGAGCTAAAGGGATCTGCAACCCTATAGGTGGAACAACAATATGAACTAACCAGTACCCCCGGAAGCTCTTGTCTCTAGCTGCATATGTATCAGAAGATGACCTAGTCAGCCATTACTGGAAAGAGAGGCCCATTGGTCTTGCAAACTTTATATGCCTAAGTACAGGGGAATGCCAGGGACAAGAAGTGGGAGGGGGGGAGGAGAGTGGAGATTTTCAAATTACAGGGCCAGTAAATATATTCAACAAAATTATTAAAAAAAAATTCCCTAACCTAAAGAAAGAGATGCCCATGAACATACAAGAAGTCTACAGAACTTGAAATAGACTAGACCAGAAAAGAAATTCCTCCCCACACATAATAATCAGAACAACACATGCACTAAAAAAAGATAGAGTATTAAAAGCAGTAAGGGAGAAAGGTCAAGTAACATATAAGGGCAGATCTATTAGAATTAGATCAGGCTTCTAACCAGAGACTATGAAAGCCAGAAGATCCTGAACAGATGTTATACAGACCCTAAGAGAACACAAATACCAGCCCAAGCTGAGGCTACTATAGCAGCAAAACTCTCAATTACCATAGATGGAGAAACCAAAGTATTCCATGACAAAACTGAATCCACACATTATCTTTCCATGAATCCTGCCTTTCATAGGATAATAAAGGGAAAACTCCAACACAAGGAGGAAAATTATGCCCTAGAAAAAAGAAGAAAGTAATCCTTCCACAAACCTAAAAGAAGACAGCTGCAAGAACAGAATCCCAAGTCTAACAACAAAAATAACAAGATGCAACAATTACTTTTCCTTAATATCTCTTAATGTCAATGGGCTCAATTCCCCAATAAAAAGACATAGACTAATAGACTGGCTTCATAAACAGGACCCAACATTTTGCTGCATACAGGAAACCCACCTCAGGGAAAAAGACAGATACTACCTCAGAATGAAAGGCAGGAAAACAATTCTCCAAGCAAATGGTCTGAAGAAACAAGCTGGAGTAGCCATTCTAATATCGAATAAAATTGACTTCCAACCCAAAGGTGTCAAAAAAGACAAGGAGGGGCCCTTCATACTCATCAAAGGTAAAAATCTTCCAAGATGAACTCTCAATTCTGAATATCTATGCTCCAAATGCAAGGGCAGCCACATTCATTAAAGGAACTATAGTAAATCTCAAAGCAAACATTGCACCTCACACAATAAGAATAGGAGACTTCAACACCACACTCTCATCAATGGACACGTCCTGGAAACAGAAACTAAACAGAGACACATTGAAACTAACAGAAGTTATGAAACAAATGGATTTAACAGATATCTACAGAACATTTTATTCTAAAACAAAAGGATATACCTTCTTCCTAGCACCTCATGGTACCTTATCCAAAATTGACCATATAATTGGTCAGAAAGCAGACCTCAAAATATACAAAAATATTAAAATAATACCAAACATCCTATCAAATCACCACTGACTAAGGCTGATCTTCAATAACAACATAAATAATAAAAAGCCAACATTCATGTGGAAACTGAACAATACTCTACTCAATGATACCTTGGTCAAGAAAGAAATAAGGAAAGAAAATTAAGACTTTTTATAGTTTAGTGAAAACGAAGCCACAACATACCCAAACTTATGGGACACAATGAAAACATTCCTAAGAAGAAAAGTCAAAACTCTGAGTGCCTCCAAAAAGAAACTAGAGAGAGCATACATTAGTAGCTTGACAGGACACCTAACAGTTCTAGAATATAAGGAAGCAAATTCACCCAAGAGGAATAGACAGCAGGAAATAATCAACTTCAGGGCTGAAATCAACCAAATCGAAACAGAAAGAACTATTGAACCAAACTAGGAGACTGTCCTTTGAAAAAAATAAACAATATTGATAAACCCTTAGCCAGACAAACTAGAGGGCACAGGGACAGTATCCTAAATAACAACATCAGAAATGAAATGGAGGAATAACAACAGAACACAAGGAAATCCAAAACATCATCAGATCGTAATACAAAAGTCTATAATCAACAAAACTGGGAAACCTGGATGAAATTGTGAAATTCCTAGACAGATACCAGGTACCAAAGTTAAATAATGATCAGATTAATGATCTAAACAGCCCCATATCCCATAAAGAAATAGAAGTAGTCATTAATATCTGCCCAACCAAAAACCAACCAAACAAACAAACAAAAAAACCCAAAAAACAAAAAACAAAAAAACAGGACCAGATGGGTTTAGTGCAGAGTTTTATCAGACCTTCAAAGAAGACCTAATTCCAATTCTCCTCAAACTATTCCACAAAATTGAAACAGAAGGTACTCTACCCAATTCATTCTATGAAATCAAATTACTCTGATACCTAAAAAAATTAAGTCAAACAAATGAGTGGCCTTTCTCTACACGAAGGATAAACAGGCTGAGAAAGAAATTAGGGAAACCACACCCTTCAAAATAGTCACAAATAATATAAAATACCTTGGTGTGACTCTAACTAAGGAAGTTAAAGATACTTATGATAAGTCTTTGAAGAAAGAAATTGAAGAAGATCTCAGAAGATGGAAAGATCTCTCATGCTCATGGATTGGGAGGATTAATATAGTCAAAATAGCTATCCTGCTGAAAGCAATCTACAGATTCAATGCAATCCCCATCAAAATTCGAACTCAATTCTTCACAGAGTTAGAAAGGGCAATTTGCAAATTCATCTGGAATAACAAAAAAACCCAGGATAACAAAAACTATTCTCAACAATAAAAGAACCTCTTGGTGAATCAAAATGCCTGACCTCAAGCTGTACTACAGAGCAATTGTGATAAAAACTGCATGGTACTGGTACAGTGACAGACAGGTAAATCAATGAAATAGAATTGAAGACACACAAAGGAACCAAATTTCCTATGGTCACTTGATCTTTGACCAGGGATATAAAACCATCCAGTGGAAAAAAGACAGCATTTTCAACAAATGGTGCTGGCACAACTGGTGGTTATCATGTAGAAGAATGTGAATGGATCCATTGTTATCTCCTTGTAGAAAGCTCAAGTCTAAGTGGATTAAGGAATTACACATAAAACTGGAGACATTGAAACTTGTAGAGCAAAAATTGGGAAAAGCCTCAAAGATATGGGCACAGGGGAAAAAATTCCTGAAAGAACAGCAATGCCTTGTGCTGTAAGATCAATACACAAATGGGACCTCATAAGACTAAAGTTTCTGTAAGGCAAAAGACACTGTCAATAAGACAAAAAGGCCACCTACTGATTGGAAGAGGATCTTTACCAATCCTAAATCATATAGGGGATTATATCTAATATATATGTAAAAAACTCACAAAAGTGGACTCCAGAAAATCAAATAACCCTATTAAAAATGGGGTACAGATCTAAACAAAGAATTCTCAACTAAGGAATACTGAATTGCTGAGAAACACCTGAAGAAATGTTAAACATACTTAGTCACCAGGGAAATACAAAATAAAACAACCCCAAGATTCTACCTCACACCAGTCAGAATGTCTTAGATTAAAAATTCAGGTGAGAGCAGATGCTGGTGAGGATATGGAGAAAGAGGGACACTCCTCCATTGCTGGGGGGATTGCAAGCTGGTACAACCACTCTGGAAATCATTCTGGTGGTTCCTCAGAAAATTGGACATAGTTCTTCTGGAAAATCCAGCAATATCTCTTCTGGGCATATACCCAGATGATGTTCCAACTTGTAATAAGGACATATGCTCTACTTTGTTCATAGAATCCTTATTTAGAATAGCCAGAAGCTGGAAAGAACCCAGATGTCTTTCAACAGAGAAATAGATACAGAAAATGTGGTACATTTACACAATGGTGTACTACTCAACAATTAAAAACAATGAATTTATGAAATTCTTAGACAAATGGGTGGATCTGGAGGATATCATCCTGAGTGAGGTAACTCAGTCACAAAAGAACACACATGATATGTACTCACTGATAAGTGGATATTAACCCAGAAACTTAGACTACCCAAGGTACAATTTGCAAAACACATGAAATTCAAGAAGAAGGAAGACCAACATGTGGATACTTCCTTTCTTCTTAGAATTGGAAACAAAATACCCATGGAAGGAGTTGAGAGACAAAGTTTGGAGCTGAGATGGTCGTAAGAACCATCCCCCCGCCCCCTGGGGATCTATCCCATATATAATCACCAATTCCAGACACTATTGCATATGCCAGCAAGATTTTGCTGACAGGACCCTGATATAGCTATCTCTTGTGAGGCTATGACAGTGCCTGGCAAATATAGAAGTGGATGCTCACAGTCATCTGTTAGATGGAATGCAGAGACCCTAAAGGAGCTAGAGAATGTACCCAAGGAGCTAAAGGGGTTGAGTACCCCCAGAACTGTGTCTCTAGTTACATATGTAGTAGAGGATGGCCTAGTCTGCCATCAGTGGGAGGAGAGGCCCTCGGTATTGCAAAGATCATATGCCCCTGTACAGGGGAATGCCAGGGCCAGGAAACAGGAGTTGGTGGGTTTGGGAGCAGGGGTGGTGTGTGGGGGGGGAGGGTATAGGGGACTTTTGGGATAGTATTTGAAATGTAAATGAAGAAAATAACTCCTTCCTTAGGTGTTTTGTTCCCAATTGTAAGGGGCAAAGTATCCACACTTTGGTCTTCATTCTTCTTGAGTTTCATGTGTTTCGCAAATTGTATCTTATATCTTGGCTGACTAGCAGCAAAGGAGTCAGTTATTTTAATTAGACATAATATCCTTGATCAAATAATATAATTCTTCTGTATTAAGTTCCTACATATAGATACACATTCAGAAATCTTAAACTCATTTTCAATACTCTGATGGTTTTGAGGTAAATTATATTTTTAAAAAGTAAAATATACAAAAATTATCAACAATTTCATTATTTAATAAACATATAAACAAGAAATAACATCTTTGCTTTGTCTCAGCCAATAGCCCAGTAACCATCCATCCCACTGACGTAAATATAGTCTGAAGGCAAGGAGTGGCTCAAAAATAGAAAATTTTTGGAAGCTCTGCGAGATGGAAACAATAACCATAGCTACATTGTAATGATGGCTGCCTTTCATGTGCCTGGTTTGCTGTCTGTCAGTACATGACTACATCTCTAATTTCAAATCGGATATTTTAAAATTTTATGATGCTACTATAAATTAGCCCTTACCTTGTGGCACTTGCTTTTAGTTTTTACTTTTGGTTCCATTTCTCAGGTGAAGTTGAAAAAATTTTAACTGTAAACTCTAGCCTGTTCTAACCCTGATATTCTTCAGGGTTATGCTCATTTGTTGTCCATTATTCCTCCTTTTCCCTTTCTCTCATTTTAGTCTTTCCTACATACTCATTTCCTAGGTGGTACTACACATAGTTCTTGCCACTGGTTGTCACATGCCATGCTGTTTTTCTTGACCTAAACCTGATTCCCCCGCCTCCACCAAATTATTGAAAACATACTTCAAGCTTCTGTTCTTAGATGTAACTCTGAGTATTTCTTTCTTGGTGAATTATATTAAAGGTCGGGCCTTATGTGACTGTCATTCAAGAATTTCCTAAAGTGGAATAATGTGAACTCATCAGGCAAATAGATTTGCTTTCCTCTAAGGGTGAATTGAGAAATACACTATTAATGAGAAAACAGGATACATTCAAAGTTGCTGGCATGTATAATGATAATGACAGAGTTCCAGCATTAACTGACCAGACTGATACTTTTGAAGGATAGCTAAAGGATTCTGGGCTATGTTTCTGGATTCTTGACATTATTTGGCTCTCCCAGGTTTATTCAACTTAAATTTAAACTTGATTTTCCTGTCCAGGGTTCCAGGTATTGCATCACAAATTGCTAAGATATCTTTGTCTATACAACCATAAACTTGACTTTCAATACTTAGTGAAATGGATCTTTTTAATTAGATCCTAAAGAATTTTCTAGTATGGCAAGTATATGCCTCAGAAAGTAAAACTGCTGAAGTAAATTGTACATTTTCCACTCCATTGGTGATACTACAAGGTGAAACTGAAAATGTTGAGTTGTTTATGTACATTTACATGCACATAAGTGTGTGTGTATATATACATATACACATATATATATTACCTAAGTAAGTCTATCTGTCTGTCTGTCTATCTATCTATCTATCTATCTATCTATCTATCTATCTATCTATCTATCTATCTATCTATCTATCTGTCTATCTATCTATCTCTCTGTGTGTATGCATACATATACACACACACATATATATGTATATACACACACACACTTATGTGCGTGTAAATGTACATAAACAACTCAACATTTTCAGTTTCACCTTGTAGTATCACCAATGGAGTGGAAAATGTACAATTTACTTCAGCAATTTTACTTTCTGAGGCATATACTTGCCATACTAGAAAATTCTTTAGGATCTAATTAAAAAGATCCATTTCACTAACAAAACTCATTTAAATTTATAATATAAAATTTCTTAGAAACAGGTATCTGGCCAAGAACTTACCTATAAAATCCAGCTGCAGTCCTCTGCCTTAGGGCAGAGGCAGAAAGGGAATGTCAACAACAGGCTCCCCTCCTTTCTACCACACGCAGAATGAAAGTCAGTGCTGTTTGTTCAGAATCTTAGGTTTACTGTATAAGTTAAGCATAATGATAAAAAGGTTAATGAGAAATTACAAAGTTCTCTTCTTAGTAGAAAATGTGAAATACAATTTAGCTGTCAGATGAGGAATCTGAGATCATCTGCTGCAGAGAAATGCAGAGATCTGAGTCATCTGTCTAGACAACTGTAATTATAGACCGAAATATTACTTTTCTACTGATAAGCTTAAAGTTTGATGATTAAAGTAAAGATTAGTTTTTCAGGTATAACCATAGGCAAAACTTTAAGTGATAAACTCTACTAAGAAATATAAAGTTACAAGCAAATATTCCACTATCCAGTAAAGATGTCTTTTTTTGTAAACATTTTTTCAAAGATTAAAAAGCCTTTTATTTCATCTAAAGCAACTAAAAATGAAAATTAAGAGAATACTGATTTCTTTCTCAGTTATACTTTTTTTTAAAATCATGGTGTTTCCCCTTTTAATAAACACTGAAGTACAAAGTATTGAATTGTTACTTACAATCACCTTGGTTTGCAGAAGTCTCCAGAGTGTTTTGTTTTGTAAATAAACTCAACCACTTGCCATGACTTCTCTATCTATCATCTATCCGAAAGCAGGGCTGTATGTCCACAGGCCTTCAGGTTATTTCCTTGTCTTTACTGTTTAGAAAAATCTTGCAGTACACATGGCAATGAAGGCTCCTGTCTAAGATGACTTTAATTCCTTTTGATATGCATCTATTGGTAGATTATTGTTACAAGATTTCTATGGTGGTTGCATGATTTTGCAGTCAGCAATATACAACTCTTTCAGATTCTCCACACCCTTACAAGCACTTGTCTTTTCTATAGTAGCCATTCTTACAAAATTCTGAAAGAAAAATCTATTTCCTCAGTAGTAGGATATTGAGTTCTGGGATTATTTGGTATGCCTGGGTCATATGGTAGCTATATTTTTAGTTTTGAGAAACCTCTACTCTAATTTCTGCAACAGCTGCACCACTTTACACTCCCACCAACATGGTGACCACCATTTGTGGTCATTTTATTTTTCTTTGTGACCCATGTGTTTTGCTGCTCTATTCACAATTGTTAGGACAGGGAAACAGCCTAGGTGTCTGCACACTAATAAAAATGAGACAGGTATACACAGTGGAATTTTATTCAAGTATAATACTATGAAATATTGATGAAAATGAGGAAACCAGAATATTATACTGAGTAAGCTCTCCCAGCCCAAAAGACAGATCTCACATCCTTGTCCTCATATGTAGATCTCAGCTCCAAATTTCTATATTTCTATGTTTTATGTGGAGTGTTTGTAGAAGCCAGGATGTTAGAGATGGGACGAGGAGGGGACAGTAAGGGAGAGAAGAAAGCAGAACACTTATGATGTGAAGTAGAGGGAGAGAATAGTGGGATTGCAGAGATTTAAAGAGCAGGCGATGAAAGAGAATAGAAGGCCGGGGAAGCATTAATGCAAATTAACTCTCTATTATTTTGTAAATTATATATTTAGAAAATGAGTTTGAATAGGAGCACCATGTATGAGTAGATGCTGTGGCTCCTAGAAGCCATGGGCTATTGAATGAAAATCCCAGTGACAGGCATGAGATTGCCTTCTTATGAGTTACTGTCAAGGAGGCCCCAAGGTACTCCAAAACAATAAAAGATATTGCCATTATTATTAACTGACCACTAGAATCAGAAGGCAAGTTTCCACTGTCAAAGGTATCAGACCTTCTAGTTGCAGAGCATGTAAAATCAAGCCAGATCTGAGATGGAAGCACCTGAGGTGGAAGCTTCTCTCATCCTTGCTTGGTTTTCAAATGCTTGCAAGTATGATTTTGGCTACTAAGAAAGAAAGGTCACCAAATGTCCTCTCCCCAGAACTGTGAGCCCTCTGAGCTGCACTTTCACCCTCCAGGGAAGACCTGCCCAGTGCTTCACTGCAACAGTTCAACATGGGGCTAAACAAATGTGTTCTGGATTTTAGGCCTGTTCCATCTGACAAGCTCATGTCCTATCATTAGAACTGTAAACTGGATCAAATATCTATGGCTGAGGAGGTTATAGGCCCAGATAGGTGTCTTAATCAGTATTCAAGTGCTATGAATAGTCAACATGACCATGGCAACTCTCACATAATTAAGAAAGCACTTAATTGTGGGTTGCTAACAGTTTCAGAGTTTTAGTCAATTATCATCATGTTGAAAGCATGGTAACACACAGGCAGATAAGGTGGTGAAGACATAACTGAGAATTCAACATCTGGGTTCACAGGCAGCAGGAAAAGAGAAGCTCTGGGGTTTTTGAAATCTCAAACCTACTCCAATTGGTATACTTCCTACAACAAGACTACATCCCTTAATCTGTTCAAGTAGTGCCATTCCCTGGTTATCAAAAATCCAAATCTATGAGCCATTCTCATTCAAATGACTATAGCAGGAAACCTGCCACTGTTGCTTTGCTCTAAGGACTTGGCATTAACGTGCCTTCTATGTATTTGTTTGTACTGATAAGTCAGTGTCTTTATTTAGAATGTGTCTGTTTGTAGTGGACAACAGTTAATACAGAAATTCAATTCATAAGTGCTAAAGGTGCTGAGTGATTATTGAGTGTTCAAATCCCCAAAATAACATCTATATTACTTCTTCCCAGATTCATATAACATTGCAGAAGAGGAGGAAGAAAGAGGTTAAGAGTCAACAATGAGAAGGGATGCTTGAACAGCTGTCTTCTGTGTGTGATCTAGCTGGTAAATCCACAAAACACAACAACAGAAAAGCTGCACAGGACTGGACCCATCAACATTCAATGACAGTTGGGGAGAGAGGTTCATAAGGCCCCACCTCTCCCTGAGGAGCTTTAGGCAATTAATAGTTGCCTGGAAAAGGAGAGTCAACTTCCTCAATGGTGTACCCAGCACTGTATGACGAGTTCTTACCACCTATGAGAAGTTCTTGCAGGCAAATGTAGTTGTATATAGTAACATACACACACACACACAACTCACACAGAGTGGAAATAGGAGAGGTATTATTGAAAAGAAGATGAGGTTCATTGGGAAGAGGAAATTGACAGAAGAAAATAGTGGAGAAGTACGATAAAAGTGCATCATATTTGCAAAATGCTGAAAGAATATAATTATTAATAGTTGATTTTATGGAAGTTGTAAGTATGTTGCTTATTACCAGAGGGCGGGGATGTAAGAAGGGTGTTCGATGTGGTAAAGCTTAACTAATTGATATTAATTTAAAATAGATAAGTGAGTTCTGATATTCTGTTGTATATTAGGGCAGCTATGAATAAGAATAATATACTTTATAATTTAAATGGAATGATTTATTTTTAGCATTTTAACCAAAACACGTACATTTTTGAAATGATAACATAATTTAATCTGAACATTACATAAAAATATATATACTGAATGACCACACAAAATGTTACAGTACCATAAAATTTTTATGAACCAATTAATAATTATGGGACAAGTTTTCAAAAGAATCTCTAGATCTCCTGGATGCTTGGCATTACCTCAATCATGAAGAAAAGGATCTAAAGGGAATGCTGTTGTGGGTTTATTGAGGCATCCATATCAAAGGTGGTTATGATCATGTAAAAACAATCAAGCTATGGAAACTGTTGCGATATTATGAGTATTCTTCCAAACCTGAGCACTGTCAACTGAACCTACTTAAAGCTTTGGAATACTGATGAGGACTTGGGTGCCTCAGTGTGATATTAAAGCACAAAGGATATATAACAAATGTGCACTCACAGAGAATGAAGACAACTCAAAAATGAATTGTGTCTGAATTCACATAGGAGCCAAAGCACAGGCTGCCCTTCTCTGATCTGTGCCCAAGGAGATAGCTAGCTTATGACATAACATAACCACTAGCTTATGACATAACTTACATTGTCTCTCTGTCTCCTAAGTAGCCTGCTTTTCTTCTGTTGTCTATAGTTCAGCTTGAAGGAGTTTTTAAACATGCAATTGTAATCTTATGTTGCCTTCAGTGCAGCCACTACATACAATTATTTCTTGACAAAATGAAGCTATTAGCGGACATCTGTTTCTGGCCTTCTTGAATGTGATCTCTTTTAAGAGTCTTTCTTGAGTTTACAATGTTGAAAACGATATTTTTGTCTTTCATGTGAGCCTAAATAAATAGTTGCTCTATTTCCCATATTAAATTTTCGTTTTGGCAACCCTACCACTTTAACAAAAACTGAAATCAGAGGGCTGGCTGGCTTTTATCATTGAGTCCAGAGGCATACTTATTTAAAAAACTAGTTTGACTAAACAAAATGTAGAAGTAAATTTTGAGTTGAATATATAAATACTGGTTGGATTATTAAATCATAGCTACCAAGTTCTCTTTGCTTCTTGTGGTACTTTGAATAAAAATGGCCCTCATAGACTCATATTTGAATATTGGTTCCAAGTTGGTGGATTGTTTAGGAAGGGTTTGGAGGTGTGGTGTTGGAGGACGTGTGGAAATGGGTACAGGCTTTGAGGCTTCTGAAGCCCAGGCCAGGCAGAGTCTCTGAGCTATATGCAGATGGGATCTAACTTCTCAAATATTTAATTGCTCTAGTTTAGAACAATTAAAATTCAGCTATTATTATTGCATTAATTATAATATCATACATGGTGGCATGATCTTTTATTCCAAAAGCAATGGATACACACACACACAAATACACACACACATACACACACACACAGAGCGAGAGAGCAAGAGAGAGAGAGAGAGAGAGAGGGAGAGGGAGAGGGAGAGAGAGAGAGAGAGAGAGAGAGAGAGAGAGAGAGAGAGAGAGAGAGAAAAGAGTGTGTGAGAGTGAGGTTGTGAAGAGGAAGGGAGGGGAGGGGAAAGGAGGAGGGAATGAGAAAGAAAAAGAGAGAATTCATTCTGTAATCTTCCAATTATAGCTTAATACATAAAGTTTAATTTTTGCTTCCTTACGTGAGGGTGAAATGATTTGATTATATTTCACTTGAACTCTAAAATAAACTCCATCTAGCATCTTCTTTTTGAAAGGGTGAAAGGGAAGTGATGTAATGTTTTATATGTCACGTTTAATTTTGCTGGTAGTTTCTGTAATGGCATAGCCTCTAAAGTTTGTGTTTGGGCTTTTAGAAGAGGAACTGAGCAGTGAACAGCCTCTATCCAGTCAATTTTGTCAATCAAATGAGTGAACAAATGTTTTAAAGATAAAAAATTATATTTTGTGTGTGCAGTATGAAATGGAGTAATAAAACTCTAAAAATCTCTATGATTATTTTTGATGATTTGAAATGATGTGTGAAATAACCTGATTTTCTGCTGTGAAGCTGCACTCAAAATAATAACTACAAACAACATAAAATAAAATGGCTTAACTATCTGTGTCTATTTTGGGACACAGAAATCTATTCACAACATTAACATTTTAAATTCACTGCAAATAGAATCTTTTAAAAGTAAAAATAATAAAAATGAAGTCAAGCAATATCTTTATTTTCTTTAATCATTAAGCTCGCTTAAACTGCCTTTATAGTATTATCCAAACTGACATATGAAATATAAAACAGAACATGTATAACTCATTTCTTTATAAATTTTTGACTCCAAATACTTACTTATTGATCAGAAATAACTGTTTATATAATTAAGTATGTGATAAAAATATAGATTGAAAAATTTACACTTCTGTCTTGATATAGAGAGCCATTATTACCTATATACCTTTGGGAGTGATGGATACATTATATGATGGATTTTCTGGTAATTCTGATAAATGTTTTAATGAATTTCATTTTACTTTGGATGCTTGGGGGAGGGAAAGAGGGGGAAGAATGGCTCAAGTTGTCTGTCACTGGAATGAGACAATCTGCTGGGACTCTAAGGAGCCTTCGAATTCCACACTGCCTATTGTTGTGATTTGTAATGGATATCGTGTAGATTTACCTTCAGGTCTAAGGAAGAGAGTGTGTGTGTGAGGGGGTGTCATTTTGGAAACTTTGTCAAGATTCCTAAAGTGCTAGAGTTTGCAAAATAATATAGTGGAATATAACAAATGGGAAATTGGCATGCATATAGGCCTATAGATTCTAAAAGAATCCTGAAACATTATTTTAAATGGCAATCTAGTTTACTTTTATAGAACTTCCATATATTGTGCCAAGAATGTTGAATATAATCAATATTTATAATATTGATAAAGTATTATTTGGAGAATTCATTCTACCTATTACATATCAAACATAAAATGTAAATTTTTCTATGTGTACACAGACACATATGTTGGTAGTTAGCCCTGTGTTGTTATGTATTCAAATGCTAAATACTGGCCTCTCAAATCTGGTTGCAGGCCCAATGAGTACATTCTCATGTACACCAAATGATACTGTGTAAACTTTGCTCATAAATATTCTCTGAATGGTTAAATAAAAGTGGCTGACAGCCAAATACTGGGGAGAATTGAGGTAGGAAGGGCTTCCAAAATAGGTCTGGGTTTCACAGGTTGGGAACATGAGGCAAAGAGGGAGGGGAGAGAGAGAGGGAGAGAGAGAGAGAGAGAGAGAGAGAGAGAGAGAGAGAGAGAGAGAGAGAGAGAGAGAGAGAGAAAGAAGAAGAAGAAGAAGAAGAAGAAGAAGGAGGAGGAGGAGGAGGAGGAGGAGGAGGAGGAGGAGGAGGAGGAGGAGGAGGAGGAGGACGAGGAGGACGAGGAGGAGGAGGAGGAGGAAAATGATGGCCTGATGGAGCTGGGAAATAGCCAATCTAGCATAGAAAAATATTTTAGAGGATAATCACCTAAAGCTGATTAAATAGAATGATAGGATGCTGTCTCGATTATTGGGAGCTGGTCAGGTCATAATAAGAACTAATAGAGTTATAAAATATCCAACAACACACAAACACACAGGCACACAACTAAAGGCATGAACATGCACACATAGGCACAAACACGCATGCACATACAGGCATGTGCATGAACACACAGGCACACATACATATGCAGAGGAACATACAGATACACAGCCACTTGGTTCTTTTGTGGTATATTGTAATTTGACACACAGAGTGAAAATTGGCAAAGGAAGCTTGTACAACCATTCTGGAAATCAGTCTGGCGGTTCCTCAGAAAATTGGACATAGTACTACCGGAGGATCCCAAAATACCTCTCCTGGGCATATATCCAGAACATGTTCCAACCGGTAAGAAGGACACATGCTCCACTATGTTCATAGCAGCCTTATTTGTAATAGCCAGAAGCTGGAAAGAACCCAGATGCCCCTCAACAGAGGAATGGATACAGAAAATGTGGTACATTTACATGAAATTCCTAGGCAAATGGATGGAACTGGAGGGCATCATCCTGAGTGAGGTAACCCAATCACAAAAGAACTCACATGATATGTACTCACTGATAAGTGGATATTAGCCCAGAAAGGTAGAATACCCAAGATACAACTTGCAAAACACGTGAAACTCAAGAAGAACGAAGATGAAAGTGTGGACACTTTGCTCCTTCTTAGAATTGGGAACAAAACACCCATGGAAGGAGTTACAGAGACAAAGATTGGAGCTGAGACGAAAGGATGGACCATCTAGAGTCTGCCATACCCGGGGATCAACCCCATAATCAGCCTCCAAATGCTGACACCATTGCACACACTAGCAAGATTTTGCTGAAAGGACCCTGATATAGCTGTCTCTTGTGAGGCTATGTCAAGGCCTAGCAAACACAGAAGTGGATGTTCACATTCAGCTATTGGATGGATCACAGTGCCCCCAATGGAGGAGCTAGAGAAAGTACCCAAGAAGTTAAAGAGGTCTGCAACCCTATAGGTGGAACAACAATATGAACTAACCAGTACCCCTCGGAGCTAGTGTCTCTCGCTGCATATGTGTCAGAGCATGACCTAGTCAGCCTTCAGTGGAAAGAGAGGCCCATTGTTCTTGCAAACTTCATGTGCCTCAGTACAGGGGAACACCAGGGCTAAGAAGTGGGAGTGGGGAGGGAGGAGATTGGGGGACTTTTGGGGTAGCATTGGAAATGTAAATGAAGAAAATACCTAGTTTAATAATAATAATAATAATAATAATAATAATAATAATAAAAAGAAAATTGGCAAAGGAATGACAAGGCATGCCAAGTGTTCTGGTGCTCCACTATGTTCATAGCAGCCTGATTTATAATGGCCAGAAGTGGAAAGAACCCAGATGTCCCTCAACAGAGGAATGGATACAGAAAATTTGGTACATTTACACAATGGAGTACTACTCAGCTATTAAAAACAATGAATTTATGAAATTCTTAGGCAAATGGATGCATCTCGATGATATCATCCTGAGTGAGGTAACCCAATAACCAAAGACAGACATGATATGCACACACTAATAAGTGGATATTAGTCCAGAAACTCGGAATACTCAAGATACAATTTGCAAAACACATGAAACTCAAGAAGAAGGAAGATTAAAGTGTAGGTACTTTGATCCTTTTTAGAAAGGGGATCCAAATACCCCTGGAAGGCAGAGACAAAGTGTGGAGCAGATACTGAAGGAATGACCATTCAGAGACTGCCCCACTTGGCAATCCATCCCATATACAATCACCAAACCTAGACATTATTGTGGATGGCAACAAGTGCTTGCTGAAAGGAGCCTGATATACCTGTCTCCTGAGAGGCTCTGCCAGTGCCTGACAAATACAGAAGAGGATCCTCACAGCCATCCATTGGACTATGCATAAGGTCCCCAATGAAGGACCTAGAGAAAGTATCCAAGGAGTTGAAGGGGTTTGTAGCCTCATAGGAGGAACAATAATATGAACTAACCAGTACCCCCAGAACTCATGTCTCTAGCTGCATATGTAGCAGCAGATGGCCTAGAAGGCCATCAATGGGAGGAGAGGCCCTTGGTCTTGTTAAGATCATATGCCACAGTACAGGGGAATGCCAGGTCCAGGAAGTAGTAGTGGGTGTGTTGGGGAACAGGGAGTGGGGAGGTTATAGGGGACTTTAAGGATAGCATTTGAAATGTAAATGAAGAAAATATCTAATAAAAGAATTGTGCTGAAACTGCAACAGAAAACACACAATAAGGTGTTAAGATATGAAGAAAGAAATGAATCATTAGACATACCCTTCACACCCATTCGCTAGTACCAGGAGTCTGTTAAAACCCTAGTATAGACAGAAACACATTCTTCACTTTCATAGTGTTTGTAACTGATTTACATTTATAGGGGTCCTTAGCTTTTGAGAGCCAGAGGAGAACCTATGGATAGTTTTATATGTTTTGAACTTAATCACATTTCAAATATATTGTGTTATTATCTTTCAACACTCAAAACAACAATTTGAAACAACTCTACCTAATTAAGTAATATCCTGTGTGTAGGAAAGGGAGGTAGAAGAAACCCACAATTTTTTCTCACAATGTTTATATTAGGAAGATTTGCACTGTGTGATCAAACATTGCAGAACAGCAATGAAAAGGAGTGAAGGTTGATTTCGCTTCAGGCCATTTGGTCTGTGTTGGAAGCAAGCTGTAGAGGACAGCTCTTCACACAATGCAGACAGGGACTAGTGGGCAGGCTAACTCAAAAGCACACATTTCCAGTGTCCCACTTCTCTTGCTTAGCTTCCAAGGCTGCCAAAACCTGAAAAATACTCTATGAGCTGGGCACCAAGGTATAAGATTTCAGACTCAAAACTTAACAGTTTGGAACAATTATCTACTTAGTTAAATAATACACTGTTTGTGTAGGAAAAATGCAAATGAGAGTCTGTTTTATGGGTAGTTGGGAAATGTTTGATTCATAGACTCTCTGGTATAAATTTTAGAGGGAGTACACAAGAGACATAATTATCTAAGAGAAAATTTGAATCATAATTATTTGACAACTAATAATTTTTGTGGCATAAAATATTTCAAAGTACTAACACAATTGGAAAGTACATGGATAATGGGACAGTAACCTTACTTTCAAGGAATTCTGTGGCTTAGAACATATATATCTGGGTGTCTTTCTGGTTCAGTGTCTTTTTCTGCATATTGAAAAAAATGAACAGATATGACACACAAGGATATTGTAAATAGTAAATTAGTTATTTTCAAATTCAGAGATCAGCATACATTATTTTTGATGTTATTTATTATGTTTATTGAGAGTGTAAGTATTACTGAGTTTACCTGAGATACAGTCAGTGTATTATTCAGGGAATGTTTGTTTTGCTATGCTGGTGGCAGTGATGGAGGCATCTATTATAAGTTTAATCTAATTCTTAGACTTAGGCTGGAGAACTTGGTATGGTTTTCCTGTGGTCTGTTTCTTCAGTTACTATCCTTTACTTTCTCTTATTTCATTGTATATTTCTAAAATTCATTTTGGGATAAGCAGGTGACTTTCCAGAAATCATATCAGACTTTGTGCAATTCCATGTAAAAATGTGTTTGTTTGGAAAATTAACTTAGCATTAGATTATTTTCTGAGTCATAATGCTAAATTAGTCAAAATCAAGTTCTACCAAAGGCTAGAATATACTTTTCATGAGATGTAATGATTTTACAAGAGTGAGATCATTCTGGTTTTACTTTATACATCTTTAAAATTTTACTTTTTGTAAACTAAAATGAAAAATACTTAGCGGGATAAGTAAAATCTTCAAATTAGATTTTTTTCCTAATTTCCTAGAACTTTCCTAGAAACCTGCAGATTCTTACAATCATCTGTACAAGTTAACCCACTAGTGTATTTTCAAGGCTGACTGATTTGTACTGGACAACCAATTGGCATCCTGTTCTTTTGGGAGGGGCCCAATTCCTAGTGTTCCTCAGTTGTTTATAGTTCTTTGTGAACAATTGAGGGCTTGTGGGTTTTTACAATCCAATTTGCCCATGTTCAGATCATGTTGAACTATCATGGTGGTGAGAATTTGTGGGTGTGGCTTTTACTAGGAGACACAATCTCACAGCAAACTCCCTGATCCTCTGGCTCTTCTATTCTTTCTACTCCTTCATCTGCTGTGTTCTCTGAGCCTTAGCTGTGGAAGTATTTTGTAGATGTATCCATTAGGACTGGGCTCTACAACTCTGTATTTTGATTGATTTTGTTTTTCTGTAGCGGTCTCCATCTGCTGCAAAGAGAAGTTTCGTTGTTGAGGGGTGAAGACTGCACTTACCCACATGTATAAGCACAATTGTATACAGATTATTATTAGGAGTTATGTTGCTTTAGTAAATTAATGGTTTTACCTTCTCCTCCAATAATCATGAACACATTTTTACAGAGTAGTTTCCAGAACCAGGCATGGTATTCTGCTTGGTTCCTTCTTGCTCAGTAGGTCTTAAGTCCAGTTGGAGAAGTATTAGATACCACGAGGTGCATTTGCCACCATTGTACCCTCAGAGATACTAGGCTATGTTAGTCATCGATGGGATGTTTAGAGGTCACAGCGGGGTAGGACTGTTGATGCTTCCCCTCCTTTGTAAGGTTACCTGGCATTTTCTGACACCATGAAAGCAAGTCCTCAGAGATAAGGTATTCAGGTACGCTCCAGTTCAGGAATCTCTGGGTGCTGTTTTTGAAAAACATGGCATCTTACATACAGGTAGCATTAAACAGATGGAACAGGTTAGATTAGGCATGCATATGTATATACACATGCAAAGAAGTATATGCATGGTACTTCAGTGAAAAAAAATCGATTGTGCATTTGATAAGGTAGTTAGGTATACATGGGAGTGTGTGGATAGAAGAAAAGGACGAGGAAATAATAATATATAAATAATATATAGTTAAATAATAATATATAAAATCAGTTGCAATGGGGGACAAAGCACTTGTACAGTGGGGGGTGAGGAACTGGGGATAGCCACTTGAGGGGCTCCAGGGAAGCAAGAGGCTCCCAGGACCCAACAGGGATGACTTACCTAGAGTTGAGAAGAGAGACATGTAATCATTTCTTTCTTACTTGCACATTTTAAATTTGTAAGATTTTTAAGTACTTTTATTCTTTTTAAAGCTAGCTTTTTCTTTACTTGATTTCCATTCAACCCAATTGTATTGTGTTTTTAAATTTAGGTTTCATTTCAGTTCACTGTGGTTATTTGTTAAAATATAATTAACTAATCATCTGGAGAAGACTAAACAACTTGTGTTTTTTCTACTAGACATCAACAGATGCTGTGAAGATTTTAGGGGAAAATTTTCCCTAAAATTGCACGCATCCTCAGAGCTTCATGAGAGATCACTGTCATGTCTCTGCTCCACTGTCAATAAAAGGTGAAGAAAGTAATTCTGTGACCTTTAGTCATCATAGAGAAATCATTCCCAGGTTTGTGTGGTGTGAGAAATCAGCTCAGAGCACCACAGTATAGAAATATGACACTCCTCAGCTTCTCCTGACTATGATCTATTAAAAAGGTTGTGCCATCAACGGCCTCATTCCTTTCAGACAGAAGTCATCCAGAGAAGTGTAGTTTTATCAGAGAGAACTCTGATGTTGAAGGACTGATTTGACAATGATCCTCATTTTCTGGAAAAAAAAAAAGCTTGGTGCTTATTCTTCAATACAATCAAGCCACACTTAAAAGAAAACTCCAAGTGTGTTGCATCTATTAAACTGGGAATGAGGTTAGCTGACTCATGAAAAACTTTTTCCTGGCTGTGGATTTGAAGCCTTTGTGATCGTTTTAAACATTTGTCATGCTTGTTGGTTACTCTTCTGTCAGTGCACTCAGCACGTTGTAAACAAATGGATGACAGCGAAACAAGTAGAAGTTCAGGATATATAACTTAGTAGTGTGCTTTATTTTCACTTTCCTTTTATTTGTTTATATGCTAAAATAAGGATGCAGCCTCTATAAGATGGATCTACTCCATAAATGATGATAAATGGCAGAATTTCCTTTGCAATAGTATAAATATTATTGCTATTTTGACTTTAATGCACATTACCCAATTTTTATTTTGACTTGTGTGCTGAGCTGATGAATATGTCTTTTGAACCAATGTTAAGACTCTCAATTCATCATTTAGACAAATCAGAGCAGAGACATGGTATCAAGAGTTGTAAATAAGGAAATAATCATTATCCAATAAGAAAAGTGGGAACTGAGAAGACATGAAAGCACTGATATAGTGCATCACTCTGTCCCCACTTCCTTATTCCTATCCTTGGCTAAAAGAATAGTTATGGCTCTTCATATTTCTCTCAGACAAATATGCTTAGAGATTTAAATTTCCTTACTGGGATCCTTACTGTACATGCTGAGATGAAGTCTGAGTTGTAGTTATTGCCCAGACTGATCTCTAAGAGGTTCTTTAGAACAGCCCTGTCCATAGGCTAGTCTCAGCCTAAAATTTGGGAGTGGGCATACCCCATTGTATTACTTCAGAATCTCTGCTACAATTCTGCAATTTCTTCTAAAACTCACTAAGTAGGAGTCTCATTTATCAAGGTCATATTTCTCTTCAAGAAACGTACAGAAATCAGACACTATTGTCATTCTATTTAGGAGATTAAGTATACTTTTAATACCAAAACCCAAGATATTGCTATCTCATTGTACATATTCAAACTCAGATTCTAAATATAAAGAACAAATTTCAGACACTAGTGAGGCTACTATTGGATGTTTATTTAGATATTTATCTTATGTGTTCATATTAAGATATATTATAAAGTCGTATAATAAATCTGAGCCATTAATGAGACATCTTTATTCTGTCTAAACTTCTTCCTAACCATTTATACTGAGTTCACCACTAGGGAGAGGCTATCAAAATAGTGTTAGCTAAAAATAGCACAAAATACTTTGCTTCTAAAATAAAGAGTTGAAGGCTTAAGTCAATGTCCCAAATTTTTACTGGAAAACTGAAGAACCAGATTATTTTATTTGTACGTTCTCAACCTTTTTAAATCTCGTACCCCAATCTTCATGGGGATGAAGCAATCCTGTAGGATATAAATTTTGACATGCAAGTGAAAGTCAGTAAGTAGTTAAATGTGATCACCTTCCCTTCACATCTCACTGAGCCCTTGGACTAGAAGAGTTCTCAGTACATACAGCTGTTCTTCTTTCTCCACATCCTTGCCCGCATCTGCTGTCACCTGCGTTTTTGATCTTAGCCATTCTGACTGGTATGAGGTGGAATCTCAGAGTTGATTTCTTAACATAATTGTGTTTCTATACACATTATTTGTAGACGAACACATCTAAGTCTTCTGCTTGTGTTTTGTTGCTGATCATCAATGCTAAGATCTTATTCATATACAGAAAATACTTTCCCACTGTCCTTTCCTCAAAGACTACCCCCATGCCTGTGTTTTCATTATAACTACATCTCTTTCCTTTCCCCTTTCCCCAATTTTGCACTTCCCTGTTTTTGTCTTTTTTCTTTCATTTTACTTTTTATCTCCTTATAAGTTATGGGTAATTTCTATACAACTGGTAAGTTGACTGCTACGAACCACAGAATGATGTACAGAGTCCATTTAAAATCTAGTTGGGAGAGAGAATTGTTAAGAAAACACACAGTGAATTTGATGTTGTATGTAAGTGATATTTTCCTTACTACAACTGTGGAGTTCATAAATGATTTTATCAGAAGAATCATTTAAGATAAAACCTACAGAATATATAGGAGTGTATCAGAAAAAGACATGGTTGCTTAAGATTGTCCACCAATGATGACACAGAAAAAGCCACACATAGCGAAGAAACAAACACAATTAGGAATGCCTACTGCACTGGATACTAAAAGAAAGAGCATCCTGACACAATCATAGAGCTGGTGAGTAATGTTGAAGCAGCTAGATTTTTCCCAAGAGAAGTTAGATGAATCAATGTATGTACACACCCAGGATAGCTAGGGCTCAAGGAAATGCTTAAAACAAACAAACAAACAAACAAACAAAAAACAAACAAAAAACAAACAAAAAAACAAGCAAAACTGTAAGAACCAGTGTTTCCAGAAAACCACTAGGATTTCCAAAGTGACTCTCAGGAATTTCCTGTTCTAATTATTTGTGAGCCTTTAGCACTGAATTATACAGAGGGTAAAAATGTTTGGAAGAGATTTCCAAACTTCCAATTGATTATTAATATTGAAAGAACGTTTGCTAATATTTAAGAGTAAAATGTATGGAAATTCTATAAGCCCAGAAGCAAGGAAGTGATAACAAAACAGGGAAGCTGCTGCCATCTGATAACTGCTGGGGAGGGTGGGGCACTTTTCTTTAAAAAAGTAACTCCAGTTAAATTGGAAAAACAGAATGGCAGGCCTTACTTAGCTGAACAACACAAGCTCTACTCTATGGGTTTAAGAAAATGGAAAACAAAAAACAAAAAACAAAAACAAATAAACCCTCAAAGTAAAGATGGAGAATGTAGGCTTGAGAAGAGGTTTTGATATAAACAAAATATACTACAAAAAATATTCTCAAAGAACCAAGGGAAGGTGTCTCACCTGGTGGTCACTGATGGCTGCAGGAGCCTGTGACCTTTTAGTTAGAGATGTGAATCAAAGATGGAGCACAGAGGGCACAGGGCAGACCTCAGGGGTGCTGGTTTGCCAGGTCCACAGCAGGCAAATGTTTGGGACTTGGAGATCTCATCTGCTTGTCCCTAGCAGCCCCAGGGATCTAGGGATTTAGGTGTATTAGCCATAGAGTACAGGATAACCACACTACAATCCACAGACCCAAAGAAGGCAAAAAATAGGGAGAGAGCCCAGTTGAATCTTTCTCAGAAAGGGAAGCAAAATAAGTATCAGAGGTGGATAAAAGGAGGGAACTGGGTGTGAGAAGGGTATGGGGAGGGGAAATTAGCCATAGAGAGGATAGGGGAGAGAAAAGGAAAATTTCCAGTGGGTATGGGAGGCAATCTCTAGGACATGGCAGAGACCTGGGATGGGGTGAAGCCCCAGGGGTTTTGCTGGAGTGATTCCAGCTGAGACTCTTAGCAATGGGAGAAACAGATTCTGAAGTGGCCACTTTCTATAGCAGTCAGGATTCCCAGGAGAAGGATAGGATAACAATACACCCACAAAACCTTTGACCAAAAAATGTCTCCTTCCTACAAGATTTGGAGAAAGAGAGATGGAACAGAGACTGAAGGAATGGCCTACCAATGATTGACATAAGTTGAGATGCATCCCATGGGCAAACACCAATTCCTAACACTACTAATGATACACTGTTATGTTTGCAGACAGGAGCCTAGCATAACTGTCCCTCTGACAGTCTCCACAGAGAAGCTGATTGAGAGAGATGCAGAGACCCAAAGCCAAATTTTGGACAGAGCTCAGGAATTCTTATGTAATAGTTGGGGATGGGAGTGGGGCCCCAGAGGGGATAGGAACTTCACAGGAAGACCAACATAGTCAACTAACCTGGACCCTTGTGGGATTTCAGAGACTGAACAACCAACCAAATAATAAGCATGGGCTGGACCTAGTCCCTCTCTCCAAACCCTCCACACATATGAAACAGATGTGCAGTTTGATCTTCATGTGGGTCCCCCAACACCTGAAGCTGGGATTGTCCCTGAATCTGTTGCTTGCCTATGGATCCCATTTCCTCAACTGGGTTACTTGGTCTGGTCTCAGTGGGAGAGGATGTGCTTAGTCCTACAGTGACTTGATATGCCAGGGTGTGGGGATATCCTGAGGGAGATTCCCATTTGTCAGAGAAGAAGGGGACGTGGTAGAGCTAAGTGAGGGAGGACTTGGAGGAGGAGGAGGCTGATATTGTGATGCACACTGAATAAATAATAAATGAGAAAAATTCTCAAAGAACTAATAAAATGTTTATTTATAAATAAAGTTAAAAATATCTGAAAGTCCATGTAAACTAATCACTGAAGTAGTGGGTATGTGTGTTGGGTGAGAGGGGGTGTTCCCCGTGAGCATGTGTGGAAGGCACAGATTAATCTTCAATGTCTTCTTTACTCATCTTCACCCTATCTTTTTTTGCCAATTCTCTCACTGAACCCATTGCTCATCAGTTCATCTAGACTTGCTCTCCAGAAAACTCTGGAATCCACATGTCTCCAAGCTCTGGGGCTACAGACTTGACCCCATGTGTCCTTAGTGCTGGAGGCACAGATTTGTATATCTGTGTCTGGCCTTTACTTGGGTCCTGGAGATATAACTCTCACCATCATATTATGTAGCAAGCTCTTTACCCACCGAGCCATTTTTCCAGCTCCTGCATCCTGCTTTTAACATTTCAGATAGAAGTCTCTGAAAGCACAGGTTTTGACACCTATCTCAAAATTAGTGAGACATGCCTATGTGGCTTTTCTTCTGTGTTCTCCATTATAGTTCCCTGGTCACATGCCTGCTTTTGTGCAAACACTTTTCTGACTTTCCTTGCCTCTGAAGTATGCCTTAAAGGGAAGTAATATGATAGTGTCTCAGGCATCTCCTTAGGACTGCTTTGGTCATTTGTGTTTCCATACAGATTTTACAATTGTTCATTCTAGTTCTATGAATATCTCACTTGAATTTGATAGGGATTGAATTGAGTGTTTAAATCACTCTGTGTGTTATGATGATCTGTACAAAACAAATTGTGCCAGTTCCGGAGCATGAAAAATCTTTCCATCCTCTAGTGTCTTCAAGTGTGTGCATGTGTGTGTGTTTTCAATCTTCCTGTTTAGATATCTGTTAACCTCCTTGGTTAGACATATTTTTCCTTTTTAATGGAAATAGATAATTTTCTCACATGGTATAATATTCTCACATGATAAATCCTTACTGTTTTCCTCTTTGATTACTCTTCCCAGTTCCTCCCATCACCCATCCCATTTGGATCTATTCCTTTTCTGTCTCTCTCCTATTAAAAAAGGACAGGCTTCTAAAAAATATAATCTTAAAATATAACAATAAAAAGTAAGGTGTAATTTTACCTTACATTTTTGAAGCTATTTTGAATGAGAAATTTTCTCAATTTTATTCTCAGAAAATATAGTATCATTAGTATAAACTATTGATGTTTGTAATTCTTTTTGCATCTTGCACATTTGTTAAAGCTATTTGTCATATCACATATTTTTCTGGTGAAATCTAATGGATCTTTTCAGCATCGAATCATTTCGTCAATTCACTAAGCTTTTGTTTCCAGTTTTAGTTGCTTTAGTAACTTCATATTTTCTTATTGCTCTAAGACTTTAATGAGAATAGAATATTAGTAGAGGGTGTGGCCACCTTTCCCTCCTTTGCCTCATCCCAGGTTTTAAGAAAATGTACTCAATTTTGTTTTCTTTCTAGTATTCCAGCTGTTAAATTGCTACATATATCTTGTGTTATATTGACATATTTTCTGCCTGTCCCTAGTTTCTTCCTGATTTTTTTCAAGTAGATGTGCTGAGTTTTGTCAAATGCCTCCTTTGGTATCTATTAAGGCAATCTTATCACCCCTGTATTTTAAGTCTATTCTCACAGTCATTACATTTATTTATTTGCATATTCTGAATCATTCTCAATCCTCCTAACACAACTGTGTGTACATGCGCATGTGTGTGTGTGTAATTCATTCTGAATATATTTGTTAGTGTGAGTGAACATTACAGATAAAGAGATGTAGGGCTACATGTTTATATGTGTGTTCAAAATATGTCTTTCCATGATCATTCTCCACCTTTATTTACTTATTTATGCATTTATTTATTTATTATTTATTTATGAATTTGTGTATTTATGTATTTATTTATTGTGACGATTCTCTTAGATAGTCAGAAACTCATTAAGAGTTATGATGGTTGGTCAATGTGATGGTTTGAATAAAAATACACCCTGCCCATATCCCCATAGGAAGTAGCGCTATTAAGAAGTGTGGATCTTTGTTTTTTGTTTTGTTTGGTTTTTTGTTTGTTTGTTTTTTTGGAGTAGTTGTGGCTTTTTTGGAGGAGGTGAGTCACAAGGAGGAGGACTTTGAGGTCTCAGAAGATCAAGCTAGTTCTCCTCCTGCTGCCTGTCAATCTTTTAACTCCTTTTCTAGCACCATGTCTGCTTCCCTGGTTTCATGCTTTCTGCCATGAGGGTAAAGGACTAGACCTCTGGAAGTATAAGCCAGTTTAAACTAAATGCTTTCTATAAGAGTTGCTATTGTGCTGATGGTGCTATAATGTGCTGATGTTGTCTCCATCACAGCAATAGAATAGTGACTAAGACAGCCAAGGAGTTCCAGGTGTTTACTTGTCTCTGTGCCTTCCCTAGCCTCCATTAATGCTGGCCATGGGATTCAGCCAAGCAAAACCTTGGCTTTTTATGTAGGTTCTGAGAACTGAGTGCAGAATATCATTGTGTTTGTCAACATAATACCCACAGCCCAGTTCATATTATCTTGAATTTGGTTTGCAAGTATTTTGTTAAAAGGTTTGCTCCTGAGTTCACCAGGGAGATTGGATTGAATTTGTTGTTCTTATTTGTTTCTGTTTTATCTTTATCTGTCTTTTACCTAAATCGTATTGGTTTGTGGAATGGGGTGGTGCTTTATCTTTGTGTATTTTGTTGAATGATTTGAGAACCATTGGTGTTAGGTCTTCCTGAAAGGGTTGGAAGAATTCACCAGGAAACCTGTCACACTTAGTCTGTCTTAGTGGGGAGACTTCTCATTACTGCTTCTGCCCCATTGCTTATTATGTTTATGTTCAAATTGTTTATAACTTTGGTTTAATTTTGGCTACATTGGGAAAAAGAGACATATACTCGAAAAAAGATGCTGGCAAAGCCAAGATATCTGCCTGGAAGGGAATGAAATTTGATGTGTGTCCTCACCCTGTACAAAAAACAATCCAAACTGGAACCAAACAAAAACAAAAACCAGCAAACAAACAAACAAACAAACAAACAAATAAATACCACCTTTATTTTAACCAGATGTTGGAATGGCTAAAAGAAATCACAGAGAAACCCTTTAGGACACAAGAATAAGTGATAAGACAAAATTTTATTTTATTTTTATTGGATATTATATTTATTTACATTTCAAATGTTATCCCCTTTCCTGGTTTCTCCTCCAGAAATCTGCTTTCTCATCTCCCTCCCCCTGCTACTATGAGGGTGTTTTCCCTTATCATCCACCCACTCCTGCCCTAGCATTCCCCAACTATCCACCCACTCCTGCCTCCCTGCCCTGGTATTCCCCTACAATGGGGCATCTAGCCTTCATGGGACCAAGGGCCTCTCTTTCTATTGATGCCAGACAAAGCCATTTTCTGCAACATATGCATCTGGAACCATGGGTTCTTCCATGTGTATTCTTTGGTTTGTGGTTTAGTCCCTGGGAGTTCAGGGGGATCTGGTTGGTTAATATTGTTGTTGCAAACCCCTTCATCTGCTTCAGTCCTTTCCCTAACTCCTTCATTGGAATCTCCAAATGAAGTCCAAAGGTTGGTTGCAAGCATCCACATTTGTACATTTGTATTTGTTAGGTTCTGGCAGAGCTTTTCAAGAGATAGCTATACCAGCAAGCATTTTTTTTTTTTTTTTTGGACATCAGAAACTGTGTCTGGTCTAATATCCACTTATCAGTGAGCCTCCAAATGATGAAACCATTGCATACACTAGCAAGCATTTGATGCAAGGACTGTGATATAGCTGTCTCTTGTGAGATTAGGCTGGGGCCTAGCAAACACAGAAGTGGATGCTCACAGTCAACGATTGGATGGGTCACAGGGCCCCCAATGGAGGAGCTAGAGAAAGTATCCAAGGAGCTAAAGATATCTGCAACCCTGTAGGTGCAACATTATGAACTAACCAGTACCCCAGAGCTCTTGTCTCTAGCTGCATATGTATCAAAAGATGGCCTAGTTGGCCATCACTGGAAAGAGGCCTATTGGACAGGCAAACTTTATATGTCCCAGTACAGGGAAACGCCAGGGCCAGAAAAATGGGAATGGGTGGTAGGGGAGTGGAGGGAGAGGGGGGACTTTTGGGATAGCATTGGAAATGTAATTGAGGAAAATACGTAATAAAAAAAGTTAAAAAAAAAAAAAAGAAAGAAACTGTGTCTGGGTTTGGTGTCTATATATGGGATTGGTTCCCAGGTTTTATAGTCTCTGGATGGCCTTTCCTTCAGTCTCTGCTCCACACTTTGTCCCCATATTTCCTTTAGAAAGGAAAGGAGAAGTTCTGGGTAAAAAAGTTTGGAAATTAGTGGGTACCCCTCCCACTCCCACTCTCTATCTCCTGTGAGTATTTTGTTCCCCTTTCTAAGAATTACTGAAGCATCTACATTTTGTTCTTATTTGTTCTTGAGCTTCATATGGTCTATGAGTTATACTGTGGATATAACCTTCAGAGCCTTTTTGCCTAATATCCACTTATCAGTGAGTGCAGACCATATGAGTCCTTTTGTGGCTGGGTTACCTCACTCAGGATGATACTTTCAAGCTGTTTACATTTGCCTAATAATTCCTTGAAGTCATTGCTTTTAATAGCTGAGTATTATTCCATTGTGTAAATGTATCACATTTTTCTGTATCCATTTCTCTGTTGAGGGACATCTGAGTTCTTTCCAGTTTCTGGCTATTATAAATAAGGCTGCTATAAACATAGTGGAGCAGGTGTCCTTGTTATATGTTGGAGCATCATTTGGGTATATGCCCAGGCATGCTATAGCTGGATCCTCAAGTAGTACTATGTTCAATTTGGTGAGGAACTGCCAGATTTATTTCCAGAGTGGTTGTGCTAGCTTGCAATCTCACCAACAATTGAGGAGTGTTTCTCTTTCTCCACTTCCACACAAGCATCTGCTGTCACCTGAGCTTTTGTTCTTAGCCATTCTGACTATTGTGAGGTAGAATCTAAGGGTTGTTTTGATTTGCATTTCCCTGATAGCTAAGAATGTTGAACATTTCTTTAACTGCTTCTCGGCCATTCGATATTCCTCAGTTGAGAATTCTTTGTTTAGCTCTGTTCCCCATTTTTTTTTGTTATAATATTTGGTTTTAACTAGGTATTTTCTTCATTTACATTTCAAATGCTATCCCAAAAGTCCCCCATACCCTCCCCCACCACTGCCTTATGCACCCACTCCTACTTCTTGGCCCTGGCGTTCCCCTGTACTGAGGCATATAAAGTTTGCAAGACCAAGGGGCCTCTCTTCCCAATGATGGACGACTAGGCCATCTTCTGATACATATGCAGCTAGAGACACGAACGAGCTCAGGGGTATTGGTTAGTTCATATTGTTGTTTCACTTATAGGGTTGCAGAACCCTTTAGCTCAGGGGTATTGGTTAGTTCATATTGTTGTTCCACTTATAGGGCTGCAGAACCCTTTAACTCCTTGGGTACTTTCTCTAGCTCCTCCATTGGGGGCCCTGTATTCCATCCAATAGCTGACTGTGAGCATCCACTTCTGTGTTTGCCAGGCTCTGGCATAGCCTCAAAAGAGATAGCTATATCAGGGTCCTTTCAGCAAAATCTTGTGGGTGTATGCAATGGTGTCAGCATTTGGAGGCTGATTATGGGATGGATCCCCGGTTGTAGCAGTCTCTAGATGGCCCATCCTTTCATCTCAGTTCCAAACTTTGTCTCTGTAACTTTCCATGGGTGTTTGTTCCAAATTCTAAGAAGGGGCAAAGTGTCCACACTTTGGTCTTTGTTCTTCTTTTTTTTTTTTTTTTTTTTTTTTTTTTTTTTTATGTTTTTTTTTTTCCATTTTTTATTAGGTATTTAGCTCATTTACATTTCCAATGCTATACCAAAAGTCCCCCTTACCCACCCACCCCCACTCCCCTACCCACCCACTCCCCCCCTTTGGCCCTGGCATTCCCCTGTACCGGGGCACACAAAGTCTGCGTGTCCAATGGGCCTCTCTTTCCAGTGATGGCCGACTAGGCCATCTTTTGATACATATGCAGCTAGAGTCAAGAGCTCAGGGGTACTGGTTAGTTCATAATGTTGTTCCACCTATAGGGTTGAAGATCCCTTTAGCTCCTTGGGTACTTTCTCTAGCTCCTCCATTGGAAGCCCTGTGATCCATCCATTAGCTGACTGTGAGCATCCACTTCTGTGTTTGCTAGGCCCGGGCATAGTCTCACAAGAGACAGCTACATCTGGGTCCTTTCAGTAAAATCTTGCTAGTGTATGCAATGGTGTCAGCATTTGGAAGCTGATTATGGGGTGGATCCCTGGATATGGCAGTCTCTACATGGTCCATCCTTTCATCTCAGCTCCATACTTTGTTTCTGTAACTCCTTCCATGGGTGTTTTGTTCCCACTTCTAAGGAGGGGCATAGTGTCCACACTTCAGTCTTCATTTTTCTTGAGTTTCATGTGTTTAGGAAATTGTATCTTATATCGTGGGTATCCTAGGTTTTGGGCTAGTATCCACTTATCAGTGAGTACATATTGTGTGAGTTCCTTTGTGATTGTGTTACCTCACTCAGGATGATGCTCTCCAGGTCCATCCATTTGGCTAGGAATTTCATAAATTCATTCTTTTTAATAGCTGAGTAGTACTCCATTGTGTAGATGTACCACATTTTCTGTATCCATTCCTCTGTTGAGGGGCATCTGGGTTCTTTCCAGTTTCTGGCTATTATAAATAAGGCTGCTATGAACATAGTGGAGCATGTGTCCTTCTTACCAGTTGGGGCTTCTTCTGGATATATGCCCAGGAGAGGTATTGCTGGATACTCCGGTAGTACTATGTCCAATTTTCTGAGGAACCGCCAGACTGATTTCCAGAGTGGTTGTACAAGCCTGCAATCCCACCAACAATGGAGGAGTGTTCCTCTTTCTCCACATCCTTGCCAGCATCTGCTGTCACCTGAATTTTTGATCTTAGCCATTCTCACTGGTGTGAGGTGGAATCTCAGGGTTGTTTTGATTTGCATTTCCCTGATGATTAAGGATGTTGAACATTTTTTCAGGTGCTTCTCTGCCATTCGGTATTCCTCAGGTGAGAATTCTTTGTTCAGTTCTGAGCCCCATTTTTTAAGGGGGTTATTTGATTTTCTGAGGTCCACCTTCTTGAGTTCTTTATATATGTTGGATATTAGTCCCCTATCTGATTTAGGATAGGTAAAGATCCTTTCCCAGTCTGTTGGTGGTCTTTTTGTCTTATAGACAGTGTCTTTTGCCTTGCAGAAACTTTGGAGTTTCATTAGGTCCCATTTGTCAATTCTCGATCTTACAGCACAAGCCATTGCTGTTCTGTTCAGGAATTTTTCCCCTGTGCCCATATCTTCAAGGCTTTTCCCCACTTTCTCCTCTATAAGTTTCAGTGTCTCTGGTTTTATGTGAAGTTCCTTGATCCACTTAGATTTGACCTTAGTACAAGGAGATAAGTATGGATCGATTCGCATTCTTCTACATGATAACAACCAGTTGTGCCAGCACCAATTGTTGAAAATGCTGTCTTTCTTCCACTGGATGGTTTTGGCTCCCTTGTCGAAGATCAAGTGACCATAGGTGTGTGGGTTCATTTCTGGGTCTTCAATTCTATTCAATTGGTCCACTTGTCTGTCTCTATACCAGTACCATGCAGTTTTTATCACAATTGCTCTGTAGTAAAGCTTTAGGTCAGGCATGGTGATTCCACCAGAGGTTCTTTTATCCTTGAGAAGAGTTTTTGCTATCCTCGGTTTTTTGTTATTCCAGATGAATTTGCAAATTGCTCCTTCTAATTCGTTGAAGAATTGAGTTGGAATTTTAATGGGGATTGCATTGAATCTGTAGATTGCTTTTGGCAAGATAGCCATTTTTACAATGTTGGTCCTGCCAATCCATGAGCATGGGAGATCTTTCCATCTTCTGAGATCTTCTTTAATTTCTTTCTTCAGGGACTTGAAGTTTTTATCATACAGATCTTTCACTTCCTTCGTTAGAGTCACGCCGAGATATTTTATATTATTTGTGGCTATTGAGAAGGGTGTTGTTTCCCTAATTTCTTTCTCAGCCTGTTTATTCTTTGTGTAGAGAAAGGCCATTGACTTGTTTGAGTTAATTTTATATCCAGCTACTTCACCGAAGCTGTTTATCAGGTTTAGGAGTTCTCTGTTGGAATTTTTAGGGTCACTTATATATACTATCATATCATCTGCAAAAAGTGATATTTTGACTTCCTCTTTTCCAATTTGTATCCCCTTGATCTCCTTTTGTTGTCGAATTGCTCTGGCTAATACTTCAAGTACTATGTTGAAAAGGTAGGGAGAAAGTGGGCAGCCTTGTCTAGTCCCTGATTTTAGTGGGATTGCTTCCAGCTTCTCTCCATTTACTTTGATGTTGGCTACTGGTTTGCTGTAGATTGCTTTTATCATGTTTAGGTATTGGCCTTGAATTCCTGATCTTTCCAGAACTTTTATCATGAATGGGTGTTGGATCTTGTCAAATGCTTTTTCTGCATCTAACGAGATGATCATGTGGTTTTTGTCTTTGAGTTTGTTTATATAATGGATTACATTGATGGATTTTCGTATATTAAACCATCCCTGCATCCCTGGAATAAAACCTACTTGGTCAGGATGGATGATTGCTTTAATGTGTTCTTGGATTCGGTTAGCGAGAATTTTATTAAGGATTTTTGCATCGATGTTCATAAGAGAAATTGGTCTGAAGTTCTCTATCTTTGTTGGATCTTTCTGTGGTTTAGGTATCAGAGTAATAGTGGCTTCATAAAATGAGTTGGGTAGAATACCTTCTACTTCTATCTTGTGAAAAAGTTTGTGCAGAACTGGAGTTAGATCTTCTTTGAAGGTCTGATAGAACTCTGCACTAAACCCGTCTGGTCCTGGGCTTTTTTTGGCTGGGAGACTATTAATAACTGCTTCTATTTCTTTAGGGGATATGGGACTGTTTAGAAGGTCAACTTGATCCTGATTCAACTTTGGTACCTGGTATCTGTCCAGAAATTTGTCCATTTCGTCCAGGTTTTCCAGTTTTGTTGAGTATAGCCTTTTGTAGAAGGATCTGATGGTGTTTTGGATTTCTTCAGGATCTGTTGTTATGTCTCCCTTTTCATTTCTGATTTTGTTAATTAGGATTTTGTCCCTGTGCCCTTTAGTGAGTCTAGCTAAGGGTTTATCTATCTTGTTGATTTTCTCAAAGAACCAACTCCTCGTTTGGTTAATTCTTTGAATAGTTCTTCTTGTTTCCACTTGGTTGATTTCACCCCTGAGTTTGATTATTTCCTGCCGTCTACTCCTCTTGGGTGAATTTGCTTCCTTTTTTTCTAGAGCTTTTAGATGTGTTGTCAAGCTGCTAGTATGTGCTCTCTCCCATTTTTTCTTGAAGGCACTCATAGCTATGAGTTTCCCTCTTAGAAATGCTTTCATTGTGTCCCAAAGGTTTGGGTACGTTGTGGCTTCATTTTCATTAAACTCTAAAAAGTCTTTAATTTCTTTCTTTATTCCTTCCTTGACCAAGGTATCATTGAGAAGAGTGTTGTTCAGTTTCCATGTGAATGTTGGCTTTCTGTTATTTATTTTGTTATTGAAGATCAGCCTTAGTGCATGGTGATCTGATAGGATACATGGGACAATTTCAATATTTTTGAATCTGTTGAGGCCTGATTTGTGACCTATTATGTGGTCAATTTTGGAGAAGGTACCATGAGGTGCTGAGAAGAAGGTATATCCTTTTGTTTTAGGATAAAATGTTCTGTAGATATCTGTCAGATCCATTTGTTTCATCACTTCTGTTAGTTTCAGTGTGTCCCTGTTTAGTTTCTGTTTCCATGATCTGTCCATTGGTGAAAGTGGTGTGTTGAAGTCTCCCACTATTATTGTGTGAGGCGCAATGTGTGCTTTGAGCTTTACTAAAGTTTCTTTAGTGAATGTGGCTGCTCTTGTATTTGGAGCATAGATATTCAGAATTGAGAGTTCCTCTTGGAGGATTTTACCTTTGATGAGAATGAAGTGTCCCTCCTTGTCTTTTTTGATGACTTTGGGTTGGAAGTCAATCTTATCAGATATTAGGATGGCTACTCCTGCTTGTTTCTTCATACCATTTGCTTGGAAAATTGTTTTCCAGCCTTTCATTCTGAGGTAGTGTCTATCTTTTTCTCTGAGATGAGTTTCCTGTAAGCAGCAAAATGTTGGGTCTTGTTTGTGTAGCCAGTTTGTTAGTCTATGTCTTTTTATTGGCGAGTTGAGACCATTGATGTTAAGAGATATTAAGGAAAAGTAATTGTTGCTTCCTGTTATTTTAGTTGTTAAAGGTGGCATTCTGTTCTTGTGGCTGTCTTCTTTTAGGTTTGTTGAGGGATTACCTTCTTGTTTTTTCTAGGGCGTTGTTCCCGTTCTTGTATTGGTTTTTTTCTGTTATTATCCTTTGAAGGGCTGGATTCGTGGAGAGATAATGCGTGAATTTGGTTTTGTCGTGGAATACTTTGGTTTCTCCCTCTATGATAATTGAGAGTTTGGCTGGGTATAGTAGCCTGGGCTGCAGTTTGTGTTCTCTTAGTGTCTGTATAACATCTGTCCAGGCTCTTCTGGCTTTCATAGTCTCTGGTGAAAAATCTGGTGTAATTCTGATAGGCTTGCCTTTATATGTTACTTGACCTTTTTCCCTTACTGCTTTTAGTATTCTATCTTTATTTAGTGCATTTGATGTTCTGATTATTATGTGTCGGGAGGAATTTCTTTTCTGGTCCAGTCTATTTGGAGTTCTGTAGGCTTCTTGTATGTTCATATGCATCTCATTCTTTAGATTTGGGAAGTTTTCTTCAATAATTTTGTTGAAGATGTTTGCTGGACCTTTGAGTTGAAAATCTTCATTCTCATCCACTCCTATTATCCGTACGTTTGGTCTTCTTATTGTGTCCTGGATTTCCTGGATATTTTGAGTTAGGATCTTTTTGCATTTTCCATTTTCTTTGATTGTTGTGCCGATGTTCTCTATGGAATCTTCTGCACCTCAGATTCTCTCTTCCATCTCTTGTATTCTGTTGCTGATGCTCAAATCTATGGTTCCAGATTTCTTTCCTAGGGTTTCTATCTCTAGTGTTGCCTCGCTTTGAGTTTTCTTTATTGTGTCTACTTCCCTTTTTAGGTCTAGTATGGTTTTGTTCATTTCCATCACCTGTTTGTATGTTTTTTCCTCTTTTTCTGTAAGGACTTCTACCTGTTTGATTGTGTTTTCCTGTTTTTCTTTAAGGACTTGTAACTCTTTAGCAGTGTTCTCCTGTATTTCTTTAAGTGATTTATTAAAGTCCTTCTTGATGTCCTCTACCATCATCATGAGATATGCTTTTAAATCTAGGTCTAGGTTCTCAGGTGTGTTGGGGTTCCCTGGACTGGGCGAAGTGGGTGTGCTGGGTTCTGGTGATGGTGAGTGGTCTTGGTTCCTGTTAGTAAGATTCCTCCGTTTACCTTTCGCCATCTGGTAATCTCTGGAGTTAGTAGTTATAGTTGACTCTGTTTAGAGATTGTTCTTCTGGTGATTCTGTTACCGTCTATCAGCAGACCTGGGAGACAGATTCTCTCCTCTGAGTTTCAGTGCTCAGAGCACTCTCTGCTGGCAAGCTCTCTTACAGGGAAGGTGCGCAGATAGCTTGTATTTGGACCTCCTCCTGGCCGAAGAAGAAGGCCCAAAACAGGACCTTTCTCAGACACTGTGTTGCTTTGGCAGTTCCCAGGTGGTACAGACTCTCACCTAAGCAGACTAAATTCCTAAGTTCCTTGGAGTCCCGGGACCAAGATGGCGACCGCTGCTGCTGTGGCTTAGGCCGCCTCCCCAGCCGGGTGGGCACCTGTCCTCCGGTCCGGAAGGTGGCCGGCTGTCCCCGGCCCACAAAGGGTGCTGCCTCAGCGCCTCTGTGCTTCCGCCTGTTCCAGAAGCTGTCAGGTTCTCTGGCGCACCCTCTCACCTGTTCAGACTAATTTCCTAAGTTCGGCGGGTCTCGGACCAAGATGGCGACCGCTGCTGCTGTGGCTTAGGTCGCCTCCCCAGCCGGGCGGGCACCTGTCCTCCGGTCCGGACGGTGGCCGGCTGTCCCCGGCCCACAAAGGGTGCTGCCTCAGCGCCTCTGTGCTTCCGCCTGTTCCAGAAGCTGTCAGGTTCTCTCGTCTTTGTTCTTCTTGAGTTTCATGTGATTTACAAATTGTATCTTGTATCTTGGTTTTCTAAGTTTCTGGGCTAATGTCCACTTATCAGTGAGTACATACCATGTGAGTTCTTTTGTGATTGGGTTACCTAACTCAGGATGATGCCCTCCAGGTTCATCCATTTGCCTAGGAATTTAATAAATTCATTCTTTTTAATAGCTGAATAGTACTCCATTGTGTAATTGTACCACATTTTCTGTATCCATTCCTCTGTTGAGGGGCATCTGGGTTCTTTCCAGCTTCTGGCTATTATAAATAAGGCTGCATGAACATAGTGGAGCATTGTGTCCTTCTTACCAGTTGGAACATTTTCTGAATATATGCCCAGGAGAGGTATTGCAGGATCCTCTGGTAGTACTAGCATTATTTGACACTCTATAGTTTAGCTTCTTGAGTTCTTTTTATATATTCAATATTAACCCTTTATTAGATGTAGGATTGGTAAAGATCTTTTCCCAGTCTGTTGGTTGCCATTTTGTCCTATTGACAGTTTCCTTTGCCTTACAGAAGCTTTGCAATTTTATGAGGTCCTATTTGTCTGTTGATATTAAAACATAAGCAGTTGGTGTTCTGTTCAAGAAATTTTTTCCTGTGACTATGTATTCGAGGCTCTTTCCCAATTTCTCTTCTTTTAGATTCAGTGTACCTGATTTTATGTGGAGGTGCTTGAACCCCTTTGATTTGATCTTTGTACAAGAAGAAAATAATGGATCAATTAACATTCTTCTACATACAACTATCAGTTGAACCAGCACCATTTGTTGAAAATGCTCTCTTCTTTTCACTGGATGGTTTTAGCTTCTTTGTCAAAGATCAAGTGACCATAGATGTGTGGGCTCAATTTTGAATCTTCAATTCTATTTGAATGATTGATCTGCCTGTTTGGGTACCAATACCATGCAGGTTTTTTGTTTTTGTTTTTGTTTTTTTGTTTTCTGTTTTTTTTTTATCACTATTGTTCTGTAATATAGCTTGAGGTCAGGGATGATGGTGATTCCCACAGAAGTTCTTTTATTGTTGAGAATAATCTTTGTAACCTGAGTTTTTCGTTATTCCAAATATATTTTAGAATTGCTTTTTCTAACTCTATGAAGAATTGAGTAGGAATTTTGATGGGATTTCATTGAATCTGTAGATTGTTTTTAGCAAGATTGCCATTTTAACTATATTAATCCTGCCAATCCGTGAGCACAGGAGATCTTTCCGTCTTCTGAGATCTTCTTAGATTTCTTTCTTCAGAGACTTAAAGTTATTGTCATACAGATCTTTCACTTGTTTGGTTAGAATCACCAAAGATATTTTATATTATTTGTGACTATTGTAAAGGGTGTTGTTTCCCTTATTTCTTTCTCAACCTGTTTATCCTTTGAGTAGAGGGAGGCTACTGATTTATTCGCGTTAATTTTACATTCAGCTACTTTGCTGAGGTTGTTTATCAGCTGTAGGAGTTCTCTGGTGGAATTTTTGGGATCACTTAAGTTCCCAATAGGATAAGGCTTGACTGGTAGGAACACATGAATTTAAGAAGCTTCTGCACTGTAAAAGGAATTTTTAACAAAATGAGCAGATAGCTTATAGAATGGTAGAAAATCTTCACCAGGTCTATTTAGACATCAGAAATAATGAAACTGAAGCTCCATTAACAGACCAATGAACTGAACACATACTTCTCAAAAGAAGAGGCAAATGTCAACATTGTTTTTCTTAAATGCTCAATACCCTTAGACATTCAGGAAATGCTAATTTAACTACACTGAATTTTCATCTTACATCAGTTAGAAGAATATTAATCAAGAAAACATGACAATTGCTGTCATAGAAAAGGAGTAGATGGAGGGAGCCCTTATTCACTCTTGGTGGGAGTGAAAACTTGTACAGCTACCAATGAAATCAAAGTGGAGTTGTCTCAGAAAGATTTAAATAGGACTATCATCATATGACATCATTTTGGGCATATGTCTAAAGGCTTTTGTATCTGTCACCTGTATAAACACCCATGTTTATTGCTGGCTTGTTCCTAATAACTGAGAGATGGAGGTAGTTTACATCACCACCAATGAATGGATAGATAATGAAAATGTGGCAATATACATGTAAGATTTTATTGAGCCAGAAAGAAAACAGAATATGAAAATTGCAAAAAGTACAAAACATTATATAACAGATAATCTGGTTCAGAAAGTTTAAGATAAAATATAGTGATACATATAAGTATGTAACAACAGTTAATGAAAAAAAAGACCATGTTTTTTAAAAGAGAGCAAAAGAAGGTATTTGAGAATGTGAGAAATTAAGTGATTACACTATGATTAAAAAAAATCAAAGAATAATTAAAGCAACAAGTGTTTGCCCTACATTGTCATTTATAAAACAAGTATTTTGGGAGCAAGTCAGTTTGTATAGAGACCAGGAATCTGGTAGTGAGAAGGGAATGGAATACATGTGGTATGAAAGGAGAAAGGGGAACACAGGGGACAGAAGGGCACAATGTGCATGGGCATCAGAAAAACTGTGTATGTATAAAAATGCTATAATAAAATATATTACTTTATGTGATAAGTAAACATAAAATATATTATACATGCACATTAAATAAATGATGTAAATCTGAATTCACTGTCTGATGTTAATCTCTCAAAGTTCATTTATATATTTCAGGGAAGAGAAGACAGCTCCAATCATCTATTTCAAAATGTGCTGGCAGTTCCTTTGTGACTGTTCCACTATGTTCCTAATGTGAGGTTGTACTTCATACATGAGTTTTTGAATAATGGTTTTTAGCTTAAATATTCTAATCACAAAGTATTAAATTCAATATTTGTTTCTTCCCTTCCTGATATCAATTATAAATTATATCATTTATAATTAAGAAAATGATAATGTATTAATACCTTAGTTTGTTAAAGAGCTTTTAAAAAGCCTATTTTAATTTTCTTCTTTTAGAATATTAGAACACTATATAATTATTCAATTCCTAACTGCCAAACTTCTTTTTTTTGGCTATAAAAAGTTTACTTCCTAATCTATTCATATTCATTCCATTGTGTTAGAAACTGTTCTAGAGAAGGAGGTGGGATTTAAATACTAAAAACGATTTTACATGATAATATCTTTTCTGTCACTGCTTTTACCTCAGTTACTTTTTCCCCTGCACGCCCTCACTTTTGTCTTCTGAGACAGACAAACCTCCGTATTCAGTTTCTTGACTGGCCCCATGTCATGAGGCAGAGAGAAAATTGCTCTGGACTGAAACTTAAATGGCATTTTCCTACCCTTTTCTTACACTCACTTCTATAGACTGCTGATGCCTTAGAGCTCATCATTGCTAAGTGTAACTGTGCTGCCACAGTTTTCGCTGCTGTGTTTAGTTATTAACTCTGTTTTTTAGATAGGGTTAAAGATGGTGGGCAAAAGCACTTGCATTCCATGCCACATTCTTCCATTTATTGAAAAAATACATCATGTGCTTTCTAATGCCGAATGCTTTCAGGCTAAGCTGTTAAGAAAAGTGTGTTCTTTTGTCTTTGAAGCTTTGTAGAATATGTTCCAGGGCCCCATGCTGCTTTCCTCTCTCCACTCCTCTTTTAATGAGCAGAGGTCAATGCATGCCTCAGCTGCTGGGCTGTGCTCTCCTTGGCTCGTCCTGCACCTGTCTCCTTTTGAGTTCTCGTCTCAGATCTGCAGCAGGCCTACTGATGTGCACATAGTACATATAGTAGACCTCCAAGGCAGAGAGGACTGCACTTATGTACTTGCAGCTCAGTTCTTTGATGATTCTGAACTGAATATCCACCCGGAAGATGTGTTGCAAGATATTGCTTTCCTGTTAACTGGTGATCAAGCCCCCCCCCCCCCATAAGTGGCAAAGCCCTTAACATTTCTAGCCTTTCATACTGTTAACTCATATTTGGGGGGTGCAGTGTACAGTTTTCTGTCTTATGTAGACTTTTGATCTGTGTGTCTACTGAGGAATGAAATCCACAGTGGGCACAAATAAAGAGAAACATAATTAGAGAGAGACTTTCAAGGTGGCACAGATCACCAGGCAGATTGTTTTCTCAGCACAGAAAATCTAACACACATGAGAAGGGTGAGAGCAGTGAAGATAGAGATCGCTGAAGTCTGCAGGTGTGGTTCTCTCATTCACCTACACATGCACCCAAAGGAAAACATCACTACTTCAAGGCATTTTATTTACACTTGTAAATATATCTACAAGAAAAGTTCTACAGGCTAAATATCAACAACTTTATTGCTTACCTGTGGGAAGCAGTTTCCGCTGTGCCTGTGTGGCCTAATTGGTAAACAAGCAATGTGCGCATGTGCGAGAGTGTTTTTTTTTTTTTTTCTTTTCGTGCCTGGGGCCTGGTGATGAGGCTTTGGGAGAGCAGCCAATCAGGTGTGGACATGCCACACTAAGGTGTATATAAGCAGCGCCTTTTTGGTGCTTGGGGTCTTCCTCTTCATGTTGAAACTGGTGTAATAAAGTTGCTGCAGAAGGATCCGGTTTCTCACACGTGTGTTCTTGCTGGCGAGACAATAGCGCGTGTGAGACTTACCTCAAATTGTTTTCACTGCATTTTGATGTTAAGATGCCCTAAAAATGACTATGATGCTAACCATCAGTGACCTTGACTATGCTTATAATTAAGATATTCCTTGGGAAATAACTCCAACAATGTTAAGACTTTTTTATTTGAGTTTTATACCTGGCAGCTACCTCCTTTGTGTGCACGCTATGGTTGAACATGACATTGGAACAATAGATCATATGTGTAAATGCTTTCACAATCTCTTTTAGAATGAATGACTGAATTATTCCATCTCTCATTAGCCTTATCACCTTGTCTGTATTTTATGTGTTTAAGACTTCCTGTTTACTTGTCTGGTTGTTTACTGTTTTTTTTTCCCCCTCTGTACCCTCAAGTGATGATAGTGAGACCTCTTGATTAGCTTGAGAAGTTTGGAACATGGTACACATAATCAGACAGGTAAGGTTCAAGTTAGTATAGTTATTACATCACCAAAAATTTTTTTCTTTTTTAAAATTTTTTTGGTTTTTCAAGACAGGGTTTTTCTGTATAGCCCTGGCTGTCCTGGAACTCACTCTGTAGACCAGACTGGCCTCGAACTCAGAAATCTGCCTGCCTCTGCCTCCCGGGTGATGGGATTAAAGATGTGCGCCACCATGCCCAGCTGCCAAAAATTTTAATAAATTAAAATAAATTAAATCTCATTTTCCTGAAAACATATCAAACATATTTTGACTCTTTCTTTTTCAGAATAAGCATGTATTAAATGGACTGATAATGTTTATACAAATATACTTACAATATTATTCAAGAGTTATTTATGTAGATTTATTTTAAACATCATCATTGTAGTCAGACTAGGTAACTTCTTTATGTTTATTCTCTTACAATATTGTGCATTTTATATGCATTTTAATATTTAAAGACTTCCATTTTTAAAATATTTCCTATAGTGATGATTGAACCCAAGGTTTTGCATATATTAGTCATAGGCTCTACTGCTGAGCTAAGAATCCAGTCCTATTGAAAAGCTTATTATGAGATAGGGGTCTCCCTGAGTTGGCCTGCTGCTTCTGATCTTCCTTCAGAATCGCCCGAACTACAGGTACACACACTCAGGCCTGCAATACTTTTTATTGATTTTCTGTGAACTCTGAAACATAGAGATGAAGGCCATTTCTTTCCTGTTTACTGGTGATTAAACCCCCAAAGTTTAACATGCATTAAAGAAGTTCAGAGAATGAAATACCTGAAGCTACTTACAATGGTAACTTGCCAAATCCAACAACCTGTATGTATTGTGGTCATTGAATATCACAAGAACACTGAGTCAAGAAATTTGTTTTTCTTAGCTTTAGCCTTCGGAGTATTAGCTTCTGAAAACTGAGGCTATTGGAATATTAGAAATTTAGAAATATACGCTTTAGTAAGGTATTGAGTGAAAAAGCTAGGATATAGATATAACTATTTTTATTTCTGAGCTAGTATTATTTCTATTATACCATGATAACGTTCTCTTCTAATAATAAATGCAGATTTCTCATCTGTGCTTTGTGTTAGGTAGCACCTGACAATACTGATAGTGACCAAATGCCATTGTTCTTTCCTGGTTGTTCATAATGACAAAGAAAGATAAATATACCTTCTGGGTTATTCATTTTATGTAAGGACAGAAGACAAATAAACATCACCTAAACTAAAAGAATGTAGCAGTCCCCATTTAACTAATGACAGTTTATGTGTGTGATTTGTAGGAAGGAAGAATTACATGCAGATGTAAATAATCAATTTGCATAATGAAGCTTGTGAAAATGCATTTTTTTGCCACATTCACCAATTTGGACATCGAAAAAAAAAAAGCATGTTGTTTCTGTGTAAAAGACAAAGATTTTAATGGAGCTAGGAAGTCTAGAAAGCAAACGCTCACAAGAAAGTCTACATGGAGAATGAATCCGTGACTATTCTCATCCAATACCAGCATAGAATAAAGTCTGGTGTGTAGACTTAATGTTTTTGTGCACCACATGAAGATTATCCTTGCATTATTCAAATGATGATTTCTGTGCTTCCATATCTACTTACAGTCTGGACACAGCATTGTAATGCTTATTCCAAGAGTCTCCTGTTTCAATAATTTATAAACATTGCTCCCCAGTTATTTCCTGATAATAAAGAGCTAATCAGCCATTGACTGACCAGAGGAAAGAATAGGTTGAGACTTCCAATACCAGCATGGGAAAGAAGGGGGTAGGGTGTGGGGAGGAGGAGGAGGAGGAGGAGGAGGAGGAGGAGGAGGAGGAGGAGGAGGAGGAGGAGGAGATTCTCCAGGAGGAGAGAGTACAGGAGCCACAAAGAGAACTCACCCTGAGTAGAGAGAGCCAGATCAGTACTAAAATGCAAGTATCTCAGGGGTTTGGGATAGGAAATAGATTATTTTAGAGGATTAGAATAGATTAATATCTGTTCATTTATTGATCCATAAAGCTTATTAAATAACTCTAATAGTCTCTATCTCATTTACTTGGGAGCAAGTAAACAAAAAATGGCTCTTTTTACAACTGCACTAACAAATAATGTCTAGGCAAAAACTACTTTAAGGTTAGCATCTGAAATTTCAGCAAGGGACATGAAGGCTCCTCCCTTGGACAAGTGCTGCCTTATAACTAAGCAAGTTTTTCTGTTCATTTGTGTTTGCCTATAGAAAAATATTGTTATTTATGAGTTAATTTTAAATCTAGTCATTTATCAAACTGTTTATTAGCTGAAAAAGTTTCCAGGTGGAACTTTTAGGGTCATTTATCTATACTACCATATCATCTACAAATAAAGATACTCTCTTGATGTCTTTCTTTCCAAATTTTATGCCCTTGATCCCCTTTGTTTTCTTATTGCTCTAGATAAGACTCTAAATACTATTTTGAAGAGGTAAAGAGAGAGTGGATAACATTGTCTTGTTCCTGATTTTAGTGGTAATAGTTTGAATTCCTCTATTTAAGTTGATGTTGGCTCTGTCTTTTCTGTAAACAACCCATACTAAGTTGCAGTATGTCCCTTTTATCCCTAATCTCTCCAGGACCTTTATCATAAAGGGTTCATTGGATTATATTAAAGGCCATTTCTGCATCTAATGAGAAGATCATGTAGATTTTTATATTTCAGTTTGTTTATATGGTATATTATACTTATTGATTGATGTATGGTGAATCATGTCTGCATCTCTGGGATGAACCCTACTTGATTATGGTAAATGATTATTTTGAAGAGTTCTTGGATTTAGTGTCCAAGTTTTTTTTGTTTTTTTTTTTTTTTTTGACAATTTTATTTGAATCTATGTTTGTAAGCTAATGGTCTGTAATCCTTTTTTGTTGCATCTAGGTATCAGGGTAATACTGGTCTCCAAACGGATTGACAATGTTCCTTTTGTATTTCTTTGTAGACTAATTTAAGGAGAATTTGAATTAATTCTTCTTTGAAAATCTGGTAGAACACTATGCTAAAACAATCTAGGCATTTTTTTTTTTTTTTTTTGGTTGGGAGATTTTTAACTTTCATTTCACCATGAGTTATGGGTTGTTTTAAATTCTTATATTATGTTAATTTAATTATTGTAATTTGAATGTATAGAGAAAATTATCCATTCTTTAAAGTTTCCAAATTAGCAAAGTTCAGGCTCTTAAAGTATGATGTAATATTTCTCTGGATTTCCTAGGTGTCTGTAGTTATGTCCTTCTTTTCATTTCTGATGTTGTTAATTTGGATAAGGGTTTGTTAATCTTATTTATTTCTCAAAAATAACAACTTTTTATTATATCGATTCCTTTCACTGTTTTTATTAATCCATTTTACTGATTTCGACCTAAAGTTTGATTATTTCTTATCGCCTACTCCTTTGGGGTATAATTATTTTTCTTTTATTCTAGATAGCTTTAGAGCATGCAGTGAAGTTACTATTATTAGGTCTCTTAAAATATTTATTATTATTATTTTTAATAATAATAATAATAATAAAATAAAAATATTTATTATTATTATTTTTAAGATTTATTTATTTATTTTATATATATGAGTAGACTGTAGCTGTCTTCAGGCACACCGGAAGAGGGCATCAGATACCATCACATATGCCTCAGTGTCATTGCCCAGAATTGAACTAAGAACCTCTGGGAGAGCAGTCAGTGCCCTTAACTGCTGAGTAATTTTTCTCCACCTATTATTATTATTTTTAAATATAGAGATTTAGTCCTATGCATTTGCTTCTTAAACTCACCTTCTTTACTTCACTTATAAGTTTGAGTATACTGTGTATTCATTTTCATACAATTCAAGGGAACGTTTAATTTCTTTATTAGTTAATTTCTTGACTCCAGTTTCATTAAATAGTGAGTTATTCACTTTCCATCACTTTGTAAGGTCTCTATTGCTTGCGTTGCTTTTTATATCTAGCACTAATCTGTAATGCAGGGTGTTATTTTGATTTTCTTGTATTTGTTGAGACTTGTTTTATATGTGAATATGTGAGCAATATTGGGCAAAGTTGAAGTCGAAGTTTCTGGATATGTCAGGCGTTACAGACTCACTATTTGTTAAGACAGAGTCACATGTTGTTTTCTGAGTCAAGAACAGTGGGAGGACATGTGTTGTTTGCAGTAATTATTTAATTCTTCTTTTTTCCTGAGTCTGGTGAACCTCTTTACATTGGCCTTTTCCTTCTAGTGTCTTCTGTAGGCTTGTCTTTGTTGATAGACAATGATAGACATTTTTTTTAAATTTGGTTTTATTATTTCTGGGTATGATAATTAAATGTATTGCTGGGTATAATATTGTGGCTGTTTTCTATTTTCTCTTTGAGATGCAGGATATTTATTCACACTTTTCTGACTTTTAGAATTTTCAGTGACAAGTCAGGTGTAATTTTACTCCATCTTTCTCTGTATGTTACTTGATCTTTCCCCTTGTAGCTTTTGATATTGTTTCTTTGTTTAGTATGCTTAGTGGGTTAACTATTATGTTCATGAACCATGGGTACTTACTTTTCTGTTCCAGTCTATTTGGTATTCTGTATGTTTCTTGTACTTTGATAGGTATCTTCTTCTTTAGGATAGAGAAATTTTCTTCCATGATTCTGTAGAATATGTATTTATGCCTTTGATCTAGATTTCTTCTAGTTTTCTATTTCTATTATTCTTAGACTTGATCTTTTCTATAATGTTCAAAAGTTCTTGGATATTTTTGTCAAGATTTTTTGAGCTTAAAATTTAGATTTTAGATTAGCATTTTGTTTTGGTCTGGGGTATCCTTTTCTTTTATTATATGTTCAGTTCCTGAGATTCTTTCTTCCATATATTATATTACTTTGGTAAGTCTTGCCTCTGAGGTTGCTGTTTGAGTCACTAAATTTTTCATTTCTATATGTCCATTAGTTTGGGTTTTCTTTACTGATACTGTTTCTCCTTTGAAGTCTTAAAATGCTTTATCCATTTCCTTCCACTGGCTTGTTCTCTCTCTCTCTCTCTCTCTCTCTCTCTCTCTCTCTCTCTCTCTCTCTCTCTCTGTGTGTGTGTGTGTGTGTGTGTGTGTGTGTATTATAGATTTCTTTAAGAGATTTATTAATGTCCTTTTGAAGATCTCCATCATGTTCATGAAGGTTATTTTAATGTCTTAACCTTGTGTTTCATCCATGTTGCAATACTCAGTGCCTGTTGTGGTAGGGTTGCTATATATTAAAGATGTTATTAATTGTATTTTCATGCTGGCATCCAGCCATCTGTATTTCAGAAGATTGTAGTTTTTGATGCTGATATATGGTTTTGTCTTTGTTGTGTTGGTATTTTATCTCCATTTTTTTGTTGCCTGCTTTGCTCCTTAAGATAGTGAGGCTAGGCCCCGGCATAGTCTCACAAGAGACAGCTATATCAGGGTCCTTTCAGCAAAATCTTGCTAGTGTATGCAATGCTGTCAGCGTTTGGAGGCTAATTATGGGATGCTTCCCTAGGTATGGCAGTCTCTAGATGGTCCATCCTTTTGTCTCAACTCCAAACTTTGTCTCTGTAACTCCTTCTATGGGTGTTTTGTTCCCAATTCTAAGAAGGGGAAAAGTATCTACACTTTGGTTTTCGTTCTTCTTGAGTTAGTCAGCTATTGGATGGATCACAGGGCCCCCAATGGAGGAGCTAGAGAAAGTACCCAAGGAGCTGGGAGGATCTGTAACCCTATAAGTGGAACAACAATATGAACTAACCAGTACCCCCCGGAGCTCGAGTCTCTAGCTGCATAAATATCAGAAGATAGCCTAGTTGGCCATCAGTGGAAAGAGAGGCCCATTGGTCGTGCAAACTTTATATGCCTCAGTACAGGGGAATGCCAGGGCCAAGAAGTGGGTGTGAGTGGGTGGGGGAGTGGGTGAGGGAGGGTGTGGGGGACTTTTGGGATAGCATTAGAAATGTAAATGAAATAAATACCTAATAAAAAAGAAAAGATAGTGTGGCTATGTGCTACCTGGTAGGAAAATTTTCTGGGATCCTGATAGGAGTAGCTAATGAAGTAAAATGTGTTTTGGAATGTTTTCATACCTTTGTCTCATAAGAGTCATGCATGTAAATTGTTTAGCCTTACTATCAATTCAAGACATCTACTGTATTTTATATAGAGATTTTGTCTTCTCTGAACATTTCATATAAATTATATGTCTCTGGTTTCTCCCTTTTATTGTAACATTCTGAAATTCACCTAAATCCCAGCTGTGTCAGTTGTCTGTCATTTTTGTGACTGCACTGTAGTTGCATTATATTTTGCCTACTTATTAGGTAGGTTATGGATATGTATGTAGTTTCCAGTTTGGGTCCATTTTTATTAATATTGCTATGAGCCTTATATAATAACAAAACTTACATGTAAATCTTTGTGCGGATACATAGCTAAGACAATTTAATTTAATTAATCCTTTAAACTCTCAAACTTTACTACAATGATTGAACTATATAACATTCTTACTAATATTTCACAACAAAGACAACTGGCACAGCTATGTCCTTGGTAAATTCTATAATGGTGTACTAAGTGAGAGAAGACAGAGACATACGAAGTGATTTATATGAAGTTTACAAGAAAGACAAACTCTCTGAACATGGTATAGGAGATGTCTTGGACTAAAAGCTGTGGTTTAAAAAAAGTGTACATGTATTGGGAGACCCTTATTAGGCAAGGATATGAAAACATTCCACACAGATCTAGTCTTCCTAAATTTTTTGTACATTTGTGATATTAGTTGTGTTTTGTTTGGTTTATTATAGTCATACTTATATGTATCAAGTGCTTTTGTGTGCTTAGTGTTCATTTCTATAATAGCTAATATTTTTAAAAGTATTTTCAAGTTCTTGTAACTACTTTTCTTCTATAAATGTTAATTTACCTCCCCATTTTGCTAAATTATAATAATTTTTATGGAATCTAGATTCGAGTCTTTAATATATATGTGTAAAACACATATAAAAATATATGTGTTTTGCAAATAATTTCTGATTATACTCATAATTGGTTCATTCACATAAATTTAATACTAAAAGATCTTTTAAAAACATATATGTAAAACGGAGAGATGGCTTACCTGTTAAGAGTGCTTGTTGTCCCTATAGAGGACCTGAGTTCAGTTCCTAACCCTCATTTCTTAGAGCTGAAAACTGCCTGTGACTCCAGCTTCAAGGGATCTAACATCCTCTTTTGGCTTCCTCAGGCAGGTGTACATGTGTGCCATGCACAAAGACACATACACACACACACTTTCATAAAAATATGTTATCTTAAGAGGGTACATATAAAGTTGGGAGAGAAAAGGCAAAGGGAGATAGCAAAGGACTGGAGGGAACAAAAAAGAGTCAGTTTGATGAAAACAGTGTATACATATATAAAATTCTCAAGCAATTTTAAAGTAAAATAAAATAAAAGCTCGTATTATCCATATATCTTGAGTAAGGATTTCTCCTAATTACATGTGAATTGAAAATGTAATTGCAAACTGTGTATTTTTCAGGAAAGTGCTTGACATTTACTCTCAACACATTTCCTTTGAATGTGCATAGGCTTGTTTGCCTCTTAATTTGTTAGTATGAGGTCTGACATTATAGTTCTGGAAACAAAATTTGAAAAGTTGCTTTATTGTTTTATGTTGTTCAACTGGAACTCAGCAGCTCAATGTTCCCCCAGATATTTGCTATGTGGTTCTCTTTAAAGGGTCCCTCAACAAAACAGTATGCAGGATTTAGAAAATAGCTGAAATTCCATTAAGCTTTTTTGTGTGATTAAATTGCTTACTCATTTTCCTACAAAATTACATGCTTATCATATTATGGTAATTTTGTTCCTAATAGGAAATATATTAGCTTTTGTTGTGAGTATTTTATATGGGATTTTTAGTGTGCTCAGTATGCATGAATTTTAATTTTGTTTTTTTTTTTTTGTTTGTTTGTTTGTTAAGGTAACATTAAAAAAAACCCACCAGTGTGACCATTTTTAAAAGTAGTTTAAAGTGTTAAATATCAGCTAATTAAAAATTGTCCTTTGGACTGGATATCAGATGTAGATAATTTGGTTGTGAATAAGGTGTGAAAAAACACTATACTGTTAAGCTTATATGTTAAATTTAATGTTTGTTTCTGTTAAGAACAGTATATTCATATTCGTAAGTGAAGTAATGACAAGAGAATCAGAGCCTTTTAGAACACTAAAAAATAATAAGTAAGTTCCATACTAAGATAGACATTGGCTGTAATATGCAAAATCAGTAAACTACTTTTCAAAACAGAATGAAAATTTATATTTTTATGGTGACAGAAACTGTTCTTGATCAAATTCCTCTCAGTTTTTCTTTGGCAATGTAGGCTCAACTTCAGTATTATGAAGGCCATAGCACACATTATTTTGTCCATAACACCCACCAAGATACTTTATTAAATCCTCAGACAGCATCTGTTAATTCAAAACCATGTTACAAGCAGGCCTATCCATGGAAACTCAATAATATATTGTATCTCTAGCCCATGACTATCCTTTTGTAAACACTGTAAAAATGTGTATGTACTGATCCTTTTTCCTGGTAGGTTTATCTTCTATAACATAGAAACATCTTTCTCTAGTACCTGTGAACTATATCTTGGACAAGTAGGCAACATCAAGAAGGCTAGAATCTATCTACCAGTGGCCCTGGAAGGGTAGGATCTAACTTTATAATCCACATTTAGCCAACATAGGTGACCTGATCACATGGAACATTCCCACTTAACCCTCCAGTTTTGTTCTTTTCTCTTACCCCATGAAACTTTCTGCCTTTAATGTGTGTACTGTTGAACAAAGTCCATATAGAAGTCTATTTCCTCCTTTCAGTACTCTGAAGAAAAGCTTTCGTTTTTGTCTTAACCAGTATTTAGTGAATAATTTTCTTTTCATAATGGCACCTTGATCATTGTAGTCCCTGGAGACAATCCAATAATCCTTGATTCCCCACTATGTCTGTTGATATGCTAACTGTGGTGATTTGAATATGCTTGGCCCAGGTAGTGGCACTATTAGGAAGTTTGGCCTCATTGGAGTAGGTGTGGACTTGTTGGATTAAGTGTGCCACTGTGGGGCCACCTTGTAGATGCTCCTCATAGTTGCATAGAAGTGAGCTTACTGTTTGCCTTAGGAACAAGACAGAACTCTTTCCACATCATGCTTGCCTGGATGCTGCAATGCTCCTGCCCTGTTGATGATGGACTGATCCTCTAAACATGTAAGCCAGACCCAATTAAATGTTGTCCTTTATAAGTATTACCTTGGTCATGGTGTCTGTTCACAGCAGTAAAACCATAACTAAGACTCCAACTTTTTGCTTTCTTGAAGGTACAGACTATTTTTTTATCGTTGGTATGTCTAGGATAGTCACTATGGTGTCTTTGCATGATGTTCCTTTTAAAGTAGATGGCAAAGCACTATCTGAAGTGATTTTAGTAATACAAAAATGATACTGTTTCTATTTTGCTTACAATCAATCACTAAATCCTGATTTTATCTTAAGTAAAACCCCAGTACTTAATAGACTAACAAGTGATATCCCACCCCCTTTTAACCACTGTGATTACTTATTTGATTATCAGTTTATTGCCTGTGGTCTGGATCTGCCCATGCTGGCTGCTTTAATATTTTTGAATTTTCGGTCTGTGCCTTCTTTATGTCCTGTCTTAGTCTTCTGAAATTTAAATATCATGTTATCTCTTATGTTTCATATCTATTAAAAATAATTCTTCATATGTGAGTTATTTCCCAGCAACATTTATTTAAAATTGATTCTTTCATGTATCCTACTAGTCTAAATAGAAAATCCTCTATTGAATTACTATTGGTTTTTTTGGACTTTCTTGGATGCAGAATTAAACTCATAACATTTTAAGCTTTATCAGCACCAAAATCATTTAATTGCAAGAGATGTCTAAGGGTTGAGCACAATATAGTAACTATAGCATCTGGGATGTTGCATATGATTTCTAAGCAAAGTTTCCTATTTCTATGTTGACAACATGAGCAGTGATGTGATAATAAGTTGATGGGCACTGGCCAAGGAATCCATTAACTTCTGGATCCTTTCCATTTTTACATCCAGCTAGGTTGTGATGTTCAAAAGCTACATGACTAGTTCCAGTGCATCCCTGATTCACTTATAATAAGCAGTGTCACTAATAAAGCACAAGTGCTAAATTGTATATGTAGTTTTTGGCTAAATTCTCATTTACCCTGGAATCAATATTCCATTCACTTGTGCATTATTTGTGTTAATATTACAAGGAAAATTAATTGAATATCAAATTCATCAGTATCCCTGAGGTCATAAAAACATAAAAAGGCTAAAGAAATAGTAGATAATCTTTTTCCTTCCATTTGGGATACTTTTAATTTCTGAATATTGTGTCTGTGACAGATAGAGAAAGGTCATTGACATTAGAAATGTTTATAAACTTTTAAGCTTAAACTTGAGCGTGGTGCGAGATGTTAACACCCATAGATACAGATTCTAACTTTGATTTTCATGTAAATGTTTTTCAATGTAAGAGTTATGTTTTTTATTGTATTTCATTCATTTCTTCCCTCCCCTGAATATAAGAAGGCAAGCTACTTCAGAAACTCTTAATATGATAGTTCTTAAGTAAACAAAATATTTTCAATTTTTTTTCTGTAATCTGATTTTTGTGAAACTAAATAGTCTACTTTAATGTATTTCATTTTAAGGTATCTCAGACTACTTGAAAATTAGTGGATATATAAATAGCTCAAAAATATAAGATTTATAGGTCTGATTACTTGTTTTTAAAGGCTAACACACTGTTAGGCAGTCTTATATTTAATAATAAGTTTCTAAGCAGCTGCCAAAAATCACTTTGTAATGAGTTTTTAAATGTATGGGTACATTAACATTTAAAAGATATTTAAAATAGCATCAATAGTTTTTATTCAAATGATGAAAAAAATCTTTTTTTTTTTACAAAATGTTAATAAACAAAATATTCTTAGGAAATAGTGACAAACCATAAATATACATTCCAATGAATTTGTTATGTTTTTTAAAGTTTTTTTAGTTATTTTGCAATGATATTAGAGGATAACTCTCAGAAATTAGGTTGCTCCTTTTATTCTATGGGTGCAAGGGTCAAATTCAGTTTGTAAAGCTTGGTGACAAGACCCTTTATCTGCTGACCTATTTCATCTGTTCTACTGTGTATTATTCTAAATGATAAGTGAAATAATTGATGACATTCTTTTCTACTTTATGTCAAAACAAACTTTTATTTGATAGAGGATAAATTTGATTAATTTTAATTAATTGGCTAATTAATACAACGTCAAAAACTGGGTGCATTAAGGAATGTGCTTTTGTGAGTATTCTGTTTCTCAAATTAAGTAACAGGAACACTGATGAATACAGAACTTGGAACAGTTATAAAGTCAGCTTTTTATTTTGAAAGAATTCAGTGATACATTTAAAGATGACTTAATTTCTAGAACCTATTTTAAATGATTAAATATGGCAGAGAACATATGTAATAGGATGAAAAAAAAAACCTGGCCACGGAATCATATTGCAAAAATTTCACAGGGCACATTTTTTAAAAGAAATAACCCAGATATGTCATTAATTTGTACCTTCCATTATTTAATTTGCTGTACAATGAAAAATAAAAATCTTGAAACAAAAATTGGCACTTATTTATTTCTTGTAAATAAAATTAAGATGATTTTGAAACAAAATAGAAAACAAAATTAATACTTTCCATTTATGATGTTAAACTTTGTTTCTTGTCCACTTATATTCTCTCATTAAAGTAAATAACTACATTCCTGTAGGAAATGTCCTCAATCAGTTTCAGTTATAATCATGTAGGTAAATTTGTAAAGGTTGCAAGAACATTAGCTAAACCCCAAGGATGCCCTGCTTGTACTGGAGGCTCCAGGCAAAAGAGAAAAGAGTGACAGAGAGAGATGTTTTCATCATACTAATTAAACATAAAAGCAAAGGGTTAGTTACAGAGCTTGATCAGAGACAACGAAAGCCGGAGTCCCTGTCTACCTTTCCATAATTAATATTTGTCAGGTATTAAACAGGATTGGAAGAGAAAAAAGTTCCGATTTAAGTTGCTCAATTTGGTCTCGGCATCATTAAAAATAAGCTTCCACCTGCTTCTAATTTTCTTGTTGATTATAAAGGTCATTGGCTGTTTGAACAGTGGGGAAAAAAAGCACTTTAGAGGAGCATGCAAATGAGTGCTCAGACAAGGAGGCCTGTATGCTAATGAGCAAGGGCTTGATCAGTATGCAGGTGTGAACCCTTACTACAATAAACATTCAGGAATACCTTTCAGCTCACAAGGGCACTCATTTGTGTGTGCACAGCAGCAGCATGAATCCATCATTTCAAATTGTACTAAGTCCTTCAATTACCTTTGTGAAAATGGGTGATTATTATATTTTTACATTATATAGCAACGGGTCTTAAAAGTAGATCCTGAAATTCTAACCAAAAATATAAATATCATTAAAATAGCATTGTAGATTACCTTAAAATATATTTACATATAGTATAATATACATACTATAATTACATTACCAATGTTCCATTTACTCTTATCTGTAGTTTTCAAACTTCTACAAAAAATAAAGTGATAGGAGCTATTATTCATTATGAAGATTGAATCACATACTCTTTTTATATCATCTTCGTTCAGCATTAGCACAACTTCACTTGAGAGAGATTGTTATTCTAATTTGGTGAAAGAAAGTTGAGGCTAGATTTTTTTCAGGGGCAAACAGCTCTGTATTTCTTTGAAGCTGTAGACTCTCACTGTTACTGCAAGCTATGTGACTGTAACCATCTTCTTCCATAGATTGTGCTGATAAGTTCTTGTTGGGGTTGAAGGTCACACTCCCCAGTTGAGAATCACTGTCATTAGCACTGAAGAATACTGTTCCTAAGGTATTACACTACCTTCATTCATACCTAATATTCAGATAATGCCTCATGATCGTGGATCTCGGATCTGGAAAAGTGATGTTATGCCTGTGCTATTGTCTCTAGTCTTTGTGCATCTCTTAATTTGATGGATTCTATTCTAAGAAGTTTATGACTGACAACAAATTCCCATAATAACTACTGGATATAATTAAAAGATTTTTATATGTTTGTATTTTCCATTCAGGTTTTTAACATTTACTTATTATAGAATTAATCCAGTATCAAGGAACATGAGCTGTAGTCACTAGTATGTTTCAAGTGTTTTTCTTGTTTTAACATTCATCCTCCAATGTTTTTCTATGTGACAGTTTCCTTCAAGAACTAAAAGCATGCAATCGGCCACATTATTTTTATGGTCTTACATATTTTGAGTACATTTTAAAATGTGTCATGCAGAAATGCTGAGGACAATGCCATTTCACACTTTCTCCCACAAAACACAGCCAGCATGTCATGTCCACTGTGGACCTGGATCATCTTTCACATGCCATAGCTCAGCAGGAGAAAGTCTGAATTGATGTCCTTTCCCAAATGGCTTCTAATACTGAAACCATATGACCTACATGTTTGGGTTATCTGATTCTCCCGAAGCTATTTTGCTTTGTTTCTTTACTGAGAATTTTTTAAACCTTTAGACAAATCATTGAGAAGAAATGTATTTTAGTGAGTACTTTATTAAAATTATTTCTGGAATTTATTTATGTTGGATTTCTATTCATGTTGCTGTGTCAATGTTAATATACAGAATCAAACTATGTTTTCAGTCCTAAAGAGGACACTGACTTTGATTCTCTTAAAGACAAACCCTACCTAAACCATTCCTTTAGCCATATGCCTTTCAAAATGCACTTTCTCTAACAAAGGAGGCTCCTTATGATATTTTAATGCATTATACCATGTTCTTCACTCATAGTTAATTCCTGATTACCCTCATTCTATATTTCTTGCATTCATGGATCTGAGTGGTCTTCAATAAACAATGAAAGAAAGTAAATATGTGAAAATAATGAAAAACAATAACTCTAGAAGAATGGTCTTCACAGTTAAGCTACCCTCAAAAAAAAAAAAAACAGAATCATTTATTCTGTTTGTGGTTTACTTTTATTGACTGTTTTCCTGTGTTTCTCTCTCTCTTCCATCTCTACACCACTTACTTGCTCATAATAGTGCCACCCGAGGCCTCTGATTGTCTTCTGTGTCGCACAGGCAGGGGTCATCTAGGATTCTCTTGTGTAGAATTTATCCTGCTTTTTAGTATATTTGCCTACACCTTAGCAGAAATGGATCAGGGTGTTTAAACAAATTGATTTATTTTTTTGACCTCAGTACTAGGACTCTTAGTACATGTTTATCATTCAGATAGAAGTTCTAGGTTCATATAAACAGACACATGTTTTATTATATCATCAATAATAAAATATGCACCTCATTGTGCAAACCAAATCCAGCTTCTATTTGTCCAGTGAATTTGAGGCTAGTGCTTATGTACTATGTCAAAAAGACTCAATACCACATGCTGAGAAGTATTGTGAAAAAAGGTAAACAGAATCAAGGAAATGTAAACAAAAGGGCATGAACATAAAAAGTAAAGGAAAAAAGAAAAAAAAAAGGTCTAGGAGTTGGTCTAGGAACATTGGATGATTCGCCAGACTGAAATTCATAAAATCTAATTTTGGCCCTTATAGAAGAGTTAAAATCTGAGAGTCTAGTATATCCCAATGAGAAGATGGGAAACTATAAATGTGTAATGATTTTATTATGAGCTAGAGAAAATATATAGGAAACCTTTCAGTCTTCTAGTCAGTTTTTTTCAACAAATTCTTCAAGATCCAGAAGATATTAGGGACCTCAGTAAAAATATAATGAATTATAATTATTTTAAATTTGCAAATCTTCCTTGAGCAGGTTCAGTAAGTGAGGTGGAGAGACATGAAGGAACCATTTTTTGAATATAGCCAGAACTAGGAAATGAATTTATACCCATATTCAAATTACTATATTTGACAGATGAGTCATACAAACTTGGCAGTTTTTAACACTTAGAACTGGGGAGTAGTATTGGAGGGGTAGTGAGTGATTCAGAAGTCAGTATACTTCACACCATGTCTTTTGAACTGCCAGAGAGTTGAAAATTAGGACCAGCATTTCCTAAGAGTCACCATATGTGTCCTCAATTGACTCCATGACGCTTAAGGATAGACACAAAAGGCTATTTTTTGTAGATGACAGTGCAAATGGCTGCCTTAATCTTTTTTGTCCAAGGGTAAGCATATATGAATGAAAGAATCCACTACCACCCACAGTGTGAAAGGATTTGAGCTGTTGTTAGATAAAATAGATTATTAAAAACAATTATGGAAGGACAAACAATGTATTTTTAAATCTTCTCCAAGTAAATGAAAAGCTTGTATTATTCTTAAAATGTGTTTTTTCCCCATATTATTTCCACCTTTGAGAAATCCCAAGGGCAGTTTTTTTCCAGTGGCTGATTGAAGGCACACTGCTCAAAACCCAGTGTAAACAAGAATGTCAGGCAGATCAAATACATGCCTCAGCCGAATCTGTTTCTCATCACAGAGGTGATGGCATACCAGCTTGCATCTTTGATAAAAGCTCTTTGATCTACTTTATTTATTAATTTTTCTATGGCAGTCACACAGGGGGTGGTGTGGGGAACGGAGAGCCTGATGAAAATCTGGCAGGGCTTATTGCCTCTCATGAAGCATTTTTACCTGCTTTATTTGATTTAATGCTAAAGTAACTCAACTCAATTCCTACCTTAAATTCAGATACAGCTATGTTCAAGCCTCAAGTCCAGCCTCTAATATAATATGAATAGGATACCTACTAATACTTCCAACCCAGGTGTCTATGCATGTTTTGCAGAACATTCATGAAATTCTTCAGATAGAGTGCATAGTCCCCACTCAATTCTTTTTGTCTCCTTTGTAGTGTAAAGTATTTGACTGACCTTTTCTCCACTTTTTATGTGAGGATCATAGCTATTGAGGATATTTATACACATTAAGCTTTTCTTACTCCATGTTAAGAACCTTTCTGACTCACAGACTTTTCACCATTCACTCTTTTATGATGCTTGATATGGTTTTGTTCAGGTCATGTTTGAGCAGTCACACAGATAGCCCTGATAAGACACAAATTAGTAAGATACAGACTTGAATAGGTTATATTTCGAAACACATGTGTTGTAGTAATTCGCAACCCCATTATTATGGGCCCATATTAAAAATAATACAACCTAGTTATTAATAATTCTAAGTTATGTGCCTAGATTGGGCAGATCTAGTACTATACTAACTTATTACTCAGCCATAAAACCCTTTGTTACTTGTGTTTTTTCTTGGTCACATGGTTCTACTCCACCATGACTTTTTCCTCCTCTTCTTCCATCTTCCCTCTCTCCCTTTTCCTGTTTCTCTCTCTTCCTGTCCCCACTCTCAAAGCCCTCCCATCCTACCATTCTCCTCCACTACCCAATCACAGGCTCTAGCGTTTACTGACCAGTTAAAATGAGGAGAAGTTTTATATGAGATCATCCGAGTAAGTGATCAAATGTTCATCAGGAGCAAGCCCTCTTGAGGAAGCAGAATTAACATCAGAATTTAAACAGCTCTCTCAGATACAAAATGAGCATAACCATAACAATTATGTAAATTGCAAAGTGTGATATATACTTAACGTCTAGTCCATCATATATGTCAATTTAGATAAAGTATTCTATTATCTATGCTAACTTAAAGAGTTTACACTTCTGTGCCAGAACTATGTTGATTTTAACTTTTATTACCATGTGAAATCCATCATTTCAAATCTGAACATCTTCTTTAACACTAAACAACTTAAGTTTAATTATGAGACTATAACTAGTCTTCGACCCTGCTAGATATCGGAAAAGGAATTAAATATTATCTGAAAATATAGGAAACACGAAAACATAGCTTCCAAAACCATACAGTTTGTAGAGAGAGTTGACTGCCTGGAAATTTCTCAATTTCTTATAATGTTGGAGCATCTTTCTTCAGTCCTCTGACACAGAAACATCTGGCAGAACTTAAGTGAAGCAGTAATTATGAAGGACTAACTTGCCCTGTCTTGGACAAGCTTAGCAGTCGACTATCCCACATCTATTTGCCCTTTTTTTGGACAGTGTTTTTGTCTGCATATGAATTAGGGCAATTCTTTCCCAGTGGCTACCTTGCCACAACTGAAGCAACTATGCCTAGAGGTAATGATACTCAATATCTTCCTTGAAATAGAATGGGAAAACTGTGAGGAGCACACATGTCTCATAGGCAATTGATCATTAGTAATGAAATAATTTTAAATGTCATGTTTTGTGGATACCTGACACTTTTGAAGACTATCTAGCATAACTGAATCGTCTAACATTGAATATTCTTAGCTATCCATTATTTGAATGCTCTGGAAAACACTTGTAATTAATTAGATTAGAATCTCATATGACCATGAATTTTACTATCTGACTATTAATTTGCATTACTTCATCATCCTAAGCAGCTTGTAATAGCAGCTACTAAGGACTGAGTCTAAGCCTTTGTCTTATGAAGTGAGGTTATATAGGCACAATGCCTGTCTAAGAGTTATGAACTTGATTTTAAATTTTGTATCAAGATACAAAATTTTTCTACCAATTAAGACCTTAAAACCTGTATCAATATATAAATTCTGTACCAGGCAAGAAATTGTAACTTTAATTTTGTAAAAAATATAAAGATTTCTGTCAATGCAAGATTAGGGCTATATAATACTTTAAGAGTAAACTTAATATCTTATCCCTATTTGTCTATTTCTTTAATTTCTATAACACTACTCTATCTCCCTTTTCTTTTCTATCCCTTTCCTTTATCTAAGAAAGAGGAAAGGACAGGTAGAAATCCCTGAGTCTAAGCTCTCTAGTTTCCTCCCTGACCAACAAAAAATATAAATTGTCCCTTAAATGATAACATATCTATAATTCATTAAATAATCAGAACCATCCACCATAAACTAAGGAACAGGACAATGATCTTCTCTTGACTATTTCTAACTCAATTGGGAGGAAGAATTGGGGGCCAGATAGAAATAGGAAAATTGGCTTTCTTAAAGGAAGGCTAGCAGAAATTATTTGTTGTCTAGTCTTTATGTGCTGAAAAAGTTAATGGCTTAACTGCAGTCCTGACTGTAACAGACTGAAAGTCTGGATGGGAGAGCTATCTCTTCTGGAAATGTCCTGGAAGCAGGTCTTTAGAGGAAACAGCTTTGATGCAGTTGAGGTAGGATCAAGCAGGTGCTAGAATGGAAAATCTCTGAATCTTAGTTTCGCAGAGTGAATCTTGTCAGGTCTGTCTTTCTCCTCATCTCTTCTGCAATATACAAGGCATACAAGCAACACATAGTTCTGTAAAGACATTTATACTGAACATACAGAGTGCACAGAGCAGTTAAGGAATATCAGAATGACAACTGTCTTTCTGTAGAGGTTAGGTTGATCACATAAATCAAATGTACATTTCTATTCATGTCACCTTTTTATTATTATTAGTTTCTTTTATTTTCAATTATTATCCCCTTATCTTGTTTACCCTAAAAAAACAAACAAACAAACAAAAAAAAAAACAAAAATAAACCCTATTCCATCCCCCTCCCCCTGATCAGCAAACTGCCCACTCCTGCTTTCCTGTCCTGGTGCTAACCCTACAGTGGGGTATCGAGCCTTCACTGGACCAAGGGCCTCTCCTCTCATTGATGTCTGACAAGGCCATCTTCTGCTACATATGCAGCTGTCAGCAATGGGTCCCTCCATGTGTACTCCTTGGTTGGTGGTTTATACCCTGAGAGCTCTGGGGGTACTGGATGGTTCAAATCATGGTTCCTCTTATGGGGCTGCAAACCTCTTCAGCAACTTGGGTCCTTTTTCTAGTTCCTCCATTGGGGACCCTGTGCTTAGTACATTGGTTAGTTGTGAGCATCCACTTCTGTATTTATCAGGCATGGGCAGAGCCTTTCAAGAGACAGCTATATCAGGCTCCTGTCAGCAAGTACTTGTCAGCATCCACAAAAGTGTCTGGGTTTGGTAACTGTATATGGGATAGGTCCCCAGGTGGGGCAGTTTCTGGATGGTCTTTCCTTTCATCTGAGCTCCAGACTTTGTCTCTGTAACTCCTTTCATGGGTATTTGGTTCCCCATTCGAAGTATCCACACTTTGGTCTTCCTTCTTCTTGACTTTTATGTGTTTTGCAAATTGTATTTTGGGTATTCTAAATTTCTAGACTAATATCCACTTTTCAGTGAGTGCATATCATATGTGTTCTTTTGTGATTGGGTTACTTTACTCAGGATGATATCCTCCAGATTTAACCATTTGCCTAAGAATTTCATGAGTTTGTTGTTTTTAATAGCTGAGTAGTAGTCCATTGTATAAATGTACCACATTTTCTCTATCCATTCCTCTGTTGAAGGACATCTGGGTTCTTTCCAGCTTCTGAGTATTATAAATAAGGCTGCTATGAACAGAGTTGAGCATGTGTCCTTATTACATGTTGGAGCATCTTCTGCATATATGCCCAGGAGAGGTATTGCTGGATCTTCCAGTAGAACTATGTCCAATTTTCTCAGGAACTGCCAGACTGATTTCCAGAGTGGTTGTACAGGCTTGCAATCGCACCAGCAATGGAGTATTCCTCTTTCTTCACATCCTCACTAGCATCTGCTGTCCTCTGAGTTTTTGATCTTAGCCATTCTGACTGGTGTAAGGTAGAATCTAAGATCTGTTTTGTTTTGTATTTCCCTGATGATTAAGGATGTTAAACATTTCTTTAGGTGCTTCTCAGTCATTCGGTATTCCACAGTTGTGAATTCTTTGTTTAGCTCTGCACTCCATTTTTAATAGAGTTATTTGTCTCTCTGGAGTCTAATTTCTTGAGTTCTTTTTATATATTGGATATTAGTCCTCTATCAGATGTAGGATTGGTAAAGATCTTTTCCCAATCTATTGGTTACCATTTTGTCCTACTGAAAACGTCCTTTGCCTTTCAGAAACTTTGCACTGTTATGAGGTCCCATTTGTCAATTCGTGATCTTAAGCATAAGCTCTTGGTTTTCTATTCTGGAAATTTTTCCTTGTACCCATGTGTGCAAGGCTCTTCCTCACTATCTTTTCTATGAGTTTTAGTGTATCTAGTTTTATGTGGAGGTCCTTGATCCACTTGGACTTGAGCTTCGTACAAAGAGATAAGAATGAATCAATTTGCATTCTTCTACATGCTGACCTCCAGTTGAATCAGTACCATTTGTTGAAAATGCTGTTTTTCCTCCCCCACTGGATGGTTTTATCTCCTTTGTCAAAGATCAAGTGACCATAGGTTTGTGGGTTCATTTCTGGATCTTCAATTCTATTCCATTATCCATGTCATCTTAAAGGATGGTATATAATAATGAATGATGAGAATTTTGTACCCAATAGGAGTTATTCGCTGTTTACAGGTGTTTAAGTCTCAGCCAGTGCCTGAGCTGTCTCTGTATACAGTGACATATGTACGTACCTAATATGTTGATCTTGTTAATCTCCTTCTTTTCTGTAGTCAAGGTCTTCGGGGTTGGGGGTCTCCCTTTGTCATGTCTGACTTGAAAGGAACCCATAGCTTTTTTTATTCCCCCGTGGAAATATAACCATATCCTCTCCACCAGTGTAACACATCTCCTGTTTTCCATTCTGATGTTAGAATATCCTTAAAATAAATACATCAGAATTCAAACAGCATCAAGACAGTCCACAACATGCATGCGTATACACACATACATACTTGTGTGTTTGTGTTTGTGTGGGGGTAGGTGGGTGGTGGTTGTGTATTATTAATAACCTATATATACATAGATATGCATGCAATACCATATATATCTAAATATGTCTGCAATAATCGCTAGTGAGAAAAAAGACATAAATTTAAAAGATGATGTGGAGAGGTATGCATCGAGGAAATGAAATGAGACATTTTGTAGTTATAGTGTCAAAAATAAAATTGAAAAAAGAAAGAAAGAAAAATAGAACCATCCTGTTTCTCTGTTATTTTGCAAATGTATTTCCAAAAACAACCTTTTGATTATTCACTCTGACTGAAGGCTTCAACAAGACAGGAATCAGATTGGCCTAGATGGGGCTGCCATTTTCAGTAAAGAGAAGTTATACAGAAGCTTAGATTTTTAAATTCCTCTGGCCAAGTCTGTCCATGTATCTTTACTTATTGTGCAAGATGTTGGTGGATGTGACAATATGAATGGATGATGATGCAGTAACAGTTTTCACATGGAAATATACTTACAAATTTGAGTACATTTATATGAAACCTACAACACTTGAGTCATGGCTGTGAGGAAACACAAATGAAATCTTGAGCATCTTAGGGTCCTAAGTCTCTGGAGATTTATGTAACCTCCAAAAAGTGGAGGTTACAGAGGTGATGAGTTAGCAGGCAATGCCAGGGAGTGCAGGGATGTGACCAGTGTTTCTCCCACTGAATGAGACCAGAGTCTTCTTCGAACTCTACATTGAGTTAGACTGCTTCTCTGTCTATAATCTCCACATTTGCCTTCATGTTATGCAAATAAACGTATTTGTCTCTTGACGGTGAGCTCTACAATGAGACCTTATCCTGTTCTCTTCTCTAGCATCTCTAAATAATGAAAAGAATAAAACAAGTATGCTGAATGCCTGTGAATGTTTCATCTTCTTTCACCTTGTCAATTTGAAAGATCCTCTGTTAAAGTTAATGCTGGATGAATAGAGATTCTGAGGTTTAAAAGTGTAGAATATAAAATAGAGGTTCTAAGAGTAAAGTATGAGGTGGTAATTTGCATGGTTAAATGTAGGCTTAGATTTTTTTAAACCTACTTTTAGTAAGATTTCTCAAATGCTTCCACCTTCGTCCTAGTGCACTATCCAACAGTAGGGGTGCAAAGATGGTAAACAGGACAAGAGGACCCTGACCTATATAAAAGTAGTTTCTAGAGGAGTGATTCCAATCTCTGTCAGGATACCAGCAGTCCAGTTCAGTAATGTCAGCATAGCAAATATGAATCAGCAGTGGTGGCATGATCCATTATAAACCACCAGGCTGCCTTCAAATCAGCATGAGTCAGTGGGAGCACCCGGGACCAGCTTTGATGCCAGGGGAAATTGTCTACTATGCATCTCTCAGTGAAGTGAATATGAAGATGAGAGACCAACGAAGCATTGCAAAGCAAGCTAAGCATGCTGTCACTGTTGATTGAATCCCATGTATACTCTCTTTAAATATCATGTGTCCTCCTATGAGTCTTGCTTAACAATAATACATGAGTCTACCTCACCAGCTGAGTTTGTATTACCTGACATATCCAGAAACTTTCATTTCAGCTATGTTTAATATCAAAAGAGTGCTTACTCTTGTAAAATTGGTGAATATTCCTTGAGTATACATGACACTAATCTCTAAGAAACACTGTTCTTATAATAATCATTATCTAAATCTTCACTTATGTCTCTTAATTTCTCAACTTTGCATATGTGTTCATTTTCTTTAGATCATATATATTCTATTATGTTTTGTCTGATTAATTCATTGTTTAGTGATACCAAGTACTAACAGATATGTATGTTTGCAATTAGACTCTATTCTCATTCCTTACTTCTGACTTGATCACACCTTAACCTGATTGACAATAACTAACTATATTTTTTTGTGCAAGAGTCTATTGTTACAGAGGGATGTGTGTATTTGCATGCATGTTTATCTTATTTCAATGAAGCATACATAGCACCTACATAAAATTACTAGACATGTAAATTTTTAAATGTATTCAGTATAGAAACTGATGAAACATTTAGGAAGAAGATGACTCATTAAGTTCTAAATTTATGTCCATTTCTATCTTTATTACTGTTTATTATCATTTTGTTACTCAACAAGATATTCCTCAAGTTAAATAATAATTTCTTGTTTTAGCTAGTTTATTTGCAAATTACTTTCTAAAACTTCATTAAGAGCTCTTGAAAAGTGTCATGAGTTGTAGTGATGACTGACACTAGATTATTCTTTGCAATAAAGAGTATATTTTGTTAAAGCCATTAATTATGATTGTTACTGAGAAGTACTCCTTTCAGAACACTTTCTCTTGATTTTTTATGGGGGGATTTTTTTAATCTGACTTTATTTAGTTTCATTACCTGTGCTACTTGTAATTACTGTGTTAACTATAAGAGCATGGTGCCATATCTATAATTGTATCTTTTATTTGCCTGATGTAATCGTTACATGAAGGTTTACTGCTGAATACGCTCAACTCTTCTAGTTCTTTCTCAACTCTGGCTGGCTCCAAGCTCACTGACTCAATCTGGTTTCCATTTACTTCTCAATGAATTGCTCTGCTTGAAAAAATTGCTCCTGAATTCCACAGTGAACTGTTACCGACTGCTCTGAGTGAAGGAAATCAACTCCACTAAATTGAGTTTCTCTCTCTGCACTGCTCTTGAATAGCTTCTCTTTCCTGTACTGTTTTCATGAGAGTTAAGCGTATCCTATCACTGACTCATTCTGTCAAATCTTCCTCTGATTTGTCACTTTGTCTGCTCCTCAATTCAACATAACTTTCAGCCATGGTTTCTTCCTTTTACAAACGTATTTTATCTTAAAGATGTGTATGTACTACAGGTGTGTCTGTAATCCAGCCAGAGCGTATTAAGGTGTGTGGCTTGTCTGCATTACAGACAAATCACACAGATCTAGGTCTTTGGATGTGATTCCTTGCCAGAGCAGCCATGTTGCTGAATTAAACTTCTTCTAAAATGTCTTATTTCCGTGTGTATACATAGCATCCCCTGTCTTTCTACATCTAGATTATTGCTCTTTGTTTTGACTTTCCTTGATTTTAAAAGGTATATTCTAAGTGACATATTGCTCTTTTGACTTAGCTATTTCTTACCTTAATTATGAATACTATTTTATTAATCTCACTAATTCTGCAATAGGATTCTTCACAACCTGGTCACTATATTGTTATGTGAACCATAGTTAATATAGTTCTAAAAATTTCTTACACATGACTGAAAGATAATGAAAATACTTGATAATATGAGAAATCATTATATTCTATCAAAATATTTCATATTAAATTTAATATGTATTAATTTATTAGTTGATGTACATTGGTGATTTACTTAGAGTTCTTCATGTATACCTGTGGGAGATTTTGTGCATCACATGCATGTGGGAGGTTAAGAGGGTCAGAATATATCATACCTCCTAAAATTGAAGTTCCAGGCAATTTGGAACTGGAAAATGAGTGTTGGGAACTTAAAAAGGTCCTCTGCAAGTACAAACAATCCTAACATTGACACATTGCTTCAGCCACTGATTAATATTTTTGAATTCAAATAATGTTTGTATTAATATCAAAATAGACTTATAAACAGACATTTAAATATTTTAGTAGAACTAAAAAATTCTCAATGTACAGTGTCCATAACATATTTCTAATAGAAATTATGTGTAATATTATGCAATCCCAAACCTGAATCATTACAATGCAAAGGTAATCTTATTTAATGATATTTCTAAAAATTAATATTGTGTATATGTACTTACTTGTGTGTGGGTCTGTGCATGTGACAGCAGTAACATTGGGGGCCAAAAGAGAGAATGTGGTCACTTGCAGACGGAATTACAGAGAACTGTAAGCATCCTGATGCAAATCCTGGCTGGCTACTGAACTTGGGTTCGCTGCAATACAATATATTTTCTTAACTGCCAAGCTATCTCCCCAACCCTGACAATACATTTTTTACTGCTCTAATTTCTAAAATTCAGTGAATATAATAACAAGTATTCTTTTTTGAAATGTGCACTACATATTTACATGTAAAACCATCAATTGCTTTAATAAGAAAAATATGAAGAAAAACAGAATTACTCATCCCATAATATAAGAAAACTATTTTAATGTATGATATAAGGAATTACAAATAATAACTAAATTTTGAACCGTTTATGAGACTTTTATTTTCTAGCTTTGCTATTATGCAAGTTAAGAGAAATATCATATAGTTATGTGACAGGATATTCCCTGTCTAAGTACATTAAAATATTAGTGCAGCAGGAGGCTTGTGACTGAGCAGGAGAAAAGGAGGTGGAGCTAAGTGTTGCAGAGACATGAAGTCTCGGGAGAAAAAAGAAGGCCAAAATGGAAGCAGACAGATAGGAAGAAGAACCTGAACCAACATGGCTTTAAATAGTCACAAGTCATTATTATATCATAAAGGTTATAATAATTGGGATAATTTGTCTAATCTAGGTGGGCAGCTTTTATCATTATCAATTGGTTCTGAAGTTATTCTTTTGATAACTTGTGAATTAAGAATTTATTGATACATAAATCTGTTTGGTTAATTATAAGCTTATAAAGTTTTGTTTTTACAGGGTTGAAGAGAGTTGTGGTGGCTGACTGCGTGGTGAATGGTATTTGCTGGAGTGGCAGGGAAGGGAACTCGGGAGCTCTGCCCTGCCAGAGTGTTGGCGGGCAGAAAGTAGCATGGCTGGATTACACATGGGTGGAGAGTTGCTGGCATTTTTTTTTCTTTTAATTTCCCTCAACACAGTTAGGTGATATAATTACATTATTATTATAGCAACACATCGGCATTTACAGTATGGCTTGGAGTTTGGATTGAAAGTGTCATTCATGGTACCAAACTAGTCAGATTCATTTAAAGTGCTCTCCACTTCTCTGGGCTTCACACACTAGAAAGGAAACATTCAGAATGCTCAAAATGTTTCCAAAGTAGCAAGGAAAAGTAGACGCTGCCCTTAAATCTCTGATCTATTCCTGACTTTCCTGACTTTCCATTGCACTGATTTGGGTCAAACACCCAACTTTGAGGGTAGCAAAGGAAAACTTGAAACTCTGCAGTGACTTGTGAGGGTACTCCACTCTCAGGCCAGCATAGAGTACATTACCTTAGACATTCATCATCATGTTGCCTCTGTTCTCATTTGTGACATTTTGAGGCACTATAAATGTGATGGGATTGCATAATATTTAATTGACCATTTGCTGGTAGGTACATCTGCTCTATTTACTGTTAACATACGAATGTATAATAAGAATGGATACTGGTGGTCGTTGAATAAAATGTAATGGCTGCTGAAGAGTACAATACTAAAATATGTTGTTTTGACTAAAGTACTGATACTTAAGGTTTTTGGTGCTTACTGCTCAAATGAGTGGAAATCCTTTAAAAGTGAGATATGATGACTGTTGACTTGAAATTTATGTTTCCATATTAATAAACTGCTCTTGTGTTTATCTTAATGTTCAGCTATTATATTTATAACACATATTATGAGTATTATGAACTCCATCAAGTAGAATTTTCTTATAATATTCTAGTTAATGTATATCCATAACTTTAAGTAGAGCAATGCTCAGTTGTTTTATGAGGCTTATACAATATGCATATCATTATATAGAATTCTGACCAGAGTTCACAAAAATGCTCTGGGAGGTTTAGATCTTTCAACACAAGTCATAAAGCAATTGCAAGGTCTCTAACCCTTCAATACACACCAAGGATATGTGCAGCAAGATACTAAGATTTTGTTGCAGTTATTATACATTTTTTGATATTATTTGTGTATCATTTTTGATATACAATTTATTTCATACTATTTGATTCTTGAAAACTTTGGAGAACGTACAATGTTTTTGTGGATAGCCTTGGGGTTAATTATATTTTATGTTAATTCTGTTTTCCTGTGGAGGGGTTGACACAAGTAATGAGACAGCACTCAGGTGATTTCCTGCAAACATGCTTCCCACCTTAATCTGTAAAATAAAGGAGAGCTGATGATTGAGCAGAAAAAGGGAAGGTGGAGCAGAAGGTGGAAAGAGAGAAGAAGGAGAAAATGGAAAAGATAGAGGACACAGAGGAGAAGGAGGAGGAAGAAGAAAAGCAGAACATAAGCACATGGCCTGGAGAAACTGCAGGTTCTGAGAGGTCTGCAACCCTATAGGTGGAACAACAATATGAACTAACCAGTACCGCCAGAGCTCATGTCTCTAGCTGCATATGCAGCAGAAGATGGGCTAGTCGGCTATCATTGGGAAGAGAGGCCCCTAGGTCTTGCAAACTTTATATGCCTCAGTACAGGGGAACACCAGGGCCAAGAAGTGGGAGTTGGTGGGTAGGCGAGCAGGGCAGGGGAAGAGTATAGGGAACTTTTGGGATAGCATTTGAAATGTAAATAAAGAAAATATCAAATAAAATAAGAAAGAAAGAAAGAAAGAAAGAAAGAAAGAAAGAAAGAAAGAAAGGAAGAAAGAAAGGAAGAAAGGAAGGAAGAAAGGAAGGAAGGAAGAAAGAAAAGAAGAGGTCTCATAGAATTCCAAAAATAATTCAGTTCAAATCATAGGACATAATGCACACAGGAGCCAGTGTATCTGAAAATATAGTAGGAAGAATTTCTGCTATGCCTTAAGCTGAAGTATGGTTAAGTCTTACCTACACATATAGCTTAAGCACAAGTTCACTGAGTTTCTGAATGCTGGTTTCTTAACAGAAAGATGAGGAATAATGTGTGACAAAGCATAGACCCATCTAGAGTTCTCAGACAGCTCTCTGTGGAACTGATGCTTTAGGAGGAAAGCTAGTGGAGAGGAGATTGGCAGAGTGAAGGTGAAGGAAAAAGAAACAAAAACAATACACTGCTGGAACAGAGAGAAAGGGGAGGGTGAGGGAAAAGTACTGTGATCACTGTTGTGATACACATGAGTGCAAGTATTTTTAAGGAAGGAAAACCATCTGTGTGTACACAGCAAGAAATGAATAAACACTGAAGCCTTGCACAGCGTAGAGTCCATGCAAGGAAAATAAGCACTTGTGAAAAAGTGCAAGTATTGGGAAGCATGGTCACATTGCAAAATTAAGCTCAGTGTCTAATGAAAAAGAAAAGTACATGTGGAAGTAGATGCTTTCTTTACAACAAAGCAAGGCTAGTCCTTATAGTTCACATTGTTGCTTCTACACCAGGTAAGTAACATGGTGGGGTTGCGGTAATGGTGGGGTCACCACAGCAGTTCTCATGAAGCTGAATATGGGAACCTAAGTGTTGCTAAGGAAAATACTAAGGTCTTCATCTCTGAGGAATACAACCATACTATTTCTACCCAGAACCCATCTGTGTGATGTCCATCACATCATTAGGATCCTGCTATACAGGAAGGAAACCCATCATTTATTTATGGGTTTCACAACATGGAAAAAAAATCCATAAAAGGGATACTTTCTGGTGGTTTATTCTGAAAACAAAACAAAACAACAACAACAATAAACCAAACCAAAAAACAACTTAGGTTGTTATGTGAAATGATTCTCATGTAAGGTTCTGAGATATCTGTGGTTAATGGTTGAATCAGACTACATCATTACAAAGAGCAAATTTCAGTGTTGGTTCCTAAACTTAGGGAGATAATTCCTAATTTTACTTCCCTGAATATAGAATTTGACTGTTTTAATATACTATTCAAGATAAGTTTAGAGCAATAGCAACGTAGGTGGATTGTCTTTGAAATATAATTTTGGACTTTATCTTTGGAGGCAGCTGTTGGTCGGATACACTATGTATATATTTTTTGACATTTTGCAGAAGATTAGCTGCAAAGAGCTAAGCTTAAGTTACCCTGTTTGATGTGGTAGCAAGATATAAATTCATGTACCTTAAAAATTGGCTGCTTAACTACTTATCACTTTCCCGCAATGCAAAATATATCTTAAACCTGAGGGCACTGTATATTTTCAATGAAAACATTAACAGCTGCTAGCTACCCACTCTCGACTTAGGAATTATTAGTAGCTTAAGTATAATTTTATTTTAAGTGATGAGCCAGAGTGTAACTTGAAAAAGCATCTAGTTCGTCAATGTTTAGTTATCACGTTCTCACCTAAAAGCAGGAGGTGACCATGCAGATGATACTCTGGAGTTAACCTCTGGATGGTAAACTTATTTTTATTAAGAATTAAAGTCTTTTGAAACTAGGAGATAAAGTTGCAGATATATCAGTCAGTATTGCAACATAAGACACAGTTACTTAATTCTATCCCACCATGTTTACCTCAACTAAAAATAAGTTAGCACATTCGATTCAGAGGTGTGTTTTGCTAAATACTTATGAGTATCATGACCCAGAGACTCATACTAAATCATTTTGTTCCGATAAATGAAAAAACATTTCCAGAAATTTCAGGCTTGTCAAAAACATTAGTCACCTATTTAAAAATCCATTTCCATGAAATGCAGCATTTGAAGAGGAAATATATCTGTCCATACGACTTGTTCATGCTCATGCTAGGTGTGCTGTCTTTCTCCAATGGTATGAGTGAGAAATAAAATAACTGTTTAATCATTGATGTTAAAAGGCTATACAAATTGTAATTTAATGTATTTGCAAAGATTTTTTTTAAAGAAAAAATAAAGTAGGTCTGGAAATAAGGTTTAGCTTATACAAGTGCATGCTGCCAAGACAGAAAATCTGAATTTGTTCCTGAGAACTCATGTGGTAGAAGAAAAATAAAGATCCCCCCCCCCAAGCTGTCATCTTATTCCACATGCATGTAATGACATTAATGTGCCCATACTCATATGCACATATATAAGCAAATAAATGTAAAAATTGATGTGTGCTTTGACACACAATTTAATCTGTGAGAAAAGTTTGTTTCTTTCAACAAACTGGCATCCAAGTATTGACACTGCAATACTCAGAGATCAAAAATGCCTCCAGTTTAGGAAAAACCTGGTATTTTTCCTGCAAATAGGGGATTTTTTTCTTTCTTTCAGAGAATGCATACTGCCATAGTTAGGACTGTATTGTTGTGAAGAAACAACATGACCAAGGTAACTCTAATAAAGACAGCATTTAATTTTGGCTGGATTTCAATTTAAGAGGTTCAGTCAGTTATCATTTTGACAGATTGACTTCACAGGAAGCCAGGATAAGGGTCTCTTCCACACTGGGCAAAGCTTGAGCTAGGACTTCAGAGCCCACTGCCACAATGATGCACTTCCACCACTACTCTATAAGGCCACACCTACTCCAACAAGGCCACACCTCCTAATAGTAGCCCTTCCCATGGACTGAGCATATTAAAACCACCACACACACTGACATCATGGACAATACTAATTGTCAGCTTGACAGATCTAAGAAGAGGGGACCTCTGATTTGGAATTGTGCCCATCATGTAGGCCTGGAAGCATGTCTGTGGAGAACTTTCTAGATAGTTAATTGATTTAAGAGTGCCTGAGCCAGTGTGCATGGTGCTATTTCTGGGAATATGGAGCTGAGCTTTGTGAGCTTAGTAGCTAAGAAAGCCATATGGAGCAAGTCAGTAATCAAGATTTCTCTACTGTTTGCTCCAGTTCTTGTCTCCATGTAACTGTCTTGAGCTCCTATCTTGACTTCCCTTGATGGTGGTCTATTTTTGTAACCTATATGCTACATCAGCTCTTGCTTCCTCCAGCTTGCTTTTGGTCATGGTATTTATAGTAATAATAGAAAGCAAGCTACGACACCAAAGAGGTTCTTTCAAATGAAGGTAATGTATAAAGGGGACACTTATACAGGTCACCTTTCTTCTTTCTCCTTAAAAGCAACCCTTTGCCTTTAGTTTCTGAGTTTCCATGGCCAAATCTGCATCTTACCTTAAATGTAAGCTTTAAAATGTAGTTTCTCAATGGATTTATTCTGGCATATGCTATTTGCTTAAACAATCTTTCTGATATATTAAACTTCACAGAGCTTGCATTAGCATAGTAAATAGAATGCTGAAAAAGCATAATGAAATATGTCATAATAGCTTTCCACAGACATGTCCAATGGGTGGATAATGATTGCTTTTCTTTCTCATCTCAGTTTTAAATCATATGTCCATCTCAATAAATATTGAGTAATAGGTATCACATCTGCAGTGAAAATCTAATTTCTGTGGGAGATTTGAAACACTTGTGTATTTTTATGTGTGGACTTTGAAAAAGTTCATTTCTGCTGAGAATCTAGTTTGTATTAAAAAACTGCTAAATTTATTAAAAGGTAGTAGGGTAGAATAATATTAGGATTTACTTGAATATAGGTTTGTACTTGTATTGAACATACTATCATATTGCCTGAAGGTGCTAATCTGGTCTTTTTTAAATGTATAGCTTAATGATGTTTTATTTAAAGCATAAACATCCTGCAAAATGTTTACCATCACTCTTTAATAATTACTTGTTTTGTTTTGTTTTGTTTTTTTATTACTGGTTTCCCCTCTGCAAACTGTCTATTCCCTCCCCTCCTCTGCTTCGATGAGGGTGCTCCCCATACTCCCGCCTCACTGTCCTAGCATTCCCTTACACTGGGACATTGAGCCTTCACAGAACAAAGGGCCACCACTCCCACTGATGCCAGATAAGGCAAGCCTCTGCAACATATGCAGGTGGAGCCATGGGCCCTCTATGTGTACTTTTTGGTTGGCGGTTTAATTCTTGGGAGGTCTTTTAACTACCACTGAATTTATTATTTCCTAACCACCCAGAAGTTCATGGTCTTTAACACACACATACACAAGACATTTCTTACATAATTCTCATAGAAATCTGGGAAATAGGACAAGAGATTATATCCTCCAAATTCTTTGTGCACAAATAAAAGAATGGTGTCATTCCCCACAAATAAACAAACATACAAAAAACCAAAATAACAACAACAAAAAATAACCAAACATCCAACCACCACCACCACCAACAGAAGACAAAGCTGATACCACAGTGAAGCAAATGCACTCACTTGTTCAGGGCTGCACCAACTACATTCAGCTTCTTCAATTTCCATGGAGTATTTTCTGAGACAGTACATTTCTATACACCAGGTTTTTATTTTGACCTTCAAAGGGCTGAAGATGGTAACAGAAACAGTAAAATTCTGAAAATAAAAATACATTATTTATCTTCCTATGTAAGACTGTGCTCATGTTTATAACTTCTGAATCAATTCTGACTAGGAAACAGAGATTCCATGGGAGCTGATGCATACTCTTTGAAGTGCTGAGTAGACACTACAGAAAGTTTTTTTTTTCTAGAAAAAATTCTGTTATGTTTTAGAATATAGATATTCTTGCACAGCAGCCTTATTCATAATAGCCAGAAGCTGGAAACAACCCAGATGTCCTTCAACAGAAGAATGGATACAGAAAATGTGGTTCATTTACACAATACAATACTATTCAGCTATGAAAAACAAGGACATCATGAATTTTACAGGCAAATAGATGGAACCAAAAGGACATGCATGGAAAAGGAAAGGGCATTCAGTGACCTGCTCAACTTTGTATTCAACCCATGTGTAGGCACCACATCCTATCTCTATTACTGATGCCATGTTGTGCTTGCAGACAGGAGCCTAGCATGGCTGTCTTCTGAGAGGCTCTACAAGCAGATGATTGATACAGATACAGATACCCACAGACAACTATTTAGTTGAGATCGGGGACCCCTATAGAAGATTTAGGAAGGATTGAAGATGCTGGGTGAGGAGGGTAGGTGGGTGGGAGAGCATGCTCTCAGAGGCAAAGGGGAGGGCAGATTGGGTGAAAGGGACAATCAAGTTCTCAACAGAAACTCTAAAATGCAGAAGGGCTTGGGAAGTTATCTTACAGTCTCTAACAGATCACAAATGCTAGCCCAAATATCTGTGCCAAGCAAATATCTAATCACCACAGAGAAAAGATATCCCATAACAAAACAAAATTTAAATATCCTTCCACAAATGCAGCCCTGCAGAGAATATTAGATAGAAAACTGTAACATAAGTAGGGTAACTACACCCAAGAAAACACAAGAAATAAATAATTCCATACCAGAAAGACCAAATAAGAAAAAAAATGAAGAAGAAGAAAAAAGGAAAGAAAAAAGAAAAAACTACACCGTACCACCGCCAACATCAAAGTATCAGGAACTAACAATCATTGGTCATTAATATCTCTCAACATCAATTGGTTTCAATCCCAAAATAAAGCAATATAGGCTGACCGAGTGGTTGTGTGAATAGGATCTATCATTTTGCTGCACACAAGAAATACACCTCAGTAACAAAGAGGGATATTACTTCAGAGTAATGGGCAGAAAAAGATTTTCAAAGGAAATGGACCCAAGAGACAATCTGTAAAATCATTCTAATATCTAATAAAATCATGTTTTAAAAAAAAGTAATCGAAAGACATGGAGAAGGACATTTCATACTTATCATAGGGAAAATCCACCAAGATGATGTCTAAATTCTCAACATCTATGCCCCCAAAACAAGGGTACCCACATTCATGAAAAAAACCATTGCTAAAGCTAAAACCAAATCCCACGCATCGATAGTCAGAGACTTTAACACAAACTCTTACCAACGGACAAGTAATCAAGGCAGAAACAAAACAGAGAAATAATGAAATAATAGAGGTTATGAATCAAATGGATGTAGCAGATTTCTATAGACCATTTCACACAAGAACAAAAGATTAAACTTTCATAAAACCTCATGGATCTTTCTCCAAAATTGACCATATACTAAGTCATGAAGCAAGCCTCAACAGATACAAGAAAATTGAAATGATTTCTTATTTCCTATTAGACCACCTGTGTTTAAAGCTAGACTTCAACAACAGAAACAACAGAAAGCCTACATGCATAATTATAGAAAATGAACAACTCTCTCAATGATCACTAGTAAAGTGAAGAAACAAAGCAAAAAAAATTAAGGACTTTTAGAATTCAATAAAAATGAAGGCAGAATATACCCAAAATTATGGGATGCAATAACAGCAGTATTAAGAGAAAAGTTCATAGTTTTCATCTAACAATTTAAACGTACACCAGTAAGCTCTAGAAAAAAAGAAAAGTGGGGAAAAAGCAAGCACACCCATGAGAAGTAGATGGCAGGAAATAATCAAACTCAGGGCTGAACCCAATCAATTAGAAAGAGAACAATACAAAGAATCAATGAAACCAAAAGATGGTTATTTGAGGAAAGTCAACAAAATAGACCAACCCTTAGCCAAACTAACTGAAAGGCAGAGAGACAGTAAACAAACAAACAAAATCAGAAAATAAAAGGGAGACATAAAAACATACACTGGGAAAAGTCAAAGAATCATTAGATCTTACTTTAAAAGCCTGTATGCCACAAAATTGGGAAATCTCAATGAAATGATTTTCTAGACAGATTTCACTTACCAAAGTTAAATAAAGATTAGGCAAACTATCTAAATAGTCCTATTTTCTCTAAGGAAATAGACACAGTCCTTAATATTCTCCCAAAAAAAAAAAAAAAAAAAAAAAAAAAAAAGCCCTGGAACAGTTGGTCTTAGACCAAATTTCTACATAATTTTCAAAGACCTAATTCAAATCCTCCTTAAACAATTCCATGAAATTGAAACAATTGAAAGAGAACAAATATTGCCAAATTCTTTCTATGAGTCTAAAGTCACCCCTATACCTAAACCACATAAAGACTCAACAAAGTAAAATAATTTTCAGATCAAATTCCCTTGTGGACATTGATGGAAAATACTCAATAAAATACTCACAAACTGAATCCTAGAGCATATCAAAGACATTATTCATCATTATCAATTTTGCTTCATCCAAGGGATATAGGGATGTTTCAATATACAAAAAGCCATCAATTTAATCCACCATATAAACAAACGGAAAGACAAAACCACATGGTCATCTCATTAAATGCTGAAAAGCCTTTGACAAAATCCAACATCACTTCATGTTAAAAGTCTCCAAGAGATGTGGAATAAAAGGCATGAGCTTAAACATAATAAAACACTCTAATAGAGAGAAACATAAAACAATTTCATTAAAACCAAGGACAAGACAAGGCTGTCCATTTTTTCCCTATCTCTTCAATATAGTATTGGAAGTCTTATATCTATAAGTCAACAAAAGGAGATCAAGGGGATACAAATTGGAAAGGAAGAAGTCAAAATATCACTATTTGCAGATGATATGATACATACATATACACACACATGTGTGTGTGACCCCCAAAATTCTTTTTTTGTAGTATTATTTTTTATTAGATATTTTCTTTATTTACATTTCAAATGTTATCCCCTTTGCTGGTTTTCCCTTCTAAAATCCCCAATCCCCTCTTCTCTCCCCCTGCTTCCCAACCCATTCATGCCCATTCCTGTTTCTGGCATTCCCCTATACTGGGACATAGAGCCTTCACAGGACCAAGGGCCTCTTCTCCCATTGATGACCAGCTAGGCCATATTCTGCTACATATACAGCTACAGCCACAAGTTCCATCATGTGTTTTCTTTGATTGGTGGTACAGTTCCAAGGCAAACTGGTTAGTTTGCGGGTACTGGTTATTTCATATTGATTTTCCTCTTATGGGGCTTTAGACCCCTTCAGCTCTCTGGGTCCTTTCTCTAGCTCCTTCATTGGGGTCCTTGTGCTCCATCCAATGGATAACTGTGAACATCCACTTCTGTATTTGCCAGGCACTGGCAGAGCCTCAAAGGAAACAGCTATATCAGGCTCTGGTCAGCAGGCTCATGTTGGCATCTGCCTAGTGACTGGGTTTGGTAGTTGTTTATGGGATAGATCCACAAGTAGGGCAGTCTCTGGATGGTTGTTCCTTCAGTCTCGGCTCTGAATTTTGTCTCTGTAAATACTTCCATGGGTAGTTTGTTCCCCCTTCTAAAAAGGATTCTGAGTGTCTGGGCTAATATCTACTTATCAGTGACTGCATATCATGTGTATTCTTTTGTGATTGGGTTACCTCACTCAAGATGATAGCCTCGAGATCCATCCATTTGTCTAAGAATTTTATAAATTCATTGATTTTAAACCTGTGTAATACTCCATAGTGTAAATGTACCACATTTTCTGTATCCATTCCTCTGTTGAGGGGCATCTGGGTTCTTTCCAGCTTCTGGCTATTATAAATAAGGCTGCTATAAACATAGTGGAACATGTGTCCTTATTACAAGTTGGAACACCTTTTGGGTATGTGACCAGGAGTGGTATGTCTGGATATTCCAGTAGTACTATGTCCAATTTTCTGAGGAACTGCCTGACTGATTTCCAGAGTGGTTGTACAAGCTTCCAGTCCCATCAGCAATGGAGGAGTGTCCCTCTTTCTCCTCATCCTTAACAGCATCTGCTCTCACCTGAGTTTTTGAACTTAGCCATTCTGACTGGTGTGAGGTGGATTCTCAGGGTTGTTTTGATTTGCATTTCCCTGATGATTAAGGATGTTGAACATTTTTTCAGGTGCTTCTCAGCCATTCGGTTTACTCAGTTGAGAATTCTTTGTTTAGCTCTGTACCCCATTTTTTAATAGTGTTGTTTAAGTTCCTGGAGTCCAACTTCTTAAGTTCTTTATAATATATTGGATATTAGTTCCCTATCAGATTTAGGATTGGTAAAGATCTTTTCCCAATCTGTTGGTTGCCTTTCGGTCTTATTGACAGCATCCTTTGCCTTACAGAAGCTTTGCAATTTTATGAGGTCTGATTTGTTGATAATTGATCTTACAGAACAAGCCATTGGTGTTCCTTCCCCTGTGCTCATATCTTTGAGGCTCTTCCCAACTTTCTCCTCTATAAGTTTCAGTGTCTCTGGTTTTATGCAGAGTTCTTTGATCCACTTAGACTTGAGATTTATACAAGGAGATAATAATGGGTTAATTCACATTCTTCTACATGCTAACCACCAGTTGAGCCAGCACAATTTGTTGAAAGTGTTCTCTTCTTTCCACTGGACGATTTCAGCTCTTTGTCAAAGATCAAATGACCACAGATGTGTGGGTTCACTTGTGGGTCTTCAATTCTGTTCCATTGATCTACCTGTCTGTCACTGTACCAGTACAATGCAGTTTTTTTTAAAATTAGGTATTTTCTTCATTTACATTTCCAAGGCTATCCCAAATGTCCCCCATACCCTCCCCCCAACTCCCCTACTCACCCACTCCCACTTTTTGGCCCTGGCGTTCCCCTGTACTGTGGCATATAAAGTTTGCAATACCAATGGGCCTCTCTTTCCAATGATGGCCTACTAGGCCATATTCTGATACATATGCAGCTAGAGACATGAGCTCTGGGGGCTCTGGTTAGTTCATTGTTGTTCCACCTATAGGGTTGCAGAGCCCTTTAGCTCTTTGGGTACTTTCTCTAGCTCCTTCATTGGGGGCCCTGTGATTCATCCAATAGCTGACTGTAAGCATCCACTTCTGTGTTTGTTAGTCCCCAGCATTGCCTCACAAGAGACAGCTATATCTGGGTCCTTTCAGCAAAATCTTGCTAGTATATGCAATGGTGTCAGCGTTTGGAGTTTTTTAATCACAATTGCTCTATAGTACAATGTGAGGTCAGGGATGGTGATTCCACCAGAGGTTCTTTAATTGTTTAGAATAATTTTTGCTATCCTAGGATTTTTGTTATTCCAGATGAATTTAAAAATTGCCCTTTCTAACTCTGTGAAGAATTGTGTTGGGATTTTGATGGGAATTGCATTGAATCTGTAGATTGCTTTTGGCAAGATGGCCATTTTGTCTATATTAATCTGGCCAATCCATGAGAATGGGAGATCTTTCCATCTTCTGAGATCTTCATTGATTTCTTTCTTCAGAGACTTGAAGTCTTATCATACAGATCTTTCACTTCCTTAGAGTCACACCATGGTATTTTGTATTATTTGTGAATATTTTCAAGGGTATTATTTCTCTAATTTCTTTCTCAGCTTGTTTATCCTTTGTGTAGACTAAGGCCACTGATTTGTTTGAGTTAATTTTATATTCAGTTAGTGCACTGAAATTGTTTTTCAGGTTCTCTGGTGGAAATTTTGGGATCACTTATATATACTATTACATCATCTGTAATTAGTGATATTTTGAATTCTTCCTTTCCAATTTTTATTCTTTTGATCTCCTATTGTTGTCTAATTGCTCTGGCTAGGACTTAAAGTACTGAATTGAATAGGAAGGGAGAAAGTGGGAAGACTTGTCTAGTCCTTGATTTTAGTGGGAATTCTTCAAGTTTCTGACCATTTAGTTTGATGTTGGCTACTGATTTGCTGTATACTGCTTTTACTATGTTTAGATATGGGCCTTGAATTCCTGATCTTTCCAAAACTTTTATCATAAACAGGTGTTGGACTTTGTTGAATGCTTTCTCAGCATCTAATGAGATGATCATGTGGTTTATGTCTCTGAATTTGTTTATATAGTGGATTATGGTGATGTATTTCAGTATATTGAACCATCCTTGCATCCTTGGGCTGAAGCCTACTTGATCATGATGGATGATCATTTTGATGTGTTCAGTTTGTGAGAATTTTATTGAGTATTTTTCATCAATATTCATAAGGGAAATTGGTCTTAAGTTCTCTTTCTTTGTTGGGTCTTTGTGTGGCTTACTTATAACAGTAATTTCAGCTTCGTAGAATGAATTGGGTGGAGTATCTTCTGTTTCTATTTTGTGGAATAGTTTGAGGAGATCTAGAATTAGGTCTTCTTTGAAGGTCTGATAAAACTGCGCTAAACCATCTGATTCTGGGCATTTTTTGGTTGGGAGACTAATTTTTTGTTTGTTTTTTGTTTTTTTGTTTGTTTGTTTGTTTGTTTTCAAGACAGGGTTTCTCTGTATAGCCCTGGATGTCCTGGAACTCACTTTTTAGACCAGGCTGGCCTTGAACTCAGAAATCTGCCTGCCTCTGCCTCCCTAGTGCTGGGATTAAAGGCTTGTGCCACCATGCCCTGCCGGTTGGGAGACTATTAATGACTGTTTTTATCTATTTAGGGGATATGGGACTGTTTAGATAGCTAATCTGATCCGAATTTAACTTTGTTATCTGGTATATGTCTAGAAAATTGTCCATTTCATCCAGGTTTTCCAGTTTTGTTGATTGTAGGCTTTTTTAGTAGGATCTGATAAAGTTTTGGATTTCCTCAGGTTCTGTTGTTATATCTCCCTTTTCATTTCTGATTTTGTTAATTAGGATGCTGTCTCTGTGCCATCTAGTGAGTCTGGCTAAGGGTTTATCTATCTTGTTGATTTTCTCAAAGAACTGGTTCCTGATTTGATTGACTCTTTGCATAGTTCTTTTTCCTTCAACTTGGTTTATTTCTGCCCTGAGTTTGATTATTTCCTGCCTTTTACTCCTCTTTGGTGAATTTGCTTCCTTTTGTTCTAGAGCTTTTTGGTATGCTGTTAAGCTGCTAGTGTATGCTCACTCCAGTTTCTTTTTGGAGGCACTCAGAGCTATGAACTTTCTTCTTTGGATTGTTTTTATTGTGTCCCATAAGTTTGGGTATGTTGTGCCTTCATTTTCATTAAACTCTAAAAAGTCTTCAATTTCTTTCTTTATTTCTTCTTTGTTCAAGTAATTATTGAATAGAGTATTGTTCAGCCTCCATGTGTATGTGTGGTTTCTACTATTTATTTTGTTATTGAAGATCAAACTCAGTCCATGATGATCTGATAGGGTGCATGGTGTCATTTCAATATTTTTTTTTTATATGTTGAGGCCTGTTCAGTGACCAATTATATGATCCATTTTGGAGAAGGTACCATTAGGTGCTGAGAAGGAGGTATACCCCTTTGATTTAGGATGAAATGTTCTATACATATTTGTTAAATCCATTTGTTTCATAACTTCTGTTAGTTTCACTGTGTCTCTAGTTTCTGTTTCCAGGATCTGTCCATTGATGAGAGTGGGGTGTTGAAGTCTCCCACTATTGTTGTGTGATATGTGATGTGTGCTTTGAGTTTTAACAAAGTTTCTTTAATGAATGTGGATGCCCTTGAGTTTGGAGCATAGAAAGTGAGAGTTCATCTTGGTAAATTTTACCTTTGATGAGTAAGAGGTGTCGCTCCTTATCTATTTTGAGAACTTGAGGTTGAATGTCAATTTTATTCCATATTAGGATGGCTACTCTAGCTGGTTTCGTGGGACCATTTGCTTGGAAAATTGTTTTCCAGCCTTTTACTCTAAGGCAGTGTCTGCCTTTGTCCCTGAGATGGGTTTCCTTTATGCAGCAAAATGTTGGGTCCTGTTTACCTAACCTGTCTGTTAGTCTATATCTTTTTTTTTATTTAAATATTGTTTTTTATTACGTATTTTTCTCAATTACATTTCCAATGCTATCCCAAAAGTCCCCTATACCACCCCCCCATTCCCCTACCCACCCATTCCCACTTTTTGGCCCTGGCGTTCCCTTGTACTGAGACATATAAAGTTTGCATGTCCACTGGGCCTCTCTTTCCAGTGATGGCCAACTAGGTCATCTTTTGATACATATGCAGCTAGAGTCAAGAGTTCGGGGATACTGATTAGTTCATAATGTTGTTGCACCTACAGGATTGCAGATCTCTTTAGCTCCTTGGATACTTTCTCTAGCTCCTCCATTGGGGGCCCTGTGATTCATCCAATAGCTGACTGTAAGCATCCACTTATGTGTTTGTTAGGCCCAGCCTAGTCTCACAAGAGACAGCTATATCAGGGTCCTTTCAGCAAACGCTTGCTAGTGTATGCAATGGTGTCATCGTTTGGAGGCTAATTATAGGATGGATCCCTGGATATGGCAGTCTCTAGATGGTCCATCCTTTTGTCTCAGCTCCAAACTTTGTCTCTGTAATTCCTTCCATGGGTGATTGTTTCCAATTCTAAGAAGGGGCAAAGTGTCCACACTTTGGTCTTCATTCTTCTTCAGTTTCATGTGTTTTACAAATTGTCTCTTATATCTCAGGCATACTAATTTTTTGGGCTAATATAAACTTATCAATGAGTACATATCATTTGAGTTCTTTTGTGATTGTGTTACCTCACTCAGGATGATGCCCTCCAGGTCCAACTATTTGCCTAGGAATTTCATAAATTAATTCATTTTAATAGCTGAGTAGTACTCCACTGTGTAAATGTACCACATTTTTGTATCCATTCCTCTGTTGAGGGGCATCTGGGTTCTTTCCAGATTCTGTCTATTATAAATAAGGCTGCTATGAACATAGTGAAGCATGTGTCCTTCTTACCAGTTTGAACATCTTCTGAATATAAGCCCAGAAGAGGTATTGCAGGATCCACTGGTAGTATTATGTCTAATTTTCTGAAGAAAGGCCAGACTGATTTCCAGAGTGGTTGTACAAGCTTGCAATCCCACCAACAATGGAGGAGTGTTCCTCTTTCTTCACATCCTCGCCAGCATCTGCTGTCACCTGAATTTTTGATCTTAGCCATTCTGACTGGTGTGAGGTGGAATCTCAGGGTTGTTTTGATTTGCATTTCCCTGATGTTTAAGGATGTTGAACATTTTTTCAGGTGCTTCTCAGCCATTCGGTATTCCTCAGGTGAGAATTCTTTGTTTAGCTATGAGCCCCATTTTTTAATGGGGTTATTTGATTTTCTGGAGTCCACCTTCTTGAGTTCTTTATATAGATTGGATATTAGTTCCCTATCTGATTTAGGATAGGTAAAGATCCTTTCCCAATCTCTTGGTGGCCTTTTTGTCTTATTGACAGTGTCTTTTGCATTACAGAAGCTTTGCGGTTTCATGAGGTCCCATTGCTCAATTCTTGATCTACAGCACAAGCCATTGCTGTTCTATTCAGGAATTTTTCCCTTGTGCCCATATCTTCGAGGCTTTTCCCTACTTTCTCCTCTATAAGTTTCAGTGTCTCTGGTTTCATGTGGAGTTCCTTGGTCCACTTAGATTTGTCCTTAGTACAAGGAGATAGGAATAGATCGATTTGCATTCTTCTACATGATAACCACCAGTTGTGCCAGCACCATTTGTTGAAAATGCTGTCTTTCTTCCACTGGATGGTTTAACTCCCTTGTCAAAGATCAAGTGACCATAGGTGTGTGGGTTAATTTCTGGGTCTTCAATTCTATTCCATTTGGTCTACTTGTCTGTCACTATACCAGTATCATGCAGTTTTTATCACAATTGCTCTGTAGTAAAGCTTTAGGTCACGCATGGTGATTCCACCAGAGGTTCTTTTATCTTTGAGAAGAGTTTTTGCTATCCTAGTTTTTTTTGTTATTCCAGATGAATTGGCAGATTGCTTTTTCTAATTCGTTGAAGAATTGAGTTGGAATTTTGATGGGGATTGCATTGAATTTGTAGATTGTTTTTGGCAAGATAGCCATTTTTTTTCCATTTTTTATTAGGTATTTAACTCATTTACATTTCCAATGCTATACCAAAAGTCCCCCATATCCACCCACCCCCACTCCCCTGCCCACCCACTCCCCCTTTTTGGCCCTGGTATTCCCCTGTACTGGGGCATATAAAGTTTGCAAGTCCAATGGGCCTCTCTTTCCAGTGATGGCCGACTAGGCCATCTTTTGATATATATGCAGCTAGAGACAAGAGCTCCGGGGTACTGGTTAGCTCATAATGTTGTTCCACCTATAGGGTTGCAGATCCCTTTAGCTCCTTGGCTACTTTCTCTAGCTCCTCCATTGGGAGCCCTATGATCCATCCATTAGCTGACTGTGAGCATCCACTTCTGTGTTTGCTGGGCCCCGGCATAGTCTCACAAGAGACAGCTACATCTGCGTCCTTTCAATAAAATCTTGCTAGTGTATGCAATGGTGTCAGCGTTTGGATGCTGATTATGGGGTGGATCCCTGGCTATGGCAGTCTCTACATGGTCCATCCTTTCATCTCAGCTCCAAACTCTGTCTCTGTAACTCCTTCCATGGGTGTTTTGTTCCCAAATCTAAGGAGGGGCATAGTGTCCACACTTCAGTCTTCATTCTCCTTGAGTTTCATGTGTTTAGCAAATTATATCTTATATCTTGGGTATCCTAGGTTTGGGGCTAATATCCACTTATCAGTGAATACATATTGTGTGAGTTTCTTTGTGAATGTGTTACCTCACTCAGGATGATGCCCTCCAGGTCCATCCATTTGGCTAGGAATTTCATAAATTCATTCTTTTTAATAGCTGAGTAGTACTCCATTGTGTAGATGTACCACATTTTCTGTATCCATTCCTCTGTTGAGGGGCATCTAGGTTCTTTCCAGCTTCTGGCTATTATAAATAAGGCTGCTATGAACATAGTGGAGCATGTGTCCTTCTTACCTGTTGGGGCATCTTCTGGATATATGCCCAGGAGAGGTATTGCTGGATCCTCCGGTAGTACTATGTCCAGTTTTCTGAGGAACCGCCAGACTGATTTCCAGAGTGGTTGTACAAGCCTGCACTCCCACCAACAATGGAGGAGTGTTCCTCTTTCTCCACATCCTCGCCAGCATCTGCTGTCACCTGAATTTTTGATCTTAGCCATTCTGACTGGTGTGAGGTGGAATCTCAGGGTTGTTTTGATTTGCATTTCCCTGATGATTAAGGATGTTGAACATTTTTTCAAGTGCTTCTCTGCCATTCGGTATTCCTCAGGTGAGAATTCTTTGTTCAGTTCTGAGCCCCATTTTTTAATGGGGTTATTTGATTTTCTGAAGTCCACCTTCTTGAGTTCTTTATATATGTTGGATATTAGTCCCCTATCTGATTTAGGATAGGTAAAGATCCTTTCCCAATCTGTTGGTGGTCTTTTTGTCTTATTGACGGTGTCTTTTGCCTTGCAGAAACTTTGGAGTTTCATTAGGTCCCATTTGTCGATTCTCGATCTTACAGCACAAGCCATTGCTGTTCTGTTCAGGAATTTTTCCCCTGTGCCCATATCTTCAAGGCTTTTCCCCACTTTCTCCTCTATAAGTTTCAGTGTCTCTGGTTTTATGTGAAGTTCCTTGATCCACTTAGATTTGACCTTAGTACAAGGAGATAAGTATGGATCGATTCGCATTCTTCTACACAATAACAACCAGTTGTGCCAGCACCAATTGTTGAAAATGCTGTCTTTCTTCCACTGGATGGTTTTAGCTCCCTTGTCGAAGATCAAGTGACCATAGGTGTGTGGGTTCATTTCTGGATCTTCAATTCTATTCCATTGGTCTACTTGTCTGTCTCTATACCAGTACCATGCAGTTTTTATCACAATTGCTCTGTAGTAAAGCTTTAGGTCTGGCATGGTGATTCCGCCAGTTCTTTTATCCTTGAGAAGACTTTTTGCTATCCTAGGTTTTTTGTTATTCCAGACAAATTTGCAAATTGCTCCTTCCAATTCGTTGAAGAATTGAGTTGGAATTTTGATGGGGATTGCATTGAATCTGTAGATTGCTTTTGGCAAGATAGCCATTTTTACAATGTTGATCCTGCCAATCCATGAGCATGGGAGATCTTTCCATCTTCTGAGATCTTCTTTAATTTCTTTCTTCAGAGATTTGAAGTTTTTATCATACAGATCTTTCACCTCCTTAGTTAGAGTCACGCCAAGATATTTTATATTATTTGTGACTATTGAGAAGGGTGTTGTTTCCCTAATTTCTTTCTCAGCCTGTTTATTCTTTGTATAGAGAAAGGCCATTGACTTGTTTGAGTTTATTTTATATCCAGCTACTTCACCGAAGCTGTTTATCAGGTTTAGGAGTTCTCTGGTAGAATTTTTAGGGTCACTTATATATACTATCATATCATCTGCAAAAAGTGATATTTTGACTTCCTCTTTTCCAATTTGTATCCCCTTGATCTCCTTTTGTTGTCGAATTGCTCTGGCTAATACTTCAAGTACTATGTTGAAAAGGTAGGGAGAAAGTGGGCAGCCTTGTCTAGTCCCTGATTTTAGTGGGATTGCTTCCAGCTTCTCTCCATTTACTTTGATGTTGGCTACTGGTTTGCTGTAGATTGCTTTTATCATGTTTAGGTATGGGCCTTGAATTCCTGATCTTTCCAAAACTTTTATCATGAATGGGTGTTGGATCTTGTCAAATGCTTTTTCTGCATCTAACGAGATGATCATGTGGTTTTTGTCTTTGAGTTTGTTTATATAATGGATTACATTGATGGATTTTCGTATATTAAACCATCCCTGCATCCCTGGAATAAAACCTACTTGGTCAGGATGGATGATTGCTTTAATGTGTTCTTGGATTCGGTTAGCGAGAATTTTATTGAGGATTTTTGCATCGATATTCATAAGAGAAATTGGTCTGAAGTTCTCTATCTTTGTTGGATCTTTCTGTGGTTTAGGTATCAGAGTAATAGTGGCTTCATAAAATGAGTTGGGTAGAGTACCTTCTACTTCTATTTTGTGAAATAGTTTGTGCAGAATTGGAATTAGATCTTCTTTGAAGGTCTGATAGAACTCTGCACTAAACCCATCTGGTCCTGGGCTTTTTTTGGTTGGGAGACTATTAATAACTGCTTCTATTTCTTTAGGTGATATGGGACTGTTTAGATGGTCAACCTGATCCTGATTCAACTTTGGTACTTGGTATCTGTCCAGAAATTTGTCCATTTCGTCCAGGTTTTCCAGTTTTGTTGAGTATAGCCTTTTGTAGAAGGATCTGATGGTGTTTTGGATTTCTTCAGGATCTGTTGTTATGTCTCCCTTTTCATTTCTGATTTTGTTAATTAGGATTTTGTCCCTGTGCCCTTTAGTGAGTCTAGCTAAGGGTTTATATATCTTGTTGATTTTCTCAAAGAACCAACTCCTCGTTTGGTTAATTCTTTGAATAGTTCTTCTTGTTTCCACTTGGTTGATTTCACCCCTGAGTTTGATTATTTCCTGCCGTCTACTCCTCTTGGGTGAATTTGCTTCCTTTTTTTCTAGGGCTTTTAGATGTGTTGTCAAGCTGCTAGTATGTGCTGTCTCCCGTTTCTTCTTGGAGGCACTCAGCGCTATGAGTTTCCCTCTTAGAAATGCTTTCATTGTGTCCCATAGGTTTGGGTACGTTGTGGCTTCATTTTCATTAAACTCTAAAAAGTCTTTAATTTCTTTCTTTATTCCTTCCTTGACCAAGGTATCATTGAGAAGAGTGTTATTCAGTTTCCACGTGAATGTTGGCTTTCCATTATTTATGTTGTTATTGAAGATCAGTCTTAGGCCATGGTGGTCTGATAGGATACATGGGACAATTTCAATATTTTTGTATCTATTGAGGCCTATTTTGTGACCAATTATATGGTCAATTTTGGAGAAGGTCCCGTGAGGTGCTGAGAAGAAGGTATATCCTTTTGTTTTAGGATAAAATGTTCTGTAGATATCTGTCAGGTCCATTTGTTTCATAACTTCTGTTAGTTTCACTGTGTCCCTGTTTAGTTTCTGTTTCCACGATCTGTCCTTTGAAGAAAGTGGTGTGTTGAAGTCTCCCACTATTATTGTGTGAGGTGCAATGTATGCTTTGAGCTTTACTAAAGTGTCTCTAATGAATGTGGCTGCCCTTGCATTTGGTGCGTAGATATTCAGAATTGAGAGTTCCTCTTGGAGGATTTTACCTTTGATGAGTATGAAGTGTCCCTCCTTGTCTTTTTTGATAACTTTGGGTTGGAAGTCGATTTTATCCGATATTAAAATGGCTACTCCAGCTTGTTTCTTCAGTCCATTTGCTTGGAAAATTGTTTTCCAGCCTTTCACTCTGATGTAGTGTCTGTCTTTTTCCCTGAGATGGGTTTCCTGTAAGCAGCAGAATGTTGGGTCCTGTTTGTGTAGCCAGTCTGTTAGTCTATGTCTTTTTATTGGGGAATTGAGTCCATTGATATTAAGAGATATTAAGGAAAAGTAATTGTTGCTCCCTTTTATTTTTGTTGTTAGAGTTGGCATTCTGTTCTTGTGGCTGTCTTCTTTTTGGTTTGTTGAATGATTACTTTCTTGGTTGTTCTAGGGCGTGATTTCCGTCCTTGTATTGCTTCTTTTCTGTTATTATCCTTTGAAGGGCCGGATTCGTGGAAAGATATTGTGTGAACTTGGTTTTGTCGTGGAATACTTTGGTTTCTCCATCTATGGTAATTGAGAGTTTGGCCGGGTATAGTAGCCTGGGCTGGCATTTGTGTTCTCTTAGTGTCTGTATAACATCTGTCCAGGCTCTTCTGGCTTTCATAGTCTCTGGTGAAAAGTCTGGTGTAATTCTGATAGGCCTTCCTTTATATGTTACTTGACCTTTCTCCCTTACTGCTTTTAATATTCTATCTTTATTTAGTGCATTTGTTGTTCTGATTATTATGTGTCGGGAGGAATTTCTTTTCTGGTCCAGTCTATTTGGAGTTCTGTATGCTTCTTGTATGATCATGGGCATCTCTTTTTTTATGTTTGGGAAGTTTTCTTCTATTATTTTGTTGAAGATATTAGCTGGCCCTTTAAGTTGAAAATCTTCATTCTCATCAATTCCTATTATCCGTAGGTTTGGTCTTCTCATTGTGTCCTGGATTACCTGGATGTTTTGAGTTAGGATCCTTTTGCATTTTGTATTTTCTTTGACTGTTGTGTCGATGTTCTCTATGGAATCTTCTGCACCTGAGATTCTCTCTTCCATTTCTTGTATTCTGTTGCTGATGCTCGCATCTATGGTTCCAGATCTCTTTCCTAGGGTTTCTATCTCCAGCGTTGCCTCGCTTTGGGTTTTCTTTATTGTGTCTACTTCCCCTTTTAGTTCTAGTATGGTTTTGTTCATTTCCATCACCTGTTTGGCTGTGTTTTCCTGCTTTTCTTTAAGAGCCTGTAACTCTTTAGCAGTGCTCTCCTGTAAATCTTTAAGTGACTTATGAAAGTCCTTCTTGATGTCCTCTATCATCATCATGAGAAATGTTTTTAAATCTGGGTCTAGATTTTCGGTTGTGTTGGGGTGCCCAGGACTAGGTGGGGTGGGAGTGCTGCGTTCTGATGATGGTGAGTGGTCTTGATTTCTGTTAGTAGGATTCTTACCTTTGCCTTTCACCATCTGGTAATCTCTGAAGCTAGCTGTTTTAGTTGTCACTGTTAAGAGCTTGTTCTTCAGGTGACTCTGTTAGCCTCTATGAGCAGACCTGGAGGGTAGCACTCTCCTTAGTTTCAGTGGGCAGAGTATTCTCTGCAGGCAAGCTCTCTTCTTGCAAGGCAGGTACCCAGATATCTGGTGTTCGAACCAGACTCCTGGCAGAAGTTGTGTTCCACTCACTAGAGGTCTTAGGATCACGTGTGGAATCCTGTGTGGGACCTTGCGGGTGTCAGGCGACTCAGCTGGCAAGGTAGCCGGGGCTCGAGTGGAGTGGAAGGGGTTTGTGCCCCAGATCAAGCCCGGGTAGCCTGCTTCCCTATGTACCGCAGTCTCAAGTTCCACGCAATTGGATTGGGGTAGGCGCTGTGTTCCACTCACCAGAGGTCTTAGGGTCCCGTGGGGAGTCCCGTGTGGGCCCTTGCGGGTGTTGGGCAAGACTCTGCTGGCAAGGTAGCCCGGGACTCGAGTCTCGAGTCGAGCGGAAGGGACTTGTGCCCCAGATCAGGCCCGGGTAGCCTGCTTCCCTATGTACTGCAGTCTCGAGTTCTGCGCGATTGGATTGGGGCAGGCACTGTGATCCACTCACCAGAGGTCTTAGGGTCCCGTGGGGAGTCCTGTGTGGACCCTTGCGGGTGTTGGGCAAGACTCTGCTGGCAAGGTAGCCCGGGGCTCGAGTCATGAGTCGAGCGGAAGGGACTTGTACCCCAGATCAGGCCCGGGTAGCCTGCTTCCCTATGTACCGCAGTCTCAAGTTCCGCGCGATTGGATTGGGGCAGGCACTGTGATCCACTCACCAGAGGTCTTAGGGTCCCGTGGGGAGTCCCGTGTGGACCCTTGCGGGTGTTGGGCAAGACTCTGCTGGCAAGGTAGCCCGGGGCTCGAGTCTCGAGTCGAGCGGAAGGGACTTGTGCCCCAGATCAGGCCCGGGTAGCCTGCTTCCCTATGTACCGCAGTCTCGAGTTCTGCGCGATTGGATTGGGGCAGGCACTGTGATCCACTCACCAGAGGTCTTAGGGTCCCGTGGGGAGTCCTGTGTGGACCCTTGCGGGTGTTGGGCAAGACTCTGCTGGCAAGGTAGCCCGGGGCTCGAGTCATGAGTCGAGCGGAAGGGACTTGTGCCCCAGATCAGGCCCGGGTAGCCTGCTTCCCTATGTACCGCAGTCTCAAGTTCCGTGCGATTGGATTGGGGCAGGCACTGTGATCCACTCACCAGAGGTCTTAGGGTCCCGTGGGGAGTCCCGTGTGGACCCTTGCGGGTGTTGGGCAAGACTCTGCTGGCAAGGTAGCCCGGGGCTCGAGTCTCGAGTCGAGCGGAAGGGACTTGTGCCCCAGATCAGGCCCGGGTAGCCTGCTTCCCTATGTACCGCAGTCTCAAGTTCCGTGCGATTGGATTGGGGCAGGCACTGTGGTCCACTCACCAGAGGTCTTAGGGTCCCGTGGGGAGTCCCGTGTGGGCCCTTGCGGGTTTTGGGCAAGACTCTGCTGGCAAGGTAGCCCGGGGCTCGAGTCTCGAGTCGAGCTGAAGGGACTTGTGCCCCAGATCAGGCCCGGGTAGCCTGCTTCCCTATGTACCGCAGTCTCAAGTTCCGCGCGATTGGATTGGGGCAGGCACTGTGGTCCACTCACCAGAGGTCTTAGGGTCCCGTGGGGAGTCCCGTGTGGACCCTTGCGGGTGTTGGGCAAGACTCTGCTGGCAAGGTAGCCCGGGGCTCGAGTCTCGAGTTGAGCGGAAGGGACTTGTGCCCCAGATCAGGCCCGGGTAGCCTGCTTCCCTATGTACCACAGTCTCAAGTTCCGCGCGATTGGATTGGGGCAGGCACTGTGGTCCACTCACCAGAGGTCTTAGGGTCCCGTGGGGAGTCCCGTGTGGGCCCTTGCGGGTGTTGGGCAAGACTCTGCTGGCAAGGTAGCCCGGGGCTCGAGTCTCGAGTCGAGTGGAAGGGACTTGTGCCCCAGATCAGGCCCGGGTAGCCTGCTTCCCTATGTACCGCAGTCTCAAGTTCCGCGCGATTGGATTGGGGCAGGCACTGTGGTCCACTCACCAGAGGTCTTAGGGTCCCGTGGGGAGTCCCGTGTGGACCCTTGCGGGTGTTGGGCAAGACTCTGCTGGCAAGGTAGCCCGGGGCTCGAGTCTCGAGTCGAGCGGAAGGGACTTGTGCCCCAGATCAGGCCCGGGTAGCCTGCTTCCCTATGTACCGCAGTCTCAAGTTCCGCGCGATTGGATTGGGGCAGGCACTGTGGTCCACTCACCAGAGGTCTTAGGGTCCCGTGGGGAGTCCCGTGTGGGCCCTTGCGGGTGTTGGGCAAGACTCTGCTGGCCAAGATAGCCATTTTTACAATCTTGGTCCTGCCAATCCATGAGCATGGGAGATCTTTCCATCTTCTGAGATCTTTAATTTCTTTCTTCAGAGACTTGAAGTTCTTATCATACAGATCTTTCACTTCCTTAGTTAGAGTCAAGCCAAGATATTTTATATTATTTGTGACTTTTGAGAAGGGTGTTCTTTCCCTAACTTCTTTCTCAGCCTGTTTATTCTTTGTGTAGTGAAAGGCCATTGACTTGTTTGAGTTAATTTTATATCCAGCTACTTCACAGAAGCTATTTATCAGGTTTAAGGGTTCTCTGGTGGAATTTTTAGGGTCACTTATATATACTATCATATCATCTGCAAAAAGTGATATTTTGACTTCATCTTTTCCAATTTGTATCCTCTTGTTCTCCTTTTGTTGTTGAATTGCTCTGGCTAAGACTTCAAGTACAATGTTGAATAGGTAGGGAGAAAGTGGGCAGCCTTGTCTAGTCCCTGATTTTAGTGGGATTGCTTCCAGCTTCTCACCATTTATTTTGATGTTGGTTACTGGTTTGCTGTTGATTGCTTTTATCATGTTTAGGTATGGGCCTTGAATTCCTTATATTTCCAATTCTTTTATCATGAATGGGTGTTGGATCTTGTGGAATGCTTTTTTCGCATCTAAGGAGATGATCATGTGGTTTTTGTCTTTGAGTTTGTTTATATACAGGATTACGTTGATGGATTTCCATATATTAAACCATCCCTGCATCCCTGAAATAAAACCTACTTGGTCTGGATGGATGATTGTTTTAATGTGTTCTTGGTTTCAGTTAGCGAGAATTTTATTGAGTATTTTTGCATCGATATTCATAAGGTAAATTGGTCTGAAGTTCTCTATTTTTGTTGGGTCTTTTTGTCGTTTAGGTTTCAGAGTAATTGTGGCTTCATAGAATGAGTTGGGTAGTCTATATCTTTTTATTGGGTAATTGAGTCCATTGATATTAAGAGATATTAAGGAAAAGTTGTTTTTTCTTCCTGTTATTTTTGTTGTTAGAGTTGTAATTCTGTTCATGTTGCTATCTTATTTAGCTTTGTTGAAAGATTACTTTTTTGCTTTTTCTGCAGCTTAGTTTCCCTCTTTGTGTTTGATTTTTTTGTTTATTATCCCTTGCTTAGCTAGGTTTGTAGAAACATATTGTATAAATTTGGTTTTGCAATGGAATAATACCTTGGTTTCTCCAACTATGGTAATTGAGACTTTTGCTGGGTATAGTAGTGTGGGCTGGCATTTTTGTTCTCTTAGGGTCTGTATGACATCTGCCCAGGATCCTCTGCTTTCATAGTGTCTGGGGAGAAGTCAGGTGTAATTTTGATAGGTCTTCCTTTATATGTTACATGACCTTTTCCCCTTATTGCTTTTAATATTCTTCCTTTGTTTTGTGCATTTTGTGTTTTGATTATTATATAATGGGAGGACTTTCTTTTCTGATCTAGTCTATTTGGTGTTCTCTAGACTTCTTGTATGTTCATGGGTATCTCTTTAGGTTGAGGAAGTTTTCTTCTATAATTTTGTTGAAGATATTTACTGGCCCTTTAAGTTGAAAATCTTCATTTTCATGTATACCTATTATCCGTATGTTTCATCTTCTCATTGTGTCCTGGATTTCCTGGATGTTTTGTGTTAGGATTTTTTTTTTCATTTCGCATTTTTTTGATTGTTGTGCCAATGTTTTCTATGGAATTTTGCACCTGAGATTCTCTCTTCCATCTCTTGTATTCTGTTGATTATGCTTGCATCAATGACCCCTGAATTCTTTCCTTGGTTTTCTATTTCCAGAGTGGTCTCTCTTTGTTATTTCTTTATTGGTTCTACTTCCATTTTTAGATCCTGTATGGTTTTGTTCAATTCTTTCACCTGTTTGATGTTCTTCTGTATTTCTTTAAGGGAGTTATTTATTTCCTTCTTATAGTCCTCTGTTATCATCATAAAAGTGACTTTGGATCCATATCTTGCTTTTCTAATGTGATGGTGTATCCAGGACTTGTAATGGTGGGAGAGTTTGGTGCTGATGAGGCCAGGTAACTTTGGTTTCTGTTGCTTCTGTTCTTATGCTTGCATCCTGCCATCTGATTATCTCAAGTGCTTGTTGCCCTCAATACATCTGATTGGTACCTGTCCTTCCTGAAATCCTGGTTCATTTAGAACTCCCCAGAGACCAACTTTCTCTGTGATCCTGTGATTTTGGGATCCTGTGAACCTGATATTCTGGGTGTGTCAGAGTTCTTGGCAGTCAAGCTTCCTCTGAGACCCTGAGATCCTGGTGTGACCAAGTTCCTGGGATCTGGGATCCTGGGATCCCGGGATCCTGAGATCCTGGGATTATGGAATCTTAAGATCCTGAGTGTGTTAGAGCACCTGGTTGTGGTATCCCCTCTGGGGATGGTGGAGATGTCTTCTCTGTTCAAAACCAAGTTGGACCAGCTTAGACCAGAAGGAACCTGAGCTGCTGGTCAAGCAGGCCCCTTGTTTCCCTGCTTCTGCTGGCCCAAGGCACTCCCAGTTTTGTTGGGACAGATGTTGCATTCCACTCACCTGTCATCCTAAGATCCTGTGTGTGCTATGGTGTGTGGGGTGTGGAGAGACCCTGGGGACCATGGGACCGTCTGTCCACTCAGTTCACTCCCAAGGTAACCTGGAGCTGGTGCAGACTGGAAGGAACCCAACTTTCTGGTTGTGTGGGTTTCCTTTATCCCTGCTCCTTCTAGCACAGGCCCCCTTTCGATTGTTTTAGAACAGATGTTGTGTTCTACTCACCCATGATCCTAAGATCCTGGGTGTGCTAGGGTGCCTGGGACATGGAGAGTCCCCTGGGGACTGTCAACCCAAAAAATTCTAATAGAAACCTTATACAGCTGATGAACACCTTCATCAAAGTAACTGGATACACTACTAACTAAAAAAAAAAAAAATCAGTAACCTTCTTTATATAAACAATAAATAGGCTAAGAAAGAATTTAGGGAGAAGACAGTCTTCAAAATAGCCACAAATAATATAACATATTTTGCTGTAACTCTAACCAAGCAGGTGAAAGACCTGTATGACATAAACTTCAAGTCTCTCAAGAAAGAAGTTGAGCAAGATATCAGAAGATGGAAATATCTCCCATGTTCATTAATTGGTACCATTAACATCATGAATGTATCATCTTACCAAAATAATCTACAGATTTAATGAATTTCCCATCAAAATTCCAACACACGTATTCATAGACCTTAAAAAAAGCAATTCTCAACTTTGTATTGAAAAACAAAATACCCAGTATAGCCAAAACAATCCTGAATAATAAAAGAACTCTGGGAGAAATCACTATTCCTGATCTCAAGATGTACTACAGAGCAGCAGTAGTAAAAACTTCCTGGTATTGGTATAGAAACAGACAGGTTGGCAATGGAATTAAAACAAAGATACTGAAAGATACCCATTCACCTCTGGGTACTTGATTTTTGACAAAGAAGCCAAAACCACATCTTGGAAAAGAAAGACTGTCTTCAACAAATGGTACTGGTCTAACTGGAAGTCTATATGGAGAAGAATGCAAATACATCCATATTTACCATCCTGCACAGAGCTCAAGTCAAAGATTACCAAAAACCTTAGTGTAAAACTGATGCACTAAATTTGGTAGATCAAAGAGTGGGGAGTGAGCCTTGAGTTTATTGGTACACTCATAGCTCAGCCACTAAGATCAACAATTAATAAATGTGACATGCAACTGAAAAGCTTCTGTAAAGAAAAGGACACCATCAATAGGACAAAACAACAGCCTATAGATTAGGAAATGGTATTTACCAATTCTACAACTGATATATAATTAATATTGAAAATAGATAAAGAACTCAAAAATTAGATAACAACAAACTAAATAAGCCAACTAAAAAGAGTGTACAGAGTTAAACAGAATTCTAATAAAGGAATCTCTATGGCTGAGAAACACTAAAGGAAATTTTCAAAATCCTTAGCTATCAGGGAAATGCAAATCAGAACAACTCTGAGATTATACCTTAAGACCCAATCAGAGTGGCTAAGATTAAAAACTCAAGGGACAGTACCTGCTGGTGAGGATGGGGAGCAAGGGGAACACTCCTGCATTGTTGTTGAGAGTAAAACTTGCACAACTACTCTGTAAATCAATTTTGTGGTTTCTCAGAAAATTAGGAATAGTTCTACCTCAAGACCCAGATGTACTACCCCTAGATATACACCTAAAAGATGCCCCACTATCACTATTGGAGGATCCTGCAATTCCTCTCCTGGGCATATATCCAGAAGATGTCCCAACCGGTAAGAAGGACACATGCTCCACTATGTTCATAGCAGCCTTATTTATAATAGCCAGAAGCTGGAAAGAACCCAGATGCCCCTCAACAGAGGAATGGATACAAAAAAAAATGTGGTACATTTACACAATGGAGTACTACTCAGCTATTAAAAAGAATGAATTTATGAAATTCCTAGGCAAATGGTTGGACCTGGAGGGCATCATCCTGAGTGAGGTAACACAATCACAAAAGAACTCAAATGATATGTACTCACTGATAAGTGGATATTAGCCCAGAAACTTAGTATACCTGAGATATAAGAGACAATTAGTAAAACACATGAAACTGAAGAAGAATGATGAACAAAGTGTGGACACTTTGCCCCTTCTTAGAATTGGAAACAATCACACGTGGAAGGAGTTACAGAGACAAAGTTTGGAGCTGAGACAAAAGGATGGACCATCTAGAGACTGCCATATCCAGGGATCCATCCCATAATTAGCCTCCAAAGGATGACACTATTGCATACACTAGCAAGCGTTTGCTGATAGGACCCTGATATAGCTGTCTCTTGTGAGACTAGGCTGGGCCTAACAAACACATAAGTGGATGCTCACAGTCAGCTATTGGATGAATCACAGGGCCCCCAATGGAGAAGCTAGAGAAAGTATCCAAGGAGCTAAAGAGATCTGCAACCCTGTAGGTGCAACAACATTATGAACTAACCAGTACCCCGGAGCTCTTTACTCTAGCTGCATATGTATCAAAAGATGGCCTAGTCGGCCATCACTGGAAAGAGAGGCCCATTGGACACGCAAACTTTACATGCCCAGTACAGGGGAACGCCAGGGCCGAAAAGTGGGAATGGGTGGGTAGGGGAGTGGGGGGGGGAGGGTATGGGGGACTTTTCGGAAAGCATTGGAAATGTAATTGAGGAAAATACGTAAATATATATAAGATGCCCCACTATCGCATAAGGACACCTGATCAACTATGTTCAGAGCAGCTGTATTTGTAATAGCCAGCAACTAGAAACAATCCATATATTTCTCAACTAAAGGATGGATAAAGACAATGTGGTACATTTACACAATGGACTTAGTTATCAAAAACAAGGACATCAAAAAATTTTTCAGATGCTCTACTCTCACTTTCTTACTCTCTCTCCCTCTCCCTCTGTCTTTCTTACTCTCTAGCCTTTCTCCTCTCTCTCTCTCCTTTTCCCCCTTCTCTCCTTTTGGTCATGACTGGTCTCTCTCTCTCTCTTTTACCTTCTCTCTTTCCTCCTGCCTTTCTACAATAATGCTCAAAAAAAAAAAAAAAAAAGAAAGAAAAAGAAAAAGAAAAAGAAAAGAAAAAGAACTTTTCAGGCAAATGGATGGAACTAGAAAAAATGTTCTCACCTATAAGTGGCTATTAGCCATAAAGTACAGCATAAGCAGTCTGCAATCCAGGAATCCAAAGAAGCCAAATAACAAGAAGGGACCAATGGAGCATGCTTGAATCTATCTCAAAAGAGGGGGGGATAAAAATCAATATTAGCAGTTAATGGACAAAGGGAACTGGGTGGGAGAGGGATGGGGACTGGAACAGTGCAGGGAGATCTGTTGTGAGGAGATTAGGGAAGAGGGAAGGGACACTGGCAGTACACAGGGAGTGGGCATGGGGGAAACCCCAGGGAGCCTATAGGAGTGACTCTAGCTGAGACTCCTAGCAGTGGCCATTTTCACTTCATATAGTCACACCCAGTGGGGAGGGATATGGACAGCAACTAACCCATAGAAATGTTTGACCCAAAATGTGTCTTCCCTACAAGATCTGCAGGGATAAAGATGAACTAGGGATAGAAGGAATAGCCAACGAAGGAATGGCCTAACTTGAGATCCATCCCACTGGTACGAACCAATCCCAGAAGCTATTAATGATAGTCTGTTATGCTTGCTGACAGGATCCTAGCTTAACTGAATTCTGAGAGGCTCCACCCAGTAACTGATTGAAACAGATGTTAGATGGAGCTCAAGGATTCTTCTAGAAGAGTTCGAATAAGAATTGAAGGACTTGAAGAGAATAGGGTTTCCGCAGGAAGATCAACAGGTTCAACCACTTATTTTAATATATAAGACTGATTTAGCTGTATTTTAAAAATGGAGTTATTCTCTGTGTAAGTGGTATCCAAATGTCAGTCATTTTTACTTTTATTCAGTCATTCTGATTTCAATGGATTTTGAGTAGGGCTAATGTTCACATTACGAATATTCTTGTAAGTTTTAGCAATCATATTATTTTCTTTTATTTTCATTAACATGTAGACCCTATATGGCTTGTTTTGTTTCCAGATATTTTTAGTTTGTCCAATTGTTTAAACAAAGTAGACTTTCAGAAATCTAGACTTCAGTATGAAAGAGAAGACACATTTCTTGCAAATTATTTATATGGCACAAACTCATTCTGAATGTTTTGTATATTGTATCATTGTTTTGTTTCTTTCAACAGTGCACATATGTTTTTGGCTTTAAGTTTTATGGTTTTTAGTTTTCCTAGATTTTCTTGTACTTTTCTTTCATTAAACACAATTTGAATTCCATATGTGAGTTTTCTGGGTATTAGCTAAAGTTGAATTTAAAGTAACCCTTTAAAAGGATTTAAAACATTGTGAATGTCAATAGAAATTTGGTTATTCAAATATATAAAGTGATTTACCAAATAAATGGAATATCAGTTTAGTTAAATGTGAAAAGGGAACCCTTTCAATAGAAGTTTTGTGAGTAGAAATTAAGAAGTGGGAGACAAGTTTTCTTGTGACCTTTTGTGTTAGTGTGTGCAATTCCTAGTGTAGCTTTGATCTTCTAGTCCTCAATATAGATATAACCACACAGCATGTGATGGCTCCTGGGTTGGATGCTTCAAATGCATTCATTTTGTCACTTCATCCTTTGCCATACTTATATCTCTCCCTTGGTATTATTACAAGCATGGGGCCAAAGCATATGGGACAGTTTTGACTGTTTTATTGACCTAAGCATAATATTTATTAACTATCTGCTTTGCCCTATCATAAAATTTTGTGAGCTTAATTCATATCAGTTAAAAAAAAAAGATGCTTTCTGGGAACTTAATTTTACCTACATAGATCAGCTTCCTTCTTTTACATATTTACAAGTGGGTAACTTTCTGTTTCAACATTCACATGGGTTATAATTTTAAATATATCAAAATTAATGTATTGTTCATCAACTTTTTATGGAGAGAACACCATCTCTACTATGGAAGTAGACTGGAACTGTTTTTTTTTTTAAACTATAATGCAGTTTTTAGATTGTAATAAAGATTTATACTTTTTATTATTCATTAAGATAATAAATGTCCTAAAGTTTTGTAGTTTTAGATGACATTTTTATCTTTATGAACATATACGAAATTGTTTACATATCTCAAAGCTATCCTATATCTGAGTATTTTGTTCTTTCATGCATTAACTTGCTAATTAAAATTGTGTTTTCTCACAATATGTAGAGGAATTTCTATCCAGTAACACGGATTATATCTAAAGATATGATCCAGCTGGATTTAGACACATCTTGGATTATAGTATGATCTGGCTGGAATACAGACCTGTTCTTACTACATTTTAATGAGAAATGATTAAAGTAAACTTACTGTGTACAAGGAAGCAGCAATATTTGAAAGTGACATCTAATTGAGGGGCAGATAAAGTGTAGAATCAGGGAAAGATTTGACAAAATGGTTCAGAGATAATATATACCCAACTTAGATGACATGGGGGGTCAGATGAGAATAGCGAAAGAAAGAGATGCTATTTATCAGCAGTGCAGGGAGAAATTGTCACTTAATTGGGACTCAGTTGAGTTTAGTGCTGTGGAGCTGAGTCAGGTTTGGTTCAGTCAGTTGAGCTCCATTGAGTTTAGTTCAAAGTATTAATGGTTCAGTTTTGCAAAGACATGTTGTAGAGAGAGCAAGCCAGACTCAATGAAGAAAAAAGAGCCACAGAATGAGAAGAAGCTAGAAAAGTATAACAAATTGCCCTTGTTAATCTAATGTCAAACATAGCAATTCAGTGAGAAGCTGAGGCTTGCAGGTTGAATCAGTCAGCTTAGAGAGGAGTTTGACCCAGAACAGATGAGTTGAATCAGTCAACCAGAGTTCAGATATATCTAGAAAGAGGGAGTTAATTTAGCATCATCCCTTTGAGATGACAATTACATCTGGTTAATAAAATTACTACAACAACAATGTGTTCATTAGTCTTTAGACATATTTTCATAAAATTTATTTTATTCTAATCACATACTAGCTTTTTCCTAGATTTAAGATACGAGATAATAATCTGAAGAAAGCAATGTGAGCAAATTTATAATTATCCAGTGTAGAATCACCTAAAAATCAATTCAAATAAATGGCTCTATTTTCACGGTACCAAGTCATGTATAAATGATCTCAATATGAATACAGACAAGTAGAATATTCTCACAATTAACTTATTAGATGAGAAGAGAGCAAAAAATCTTCTACATTTGTGTGGTGTGAGTTGAGGCCTATGCCTGCTCTGGCAAGGCTAGCCTCTGAAGCAGAATGAGTTCATTGTCTGAAGACATTCCTTGTTTTGTTTCTAAAATGTGTTGTTGTTTTTGCTGTTGTTGCCTTTTGGTGACAAGACATGAGATCTTCTGTAGTAATGTATTTGTAACTGCACAACAAAACTTATTACCTGTAGATTCTGTATTATACCGGGCATTACTACAATTTACTATTTTTTACACAACTGAAATTTTTGTCATTCTTAATTTTCTCCTCTCTACTTAACCATGAAGCTCTGGCACTGATCACATCCATTTTTCCCATGAGTATACAATTAAGATGCCACATGTAAGTGGAATCATAAAGCAGTATTCTGAAATGAGCTTTTTATATAGCAGAATGTTCTCCAATTTTAATCACGTTATTGCATATGAAAAGATTTTTTCATATATTTAAGACTCAATAATATTCTAGTGGATATATATGACTGCCATACATATTGATAATCATATTCACATCTATATAAGCTTTCCTTTATCTATTTGTCTATCACATTCACAGATTATATATATATATATATATATATATATATATATATATATATATATATTCTTCCTTCATTTACTTAATCTGTCTGTATATTGGGCCACTTAGTTTGTTCTACATATTAGCTCTTGTCTTAGTCAGGGTCTCTATTCCTGCACAAACATCATGACCAAGAAGCAAGTTGGGGAGGAAGGGGTTTATTCGGCTTACATTTCCATACTGCTGTTGATCACCAAAGGATGCAGGACTGGAACTCAAGCAGGTCAGAAAGCAGGAGCTGATGCAGAGGCCATGGAGGGATGTTCTTTACTGGCTTGCTTCCCCTGGCTTGCTCAGCCTGCTCTCTTATAGAACCCAAGACTACCAGCCCAGAGATGGTCCCACCCACAAGGGGCCTTTCCCCCTTGATCACTAATTGAGAAAATGCCTTAGAGTTGGATCTCATGGAGGCATTTCCTCAACTGAAGCTCCTTTCTCTGTGATAACCCCAGCTGTGTCAAGTTGACACAAAACTAGCCAGTACAATTGACCCCTTGTCAACTTGACACACAAACACATCACTAGTAAGCCTCAACCCTTACATTTTATTCATCCCCAAGATCTAAATAACTTTAAAAGTCCCACAGTCTTTACATATTCTTAAAATTTCAATCTCTTTAAAATATCCATCTCTTTTAAAATCCAAAGTCTTTTTACAATTAAAAGTCTCTTAACTGTGGGCTCCACTAAAACAGTTTCTTCCTTCAAGAGGGAAAATATCAGGGCACAGTCACAATCAAAAGCAAAAGTCAATCTCCAACCGTCCAATGTCTGGGATCCAACTTACGATCTTCTGGGCTCCTCCAAGGGCTTGGGTCACTTCTCCAGCCATGCCCTTTGTAGCACACGCATCATCCTCTAGGCTCCAGATGCCTGTACTCCACTGCTGCTGCTGCTCTTGGTGGTCATCTCATTGTATTGGCATCTCCAAAACACTGCATGACCCCTTCAGTCCTGGGCCATCAATTGCAACTGAGGCTGCACTTTCACCAATGGCCTTCCATGGCCTCTCACAGTGCCAAGCCTCAGCTGCTCTGCTCAACTCCTTCATGCCTTCAAAACCAGTACCACCTGGGTGACCCTTACACATTACCAAGTCCAGCCACAGCACAAGGTACAACTTTGGCTATATCTGGAACACAGCCACTGTGCTCTCAGAAAACACTTCCCAGAAGATGTCACTTCAATGATGCTGGTCTCTTCTTAATCACCGCTAATTTCTTAGCTCCAGCTAACCAGCATCAATAGTCCCAGTAATGCAAAGTTTTTGCTTTAGTAGTTCTGGTATCTTGTTAATCACAGCTGATTCTTCAGCCCCAGCTAACCAGAACTACAGAATCTTCACAATCAAAACAGCAATGGCCCTGAAAAGAGTCTTTAATTTTCCCTCTGAAATTTCACAAGCCAGGCCTCCATCTTCTGCACTGTTCTCAACATTATCTTCCAAGCTCCTACAAAACATCTGACAGAGATCTTAACAACGAATGGATCTTCAAGCCCAAAGTTCCAAAGTCCTTCCACAGACCTCCCCAAAACATGGTCAGGTTGTCGCAGGAATACCCCACTCTGCTGGTACCAATTTGTCTTAGTCAGGGTCTCTATTCCTGCACAAACATCATGACCAAGAAGCAAGTTGGGGAGGAAGGGGTTTATTCGGCTTACATTTCCATACTGCTGTTGATCACCAAAGGATGCAGGACTGGAACTCAAGCAGGTCAGAAAGCAGGAGCTGATGCAGAGGCCATGGAGGGATGTTCTTTACTGGCTTGCCTCCCCTGGCCTGCTCAGCCTGCTCTCTTATAGAACCCAAGACTACCAGCCCAGAGATGGTCCCACCCACAAGGGGCCTTTCCCCCTTGATCACTAATTGAGAAAATGCCTTAGAGTTGGATCTCATGGAGGCATTTCCTCAACTGAAGCTCCTTTCTCTGTGATAACCCCAGCTGTGTCAAGTTGACACAAAACTAGCCAGTACAGCTCTTATCAAAAAAAATAGTAAAGAAATACCTTTTAGTGATAATATTATCAAGCTTTTTGATAAATGTTCATAGAAATAGAATTGTTAGAAAATATGCTGGGGTTGTTTTTGATTTTTGAAAACCCTTCATATAATGTATATTTTGATTATGAAATTGTATTTATAAATATAGTCCAAAGTGTCCTAGTTTCTCCATACCACCATAAATTATGGTTATATATTCAAATGTTTGTTTAATTTTACCTTGGGTAGCAGATAATAATATAGGCTATATTGTTTTCTCCTTGCAGGTTTGCATTTTTCTAACGATGAATCAGTGTCCTTATGTTCTGTTGCTCATTTACATATTTGTTCAGCATGGCATCCATTCAATTCACTTGACCTTGTATTAATTTTGTTTCTATTTTTGTGATAAAGCATCATGACTAAAGGCAACATGGGAAAGTGTTTATTTTACCTTACAATTTGTGGTTCATCATGGAAGGAAGTCAGCACAGGAATTAAAGCAGAAACCTGGAGGGTAGACTTGAAGCAGAGGCCATATAGGAATGGTGTTTACTGGCATACACTCTATGGCTTGCGCAGTCTGCTTTCTCAGACAACTCAGGACCAACTTCCTAGGGTGGCAGTACCCACAGTGGACTGAGTTTTCCAACAGCTATCATTAATGCCCTTCAGATTTGACTACATGCCATTCTGATGGAGATGTTTTTTCAATTGAGATACCATATTCTCACATAATATTAGCTGGTGTCTCGTTTACAAAATACTAACCAAACTTCCATTTCCTAAACCATTATTTTCAGTGTGCTAGTAATTGTAGGGTGCTTTTTAAAACTGTAGTTTGAATACTGTCTATCAGATATGTTGTTTCCAAATACTTTCATTCAGTAATAGGTTGCTTTAAGACTTTGTTTCCTTTATAGTTTGCTGTGAACTTTTTTGATTGATTTATTTGCGTGCATTTAGTTTTACTCTTTGTGGTTCTGATTAGGCATTCCCTAAATAATTAGCCAAGACCAAGATTCCTAAGCTTTTACTTATATATCTTATATTAGCCCTATAATTTGTGGTTTTCAATTAAATATTTAATTATTTTTTGACTTTTTTTTCCCCTGGCAGGTAAAATGAAGGTTGGACCTCATTATTTTGAATATAAATAATTCATTTTCCTAGTGAAATTTTAAAAAGAGATTATTATTTTTCTAATTGTGCAGTCTTAATACTTATGTCTGAAGACAATTTAGGAGTGGGCTTTTTTCAGTCTCCTCATCAGTTACAAATCTGTTTTTATATCAGCACTATACTGCTTTAATTAGTAGCTTTATGGTATATTTTGAACCCAGTTCAGGGCAATGCCTGAATTTTTATTCTTACTCAAGGTTTATTTTGGTCCCTTTGTATCCTCTATGAGTCCTTATGAGAGATAGGATTTTTCACGTTATGCAAAATCATCACTAGGATTTTGATAGAGGTTGTATTAATTTTAATGGGGGCAGTATGTTTTAACAATGCTATTTTCTATTTACTTTATTATTTCCTGTTATCAAAATAGATATTTTTTACATTTTCTTTTTAGATAATGTTATATGCTTATTTGTGTATTGCAATTTTTTGCTAACCTTTAAAATTCATTGTAAAATCATTCTGTGGAATCTCTGGATTTCTTTACATAACACTTCACCTGAAATCAGATTACTTTATTTCTATCTCATTTGTCTCTGCATTTTTATCTTGTTCTGGTGAGGACTTCAGATGCTGTATGGGGTAGAAGTAGTGAGGGTATAAAGTAGTATAATGCTTTTGTATTAGGTGATATCCTAATTGTTTAAGATTGCTTTCACTTTCGTTATCCAGTAGAATAACAATCCTAACCAAGTATGCATATATTAGGTAAGATGTACAGAGAATATCTTGTGTATTATATGCATACATCCCCTGTTAGTTACAAAGCCTATGGCCTACAGCTTAGGCAGGAAATAGAAGGTGGAACATCTGGAAGGAGAAAGGATTCTGGAATAGAGCCAGGCAAGAGTGCTGTCCAGGAAGATGTAAAGAGACAGACACATGGCATCTGAACACAGGTAACAAGCCATATGTGTGGCAGAATGTAGGTTAAAATAATTGGGTTATCTAAGTGTTGTTCTAGTCAGAGAAGAGCTTACCTATATGGCCAAGGTATTAACAAGTATATATTGAGTCCTTGTCTTATATCTGGGAGCATGGGGCTGAGAGGCAAAACTGAACTTAACTTCTACAGTAAGATCCCCTGTATCTTTTATTTTTGAAAGTTTAAGATGCAAAAGTGTTGGACTTCATAGAATGCTTTTCCCATATCCATTGAAAAATGCTTTTCACTTTCTGTTTGATATATAGGGCTCATTACATTAATTAGTTTGATACATTTTCTTCCTAGGGTACCAAACTAACTCTTGGGGTGCTTTCCTTTTTAAGGCCCCTTTGGATTTGTTAGGTGAGGGCTTTATTGAAGACCTTTGCATCTACATTCATTAGTGATTTTAGCTCATAATTTTCTTTTCTAAGTATCTCTAATACTATGGCACATATAACCTCTCTTCTAAGCAGTAAGTAATACATTAGGAATAATGACTTTTGAACATGCTGAAACCCATTTATTTACATACGCGCGCACGTTTGTGTGTGTGTGTGTGTGTGTGTGTGTGTGTGTGTGTGTGTGTGTGTGTGTGTGTAGTAACCAGAAATTAAGTAGAAGAAAAATAGGTCTTGTCTCTTGGAGCTCCATTTCTATCAAGTAGAAAACAGTCCCTGTAACCTCTTAATGGAATTAAGAATTAAAACGGGTATATTTCATTTTGCAGTTTACATCTTTGATGGAGGGTAAACTAGGTATTCATAGCAAAAATTGAAGCTAAATGGCTTCTGTCCCCTGGCAAGCTCAGCTCTCTCTCTCTCTCTCTCTCCCTCTCTCTCTCTCTCTCTCAAAGTTCCACCTGCCCAGGGCTACTACTGCTTTTAGTGGGTTGTGCCTTCCTATATCAATTATCAGTCAAGAAAAATGCCTCACAGACTTGCCTAGAGACCATTGTGATGAAACCAGTTTCTCATTTGAGTTTCTCTCTCCCTGGGTATGTTGAGATTTGTATTAAGTTGACAAAAAAGCATACCATGGCTACCCAAACTCATAAGAACACTTACAAGACTTGTAATTTCACCAAAACAACTATACAATCCTTCTACATACTGCCCTATAACAATTCAAAGTCTACAGCCAAAGGGTAGATTTTATTTTGTTCATTGACAGTACTGAGAGCTCTGGAGGATTATCTCATTTTCTACAACAACACCAGACACAAATAATACAGTGCCCATGCAGTAAAAGGATGGACTTCCCTCATGTACATGAACCTATTTTTAATCTTTATCCCTGGTATTATCCACTAGTTATTCTCCACGTGAAATTTAATGTTAATTTTCTATGAACTTTAGTTTGATAGATTATTTTAGTTACCATTAATTCCAGAGACTAAATTTTTTCAGAACGTATAGAACCACATTAATTAGTGAAATATTTTTCTGGAATATTTGGTAAAACTATCTTGCAACACATTTTAATACTATTTAATTGATTATTATGTTTAACATTCCATGCTAATGAAACCTTGAAATTCTTTGTACCATGTACTATTTCCTTGGACATACATGGAAGTCCTCTCTTTCCATTATCTCATGCATCATCCAAGAGGAAAATTTACATTGATTCATTTTATAATATGTGCTCTTGATAAAAAATTGAAATACATAATTAAATAAAATATTCTGAAAATGGAAGCATGAGTTCTTGAGAATAAATATACACTAAAACCATAATGAATACAAATATTACGATTTGTTTCTTAATGGATTTATACATATTTCTTCCTTTTAACTCTGTGCATTCTAAATTTATAACTTTTATTCTTAAAATTATTTGTAAGTTATTACACAATTAGATGAAATTAGATGAAATAATTCAAAAGAAAGACTTTCTTTATATTTGTTTTCAAGAATAGCCACTCATATAGCCAATAAATTTGCTCTCCAGATAGAGACCATTTTACTCTACTTTCTATCCACACCACTCTTTCCTTCACAATTCTTGAACTAGCTTGCCTTACATTTGTGATCACCACATTCACCTTTAACAGACATGCTATTATGCCATGCTTGAGTGTACTTTTACCATTCGATCTATGCTAATGTGCTTGATGCTTAAATATGAGCATAAGAAGTGTATATCTTCATTTCCTGGGCAAGGGAAAACAGGTATTTTCATTTCAAAGATTTGAACAAGGCAGGGATGAAGGAGAATGTGTAGCTGGACAGAAGGAAAGGTAATAATCTAGACTTAGAAGTAAGGAAGTAAATGTGGGGAGCATAGCTGACTCCTGTATGTTTTAGTAATTGGACACCTCTGAACCCAAAGAGGGGGGATTCTCAATTAAGTGCAGAACACAGAATTATCTCATTTATAATAATCTGCAAAAGACAGATACAATGACAATTGCTATAAATAAATGAAGACTGCAGCAACTCTAAATCTCTTGTAGAAAGGGCAATGCAGTGGTTTTCTATGATAAGACTTCATTCCTTTCTCAAATCACTTTAGGTGATTGTCTCACAATAACATGCATATAAAACAATACTTGGAACACTAACACACATGTGTATGTAATTTAAAGAAAGTAATTCCGGGCTCTATTATAAGTAATGTATTTGTAAAATTTATTCTTTCTTGCATTTTATTAGAATACATTAATTGCAAATAAAATATTATTTATATATTAGTCTAAGTGAAATAACTATTGTGTTATTTTCACACATGAATATAAAATATTTTGATCATATTTATTTCCCATTACCCTCTATTATGCTCTCTCCTGCCCAAAGATCCCTTCCTTATCTATACTACATCTTTAAAAAATATTTCCTGAATAACCTAACAAATTTATTTGGGTTATGCACAGAAGAATGAACTACTTAATATTGTCTATATACTGATGACAACCTTTCTCCTTTTTTATAATAAATTATTATCTGTTTTTAAACCAAATCCACAGAGACACATTGGCTTAGTCAGTCTCTATCCTTCATGAGAGTTGTATAACAATAATCAATGCAACTGTGAGTTCAGAAATGAAACTGCCGTATTGTGTCAAGAAGGCAATTTTAGGCAACCCTACCTCTTCTTCTGACTTTAATATTCTTTCTGGACCTTCTTTTGCAATGTTCACCAGGCCTCGGTTTAAGTGATGGAGATATACTAAGTACCACTTAGTACTAAGAACTCAACAGTTACTTATTCTCATGACTTTGATAGGTATGAATCTGTTCAGTTACATTTTCCTACTGAAAAAAAATCATGTTTGAGTGAAGCTGATTAATCTATGAACAAAGCCATAATTGTTTAAAAGACAAGTTGAACAAATCATTGACACTTAGAAACACCAACTGCAATAGGATCAGTGCTAGAACCTATGACTTCTCTAAGTCTAAAAGACCAGATATGGATTCTCACTCATGGTGTGAGCCTCAAATCTGTTCAGATGTGCCTGATTATACATTATTTTGTATATTATATAGTACAATTGTTAATTTTTCAACAGTGGGTATATGTTACCTGATTGTTCAGTCATGTCATATAGTGGGTTGGTAGCACCACAGCCAGAAGAATATCAATCCACATGAGACAAGACAAAAGTCCAGTTCAACATGACTCAGTATAGTGTTGGTTAAAGGTTCAAGATCCTGAAATCAGGCAGTTTATTTCTGGCATATTTAAGTATAGTACAAATTGGAAAAAAAAAAAAAAGGTTTTCCAGTGTAACACAATCCCTTTTACACAATAATCCTTAAATCATAATTATATTGAACACTTTTCAAAGTACATGTCCTCTTCCATGAAGATGGGTTCTATATGTAGACTACATGTGTTATCTTAATGTCCTAGAGAAGGATCTGGTGAGGTATTACTCAATAGATGTCATAACAAAGTGCAGGTATCACCAGGATATTACCTACCTCTAGTCCTGTTTGAAAGAGTCTGGGAGAAGGGTCAATTCTGACCTGGCCATATAGATAGCTGAGAGGACACCAGGCTATTGTACATATTGATTCTCAGCTTTCTGTGTAGAAAACACGCTATTCATCTCTTTATTTAAATAGATAACCTGTCATGCTTAACATTCCTGGTTTCTTTAGTGCTTGTCTGTGACTTCAAGGACTTTATGGCCTCCATAGTTACATGGATCCACAGCTGAGTAAGAATGCTGATGATGCCCCTTGCCAGTTTGCATAGTGCTTCTGATCTACATCTTTATGTCCCGGGACCAGATTGTGCAGTCTTTTTAGCTACAGAGTTCTAACATCTAGCTCTGAGGGCAACAAATAGCAGTGCCTCAGGAGATTCTCTGGCTGACAACTAATAGGCATACCATGGCACTAATATTTTCACTTAATGCTCTTTGATTTATGGGAGCAGTCATGTAGGAGACCACCAATCAAACTTTTATTTTTAATTTCAACCATTTTTAAAAGTATAATAAAAGGTTTTATTATTTGTCATGTGTCTATGTGCATAATGTAGCAACATTTTTTCCTTGTGATTCAAAAACATTTATTGAATTTTTGCAAATCCTTTATCATAAGCATAGTTATTAGGTCTGCTTGTGGATGTGAGAATCAGTAATCATTTTCTACCCTTGATATGTATTAAAATAGTGTATAAAGAAATAGATTTTAATTTTCTTGAGATTAAAGTAGGTAAAATGAATTATAATTTCTTCCCATAGAGAAAATTTTCTTCAATATTCAGCTGCATCCTGAGTCCATATGCCACTTGTAAATATATTTATCTAATGAATTATACTTCTGGAGATATATGTCTGGAGAGCTGACTCATCGAGTAATAATATTTGACGTTCTTACAGGGGATGCAGGTTCAATTTCCAGTTCTGTCATGGCAGACCACATTAACAAACCATCTTCAGGGTAGCATGTCATCTGACCTCTGAAATCACTACATAAACATATGCTGTACAGGTATATATGCTAGCAAAAACTCATGAACTTAACATAAAACAAATATTCCTAAAAATAATTTTGGGGGTATGGTATAAGCACTATATAATACCATGGTTTTGAGATTGGATAAATCTTTCATTTCCTTATTTACTAACAGATTCAATTATACTGATTAAATTAATTTCCCATTCTACTCGAACTATATGTTTTTTGTTTTATGCATTAGACTTTTGATACATATTTTTTTTACAGTTTTAAATATCTAATGGTATAATTTTCTTTCTCATTAAACTTAGTTTTAGAGAGTCTCAAAATCCTGTGAAAGATTTTTTAATATATTTTTTCAGTGTATAAAGTATTTAATTTAGGTACGGAAGCATCTGGGAGGAGAAAGAATATGCTCAAAATATAATAGGTGAAATTCTCAATAATAAATAAAGAGAAACAAGAACGTGAGGAGTGGTAAGGAGGGGGTGGACACCTGCGAGGCATTGGAAGGACATGTGTGGATTAAGTGATATCAAAGTAAGTTGTTTGGCATTCAGAAAGAATTAATAAAAGTCATATATTATTTTAAAAATAATCTATATCTTAAAAATCTATATCTACACACACACACACACACACACACACACACACATACACACACACACATACACACACAAACAATGGGTGACAAAGTTTTTCCTTCCCTACTGAAGTCTTTTGGACATCCTTTCATCATTTAAAGCAAACCCAGAAATGGTCAGTGAGACAGACAGCTCTGAGGCTGCTTTGCACTCATTGGTGGCACTTGGGAGCAGGTAGTAGAGTTGGTGTCCATTGAGCATTCTGGGTTTATGGGTAGCCTTCCTGACCTTGCCCAACATCAGAAACTATTGGAATAATTATAAACTATTTAATACGTCCTAAACTTCTGATCACTTTTCTTATATTTTTTTGCCTTTAATAATAATAATCTTTCACTGTATTTTAAGGTTTCTATCAACCAAAAAATATCATCCTGAGTAAAGAAATCTAGACCCCCAATTATATGCATGGTATGTACTTACTGATAAGTGGATATTAGCCAAAAAGTACAAAATACCTAGTACCACCCTCAGGCCACAATACATGTAACACTCAGCAAGGCCCAAGAGAGCACCTTCAATGGAACACAGGGCCTCCAATGAAGGAGCTGGAGAAAGTACCCAAGGAGCTAAAGGAGTCTGCAACCCTATAGGAGGAAAAACAATATGAACTAACCAGTACCCCACAGAGCTTTTGTCTCTAGTTGCATATGTAGCAGAGGATGGCCTAGTTGGCCATCAGTGGGAGGAGAGGCCCTTGATCTTGCCAAGATTATAAGCCCCAGTGCAAGGGGGGGGGGGAGGGATGCCAGGGCCAGGAAGCTGGAATGGGAGGGTTGGGGAGCAGGATGGGGGTAAGGTACAGGGGACTTTTGGAGAGGAAACTAGGAAAGGAAAGGGGGTAGCATTTGAAATGTAAAAGAAGAAAATATATAATAGTATTAATAATAACAAAAAATAAAAATAAATAAAAAAATAATCATGGGAGGCAAAGGGAGAGAGGGACCTGCGTGACAGAGGGAGAGAGAGTGGAAAAGGGGAACAGGATCAGGTATGGGATTCAGGGAGGTGCTGTGCTGGAGAGAAGCCCAGAGGGCCAGAAGAATAAATGGAAATGTGCAGCTTCGGGACGGGAGGGTGGGAGGTGAGGGACCCTCTAAAAAGAACTAGAGACCTGGGAAATGAGAAACTCTCAGGACTCAATGGGGGTGACCTTAGTCAAAAATGCCCAACAATGGGGAGAGGGAACTTGAAGGGTTCACCTCCAGAAGATAGACACTGCCTCAAAGGAGAGATGGGGTTACTAACACACAGTCAAAATTTCAGACCAAATAGGTTCCTGTAAAAAAGAACCGAAGGGACAAAAATGGAGAAGAGACTGAGAACAGGAGCCTAGCATGGTTGTCCACTGAGAGGCTCTACCAACAGCTGACAGAGACAAAATTGGATTCTTATACCCAATTAATTGGACTGAAGTCGAGAACCACCGTGGTTAAATTAGAGAGAGGATTGAAGAAGCTGAAATAAAGGGCGACCCCATAAGAAGACCAAACTTCTCAACTAACTCAGATCCCAGGGAGCTCCCAGAGACTTTGCCACCAACCAGGCAACATATAAGTGCTGGCCCAAGGCCGCTGGCACATACACAGCAGAGGATTGCCTGGTCTAGCCTCAGAGGGAAAAATGTGCCTAATTGTTGAGAGACTTGAAGCTCCAAGGAAGGGGAACACCTGTTGGTAGTAGGGGTACCCTCTCAGAGGCAATGGGGTGTGGGATGAGGAACTGTGGGAAGGTGGGCAGGGCAGCTGAAATGTAAGTAAAAAAAAATTTTTTTAAATGGCCATCTATTTATTTTTTTCTTTTTCTTTTTTTTGTTTTTTGTTTGTTTTCTTTTTTATTTTATTTTATTTTATTTTAATTAGGTATTTATTTCAGTTACATTTCCAATGCTATCCCCAAAGTCCCCCACACGCTCCCCCACCCACTCCCCCACCCTCGCACTCCCACTTCTTGGCCCTGGCATTCCCCTGTACTGAGGCATATAAAGATTGCACGACCAGTAGGCCATCTTCTGATATATATGTAGCTAGAGACACGAGCTCCAAGGGGTACTGGTTAGTTCATGTTGTTGTTCCACCTATAGGGTGGCAGTTCCCTTTAGCTCCTTGGTTACTTTCTTTAGCTCTTCCATTGGGTGCCCTGTGATCCATTCAATAGCTGACTGTGAGCATCCACTTCTGTGTTTGCTAGGCCCCAGCATAGTCTCACAAGAGACTGCTATATCTGGGTCCTTTCAGCAAAATCTTGCTAGTGTATGCAATGGTGTCAGCGTTTGGAAGCTGATTATGGGATGGATTCACGGGTATGGCAGTCTCTAGATGGTGCATCCTTTCGTCTCAGCTCCAAATTTTGTCTCTGTAACTCCTTCCATGGGTGTTTGTTCCCAATTCTAAGAAGGAGCAAAGTGTCCACACTTTGGTCTTCGTTCTTGAGTTTCATGTGTTTTGCAAATTGTATCTTATATCTTGGGTATCCTAAGTTTCTGGGCTAATATCCACTTATCAGTGAGTACATATTGTGTGAGTTCTTTTGTGATTGGGTTACCTCACTCAAGATGATGCCCTCCAGGTCCATCCATTTGCCTAGGAATTTCATAAATTCATTCTTTTTAATAGCTGAGTAGTACTCCATTGTGTAAATGTACCACATTTTCTGTATCCATTCCTCTGTTGAGGGGCATTTGGGTTTTTTTCCAGCTTCTGGCTATTATAAATAAGGCTGCTATGAACATAGTGGAGAATGTGTCCTTCTTACCAGTTGGAACATCGTCTGGATATATGCCTGGAAGAGGTATTGCGAGATCCTCCGGGAGTACTATGTCCAATTTTCTGAGGAACTGTCAGACTGATTTCCAGAGTGGTTGTACAAGCTTGCAATCCCACCAACAGTGGAGGAGTGTTCCTCTTTCTTCACATCCTCGACAGCATCTGCTGTCACCTGAATTTCTGATCTTAGCCATTCTGACTGGTGTGAGGTGGAATCTCAGGGTTGTTTTGATTTGCAGTTCCCTGATGATTAAGAATGTTGAACATTTTTTCAGGTGCTTCTCAGCCATTCGGTATTCCTCAGGTAAGAATTCTTTGTTTAGCTCTGAGCCCCATTTTTAATGGGGTTATTTGATTTTCTGGAGTCCACCTTCTTGAGTTCTTTATATATATTGGATATCAGTCCCCTATCTGATTTAGAATAAGTAAAGATCCTTTTCCACTCTGTTGGTGGTCTTTTTGTCTTATTGACGGTGTCTTTTGCCTTGCAGCAGCTTTGCAATTTTATGAGGTCCCATTTGTCGATTCTCGATCTTATAGTACAAGCCATTGCTGTTCTATTCAGGAATTTTCCCCCTGTACCCATATCTTGGAGGCTTTTCCCTACTTTCTCCTCTATAAGTTTCAGTGTCTCTGGTTTTATGTGGAGTTCCTTAATCCACTTAGATTTGACCTTAGTACAAGGAGATAGGAATGGATCAATTCGCATTCTTTAATCCTAAAAATATATATAATATTCTACAATGCAAAATTAACCAAAGAGTATCTTAATATATTTAGCATATAAAATATGTTTGATATATTTAGCATAATAAAATTTTAACTAATAGTATATTAAAATATATATGTATGGTCAATTTAAATAATAATTTAAGTATAATTTCTATGTTTAAAACCAGTTTCATTCAGAACTTCAGAAACTCATTTTATTGTTCTTTAATATTTAAGACTGGTAAATTTATGACTGTTCTTAACATCTTTTCTTCACAGAATACATTATATTTGTCTCTGAAACCTCTTCAAATTTCTATAGTTTCATTCAAAAACATCACTAGGATGCACTTGGATTCACCTCTTCTTCACATTACCTTATGTTGCAATTAATGAACCCTCTTGATTGGGAAAATATAGGCATTTTTATCCATATACTTTGTAACATAAGTTCTTTTGGAGTGTGCCATTTCATCTACAAGTTTGTGGGTGATGACTGTCTAGTTATGTTTCATATTTCTTTCATTGTCACCAAGGTGCGGGTTTTTACAATCTGTTTAATGTTGTCTTCTTTCAGAAATAATTTGTTCTACAACATTCAGAAAGTCTTGAATATTTATATTGTCCAGGTGAGCTCTTTGGCTATTTTTAGTATAATTTGTGAAAGAAAGTAATTAAGATAATAAGCTTAAAAAGTAGACTTGCAGTGCAACTTAAAAATTATTAAGGATGTAAAACTTTTACTAACAATTCATGTTTATACTAAATTAAATATAATATGAATTATTAAATTTCCTCAATAATGCTATATGTGAAGAAATATAGTTTGTTAAATAATATCCAATCTTTAAATTTCTTATGTTAAAAATAAGCACCAATTTTAAGGAGACTTTAGGATAGAATGAACTAAATTCATGTCCTTAATTTATTAGTACATTTAATTAACAGTTTGGATAGCTGTAGAAAGAATGACATTGGTTGTTAATCTGAAAATCGATTAAAGCCAAACAAAATGTGTCATACTATTTCAATCTTATAGCCATTATTATGTAGAAGTGAACATTCATTTAATGTGAGAAACTTGAAGTTCTTACACATTTGTTTTAATTTGTTTACTCCTCACCTATTACAGCCTAGTGGATTTATTTTCCCATCACTACTCTGTTTTGTAAAATGAGAATCAATAAATTGTGTGATTCCTTTGAAAACTATGAAAGAAGACTTCATCTGTGCCTTGAACAAAATATGGACCTATAGGGCTTGTTTATTTGGGAGTCACCAATAAGTTTTTCTGATTGTTACATAGCTGCTAATATGGTCTTGCTTAAAAAGAAAGACATTCAAGACTTCTATTAAAAATCTTGTTGTGACAGGCACTTCAATCAAATGAGTGTTAGAAATGGTTGCTTCAGAGCTTTTGTAACTTGTTCATAGTTTTTCATTATATTGAAAGAGTAGCTTTACAGGGAGGTATTAAGAGATATTGTTTTCAAATAAGCAAAGAATTGTTTTTAATGTGCTCTTGAAATACTTTGCCAAGTATTATTATCTTTAAAGCTCAACTACAAGTATTAAAATAAGTTTTTCTTATTTCATATGAAGTAGGCAAAAATTTAGGTTTCTTTCAAATAATCATGTGGTGCTTGTTACTTTAAAACTTCACAATGTCATCCACATTTTTAATTTTTGAGTAAATCACGGAAACTCTCCGTAACTTTCAGCAATAAACCAAAATTTGTTCAAGTATACATTTGGAGGTTATTGACTCATTATCTGTCTAAACTAGATAAGGAAGGAGCTAACATATTTTTCAACGTATTTTTTCCCTGAAATAGTAAAATCTATGTCAGAATAAAATTAGTAGTGTCTTCATCCGGGCATGTTGGATACACCTGTAATTCCAGTATTTGAATCGTGGAGGCAGGGGACTCAGTAGTGTGCGGAAAACCTGGGCTACTGTGAGACCCTGTCTCAAAATACAAAAACAAAGGAAGAAAAAATAACAGAGAAGCACAGATGTCTCTAGGGCAGCCCTAGAATATGTTTTGTCTTTTTCAATAAAATGACTCCTCAAAGATTTGCTTGAATTTATTTTTGTACCAAGAACAACATCCTCTGAGTTGTCTGAGAATATGGGGGGGGGGGGGTGGTGAGAATATACAACCATTTTAATTGTGATTGCTGTTGTACAGGAAGGAGGAAATGAAGACTAAAGTATCTCCCATCTCCCATCCTCTGCTGCACTTATTCCACTAGCCTTTGAATTCCAGTGATATATATATATATATATATATATATATATATATATATATATATATATATATATATATATATATAACACATACATATGCCATTTTTTAGATATAGAGCATCTGTGTATGAAATAAGTTTTAATGGATCATTTGGTTTTCTTTTTAATATTCTTGTCATCTAGATGTGAGTCTTACCCTCCTAAAATACTTTCTAAGTAAAGTACACGCAACTTGCCTACTTCTCTGCATGACTTTAATTCTGAGCTGGGTGGAAGTTTGCTTACAATCAAACATGACATTTTCTGTCAGTAAATGTTCAAAACACACTTGAAAAGAAGCATTTGCCTGTGCTGAGTGTTTTCTATTTCAGGATGGTTGAGAATCTTTATTGTGCTATCAGAGCTTCCTGTTCTGTAATTATCGTCCTAACACTCACACAGTTTCCTATCAGTAACTTCCAGATATGTGTTAATGTCTCCCAACATGACTGATAGCAGGGAAAACAAATATTCAAACAACAAAACCACTTGTGTGAGGGATGATCATAGGTGCTAGTGTCACAGCCATGGTGAAAGGAATGAAAGGTGACAGGCATGGTGGTGCAAGCTTTTAATCCTAGCACTTGGGAGGCAGAGGCAGGGGAATTTCTGAGTTTGAGGCCAGCCTGGTCTACAGAGTGAGTTCCAGGACAACCAGGGCTATACAGAGAAACTTTGTCTCAAAAAACCAACCCGGGAGGCGGCGCCATCTTCAGCTCCAGGCAACAGGCCACCTTCCTGGTGAGAGCACAGGGGTCCGCCTGGCCTGAGAGGTTTGTGCCTCAGGCCCCGGCAGGAGCCTCCTTGGCTCCAGGACTCCTCGGAGGGCAGGCTGCACGGGTGACTGTGTGGAATACAGAGGCCAGCCTTTTCTGGGACAGGCAAGAGCCATAGAGCTTCTGAGGTGGCGCCATCTTTGGCTCCAGGCAACCAGCCACCTTCCTGGCCAAAGCAACACAGCTTCTGGGAAAGATCCTGTTTTGGGCCTTCATCTTCAGCCAGGAGGAGGTCCAAACACCAGATAACTGTGCACCTTCCCTGAAAGAGGAGACCTTGCCTGCAGAGACTGCTCTGAACACTGGAACTCAGAGGAGAGAGCTAGTCTCCCACATCTGCTGATAGAGAGTAACAAAATCAACAGAGGAACAATCCCTAAACAAAGACAACTATAACAACTAACTCCAGAGATTGCCAGATGGCGAAAGGTAAACGTAAGAATCCTACTAACAGGAACCAAGACCACTCACCATCATCAGAACCCAGCACTCCCACTTTGCCCAGTCCAGGGCATCCTAACACACCTGAAAAGGTAGACCTGGATTTAAAAGCATTTCTCATGATGATGGTAGAGGACATAAAGAAGGAATTTAATAACTCACTTAAAGAAATACAGGAGAACACTGCTAAAGAGTTACAAGTCCTTAAAGAAAAACAGGAAAACACAACCAAACAGGTAGAAGTCCTTATAGAAAAACAGGAAAACACATCCAAACAGGTGATGGAAATGAACAAAACCATACTAGACCTAAAAAGGGAAGTAGACACAATAAAGAAAACCCAAAGTGAGGCAACGCTGGAGATAGAAAACCTAGGAAAGAAATCTGGAACCATAGATGCCAGCATCAGCAACAGAATACAAGAGATGGAAGAGAGAATCTCAGGTGCAGAAGATTCCATAGAGAACATCTGCACAACAATCAAAGAAAATGGAAAATGCAAAAAGATCCTAACTCAAAACATCCAGGAAATCCAGGACACAATGAGAAGACCAAACCTACGGATAATAGGAGTGGATGAGAATGAAGATTTTCAACTCAAAGGACCAGCAAACATCTTCAACAAAATTATGGAAGAAAACTTCCCAAATCTAAAGAAAGAGATGCCCATGAACATACAAGAAGCCTACATAACTCCAAATAGACTGGACCAGAAAAGAAATTCCTCCCGACACATAATAATCAGAACAACAAATGCACTAAATAAAGATAGAATACTAAAAGCAGTAAGGGAAAAAGTTCAAGTAACATATAAAGGCAAGCCTATCAGAATTACACCAGATTTTTCACCAGAGACTATGAAAGCCAGAAGAGCCTGGACAGATGTTATACGGACACTAAGAGAACACAAATTCCAGTCCAGACTACTATACCCAGCGAAACTCTCAATTACCATAGATGGAGAAACCAAAGTATTCCACGACAAAACTAAATTCACCCATTATCTCTCCACGAATACAGCCCTTCAAAGGGATAATAACAGAAAAAAAAAACCAATACAAGGACGGGAACCACGCCCTAGAAAAAACAAGAAGATAATCCCTCAACAAAACTAAAGGAAGACAGCCAGAAGAACAGAATGCCAACTTTAACAACAAAAATAACAGGAAGCAACAATTACTTTTCCTTAATATCTCTTAATATCAATGGTCTCAACTCCCCAATAAAAAGACATAGACTAACAGACTGGCTACACAAACAGGACCCAACATTCTGCTGCTTACAGGAAACCCATCTTAGGGAAAAAGACAGACACTACCTCAGAGTGAAAGACTGGAAAACAATTTTCCAAGCAAATGGTCTTAAGAAACAAGCTGGAGTAGCCATTTTAATATCGGATAAAATCGACTTCCAACCCAAAGTTATCAAAAAAGACAAGGAGGGACACTTCATACTCATCAAAGGTAAAATCCTCCAAGAGGAACTCACAATTCTGAATATCTACGCTCCAAATGCAAGGGCAGCCACATTCATTAAAGACACTTTAGTAAAGCTCAAAGCACACATTGCACCTCACACAATAATAGTGGGACACTTCAACACACCACTTTCATCAATGGGCAGATCGTGGAAACAGAAACTAAACAGGGACACAGTGAAACTAACAGAAGTTATGAAACAAATGGACCTGACAGATATCTATAGAACATTTTATCCTAAACCAAAAGGATATACCTTCTTCTCAGCACCTCACGGGACCTTCTCCAAAATTGACCATATAATTGGTCACAAAACAGGCCTCAACAGATACAAAAATATTGAAATTGTCCCATGTATCTTATCAGACCTGCATGGCATAAGACTGATCTTCAATAACAACATAAATAATGGAAAGCCAACATTCACGTGGAAACTGAATAACACTCTTCTCAATGATACCTTGGTCAAGGAAGGAATAAAGAAAGAAATTAAAGACTTTTTAGAGTTTAATGAAAATGAAGCCACAACGTACCCAAACCTATGGGACACAATGAAAGCATTTCTAAGAGGGAAACTCATAGCTCTGAGTGCCTCTAAGAAGAAACGGGAGAGAGCACATACTAGCAGCTTGACAACACATCTAAAAGCTCTAGAAAAAAAGGAAGCAAATTCACCCAAGAGGAGTAGACCGCAGGAAATAATCAAACTCAGGGGTGAAATCAACCAAGTGGAAACAAGAAGAACTATTCAAAGAATTAACCAAACGAGGAGTTGGTTTTTTGAGAAAATCAACAAGATAGATAAACCCTTAGCTAGACTCACTAAAGGGCACAGGGACAAAATCCTAATTAACAAAATCAGAAATGAAAAGAGAGACATAACAACAGATCCTGAAGAAATCCAAAACACCATCAGATCCTTCTACAAAAGGCTATACTCAACAAAACTGGAACCCTGGACAAAATCACAAATTTCTGGACAGATACCAGGTACCAAAGTTGATTCAGGATCAGGTTGACCATCTAAACAGTTCCATATCACCTAAAGAAATAGAAGGAGTTATTAATAGTCTCCCAGCCAAAAAAAGCACAGGACCAGACGGGTTTAGTACAGAGTTCTATCAGACCTTCAAAGAAGATCTAATTCCAGTTCTGCACAAACTATTTCACAAAATAAAAGTAGAAGGTACTCTACCCAACTCATTTTATGAAGCCACTATTACTCTGATACCTAAACCACAGAAAGACCCAACAAAGATAGACAACTTCAGACCAATTTCCCTTATGAATATTGATGCAAAAATCCTCAATAAAATTCTTGCTAACTGAATCCAAGAACACATCAAAGCAATCATCCATCCTGACCAAGTAGGTTTTATTCCAGGGATGCAGGGATGGTTTAATATACGAAAATCCATTAATGTAATCCATTATATAAACAAACTCAAAGCCAAAAACCACATGATCATCTCGTTAGATGTGGAAAAAGCATTTGACAAGATCCAACACCCATTCATGATAAAAGTTTTAGAAAGATCAGAAATTCAAGGCCCATACCTAAACATGATAAAAGCAATCTACAGCAAACCAGTAGCCAACATCAAAGTAAATGGAGAGAAGCTGGAAGCAATCCCACTAAAATCAGGGACTAGACAAGGCTGCCCACTTTCTTCCTACCTTTTCAACATAGTACTTGAAGTATTAGCCAGAGCAATTCGACAACAAAAGGAGATCAAGGGGATACAAATTGGAAAAGAGGAAGTCAAAATATCACTTTTTGCAGATGATATGATAGTATATATAAGTGACCCTAAAAATTCTACCAGAGAACTCCTAAACCTGATAAACAGCTTCGGTGAAGTAGCTGGATATAAAATAAACTCAAACAAGTCAATGGCCTTTCTCTACACAAAGAATAAACAGGCTGAGAAAGAAATTAGGGAAACAACACCCTTCTCAATAGTCACAAATAATATAAAATATCTTGGCATGACTCTAACTAAGGAAGTGAAAGATCTGTATGATAAAAACTTCAAGTCTCTGAAGAAAGAAATTAAAGAAGATCTCAGAAGATGGAAAGATCTCCCATGCTCATGGATTGGCAGGATCAACATTGTAAAAATGGCTATCTTGCCAAAAGCAATCTACAGATTCAATGCAATCCCCATCAATATTCCAACTCAATTCTTCAAGGAATTAGAAGGAGCAATTTGCAAATTCTTCTGGAATAACAAAAAACCTAGGATAGCAAAAACTCTTCTCAAGGATAAAAGAACCTCTGGTGGAATCACCATGCCTGACCTAAAGCTTTACTACAGAGCAAATGTGATAAAAACTGCATGGTACTGGTATAGAGACAGACAAGTAGACCAATGGAATAGAATTGAAGACCCAGAAATGAACCCACACACCTATGGTCACTTGATCTTCGACAAGGGAGCTAAAACCATCCAGTGGAAGAAAGACAGCATTTTCAACAAATGGTGCTGGCACAACTGGTTGTTATTGTGTAGAAGAATGTGAATCAATCCATACTTATCTCCTTGTACTAAGGTCAAATCTAAGTGGATCAAGGAACTTCACATAAAACCAGAGACACTGAAACTTATAGAGGAGAAAATGGAAAAAAGCCTTGAAGATATGGGCACAGGGGAAAAATTCCTGAACAGAACAGCAATGGCTTGTACTGTAAGATCAAGAATTGACAAATGGGACCTAATGAAACTCCAAAGTTTCTGCAAGGCAAAAGACACCGTCAATAAGACAAAAAGACCACCAACAGATTGGGAAAGGATCTTTACCTATCCTAAATCAGATAGGGGACTAATATCCAACATATATAAAGAACTCAAGAAGGCGGACTTCAGAAAATCAAATAACCCCATTAAAAATGGGGCTCAGAACTGAACAAAGAATTCTCACCTGAGGAATACCGAATGGCAGAGAAGCACCTGAAAAAATGTTCAACATCCTTAATCATCAGGGAAATGCAAATCAAAACAACCCTGAGATTCCACCTCACACCAGTCAGAATGGCTAAGATCAAAAATTCAGGTGACAGCAGATGCTGGTGAGGATGTGGAGAAAGAGGAACACTCCTCCAATGTTGGTGGGATTGCAAGCTTGTACAACCACTCTGGAAATCAGTCTGGCAGTTCCTCAGAAAATTGGACATAGTACTACTGGAGGATCCCGCAATACCTCTCCTGGGCATATATCCAGAAGATGTTCCAACCGGTAAGAAGGACAAATGCTGCACTATGTTCATAGCAGCCTTATTTATAATAGCCAGAAGCTGGAAAGAACCCAGATGCCCCTCAACAGAGGAATGGATACAGAAAATGTGGTACATCTACACAATGGAGTACTACTCAGCTATTAAAAAGAATGAATTTATGAAATTCCTAGCCAAATGGATGGACCTGGAGGGCATCATCCTGAGTGAGGTAACACATTCACAAAGGAACTCACACAATATGTACTCACTGATAAGTGGATATTAGCCCAAAACCTAGGATATGCAAGATATAAGATACAATTTCCTAAACACATGAAACTCAAGAAAAATGAAGACTGAAGTGTGGACATTATGCCCCTCCTTAGAATTGGGAACAAAACACCCATGGAAGGAGTTACAGAGACAAAATTTGGAGCTGAGATGAAAGGATGGACCATGTAGAGACTGCCATATCCAGGGATCCACCCCATAATCAGCATCCAAACGATGACACCATTGCATACACTAGCAAGATTTTATTGAAAGGACCCAGATGTAGCTGTCTCTTGTGTCACTATGCCGGGGTCTAGCAAACACAGAAGTGGATGCTCACAGTCAGCTAATGGATGGATCACAGGGCTCCCAATTGAGGAGCTAGAGAAAGTAGCCAAGGAGCTAAAGGGATCTGCAACCCTATAGGTGGAACAACATTATGAACTAACCAGTACCCCGGAGCTCTTGACTCTAGCTGCATATGTATCAAAAGATGGCCTAGTCGGCCATCACTGGAAAGAGAGGCCCACTGGACACGCAAACTTTATATGCCCCAGTACAGGGGAACGCCAGGGCCAAAAAGGGGGAGTGGGTGGGTAGGGGAGTGGGGGTGGGTGGGTATGGGGGACTTTTGGTATAGCATTGGAAATGTAAATGAGCTAAATACCTAATAAAAAATGAAAAAAAAAACCAACCCCCCCCCCCAGAAAAAAACAACCCAACCAAGCCCGCCAAAAAACAAAAAAACAAAAAACAAAAAGAAAGGAATGAAAGAACAGTGATGAAGATTGTTCATCTCTGTGAACCATTACCATATAGAAGTTATACTCCTCTGTGTACAGTTAAAACAACCACTTCCTACTGCTGAGATTTGTGAAGCTGACTCTGAGGTGCATTGCAAAATGAAAACCAGCACAAGTGGTGCTAATGGAGAGTAAGCCTTGGCTAACTAAAAATAAAATATTGTTAAGGTCAGTGAGCTCATAGTTTAAGTTATTCCAACTATTAATTCTAGAATATACATCCGTGCTTTAGGATACTTTCAAACCCATGGCTTAGCCTTCACACGTCAGCTTGAGTAATGTTTCATTCATGACTGGCATCTCTTGGGCCTGTTACTCATGATTTTCTATCATGTTTTCTTGTGTACGTAGGAACTTGCCCTCTTCGGATGGGCTCCAAACAATGCATACTTAAAAATTTAAGAGGAACTTGAGATCTGCGATGACACTGCCTTCTTTAAAAGCATTATTCTTCTATCGCCACCAGACGAGTTGGGGGAATTAATAAATCCAGGACATTGATGATTAAATCATACAAAGCTGGACTTTTCACCCAGTGAGAGCAAGCCCATTTCCAATTCACACTTTTCTGAGAACAAAACCTTTTATGTTTCCTTTTCAAAGCTTGTTTGTTTTTGAGCTTTCCCTTTTCTTGTAAGCTAAGCACTGTTTGCACCTGTCCTGTTGCACATCATTGCAGAGTGCTTCAATTAGTGATTTATCCTTTCAGCCAGCCTTTAAAGCTTCACAGAGTTCTGGAAGGATATGGACTCAAAAGGGCAGATTTAAACTGGCATCATCTCTTCCTCATTGCTAGCATTGTAGGTGTGCATGGTCCTGGCGATTATTGTATATTTCCTATCATTATCAATTTTCTTCACATGTTTGTTATTATAATATTGCATATTTCTGGTTCAGCTTACTGTCATAAATCAATATTCCTATGGTTATTTTCTCATAAACTGTGTCTTCATATAACATTATTTTTCATTAAGTTGGTGATAAGTGGCTTTGAAGAATACCACTCGGATAGTATACCCTTTCTACATTGTATCTCTATATCATGTTGTTGATTATTCAATTGTGGATGATATAACTTAGTTAAAACAGGGCATTTAGGGTTTCTTCAACAGTAAATTGTATTTACTTTTAGATTTGGATGTAATGCTTTGGTACAAATACATTAAATATGAAAGAACTGTGTTTCTTCCTAGATTACATTCTAATTAGAATTCATACCCACCCTTTTTTTATTTTTTTCCATTTTTTATTAGGTATTTAGCTCATTTACATTTCCAATGCTATACCAAAAGTCCCCCATAGCCACCCACCCCCACTCCCCTACCCACCCACTCCCCTTTTTTGGCCCTGGCGTTCCCCTGTACTGAGGCATATAAAGTTTCCATGTCCAATGGGCCTCTCTTTCCAGTGATGGCCGCCTAGGCCATCTTTTGATACATATGCAGCTAGAGTCAAGAGCTCCAGGGTACTGGTTAGTTCATAATGTTGTTCCACCTATAGGGTTGCAGATCCCTTTAGCTCCTTGGCTACTTTCTCTAGCTCCTTCATTGGGGACCATGTGATCCATCCAATAGCCGACTGTGAGCATCCACTTCTATGTTTGCTAGGCCCAGGCATACTCTGACAAGAGACAGCTATATCAGGGTCCTTTCAGCATAATCTTGCTAAGGTAGACAATGGTGTCAGCATTTGGAAGCTGATTATGGGATGGATCCCCGGATATGGCAGTCTCTACATGTTCCATCTTTTTATCTCAGCTCCAAACTTTGTCTCTGTACCTCCTTCCAAGGGTGTTTTGTTCCCACTTCTAAGGAGGGGCATAGTGGCACACTTCAGTCTTCATTTTTCTTGAGTTTCATGTGTTTAGGAAATTGTATCTTATATCTTGGATATCCTAGGTTTTGGGCTAATATCCACTTATCAGTGAGTACATATTGTGTGAGTTCCTTTGTGAATGTGTTACCTCACTCAGGATGATGCCCTCCAGGTCCATCCATTTGGCTAGGAATTTCATAAATTCATTCTTTTTAATAGCTGAGTAGTACTCCATTGTGTAGATGTACCACATTTTCTGTATCCATTCCTTTGTTGAGGGACATCTGGGTTCTTTCCAGCTTCTGGCTATTATAAATAAGGCTGCTATGAACATAGTGGAGCATGTGTCCTTCTTACCAGTTGGGGCATCTTCTGGATATATGCCCAGGAGAGGTATTGCAGGATCCTCCGGTAGTACTATATCCAGTTTTCTGAGGAACCGCCAGACTGATTTCCAGAGTGGTTGTACAAGCCTGCAATCCCACCAACATTGGAGGAGTGTTCCTCTTTCTCCACATCGACGCCAGCATCTGCTGTCACCTGAATTTTTGATCTTAGCCATTCTGACTGGTGTGAGGTGGAATCTCAGGGTTGTTTTGATTTGCATTTCCCTGATGATTAAGGATGTTGAACATTTTTTCAGGTGCTTCTCTGCCATTCGGTATTCCTCAGGTGAGAATTCTTTGTTCAGTTCTGAGCCCCATTTTTTAATGGGGTTATTTAATTTTCTGAAGTCCACCTTCTTGAGTTCTTTATATATGTTGGATATTAGTCCCCTATCTGATTTAGGATAGGTAAAGATCCCTTCCCAATCTGTTGGTGGTCTTTTTGTCTTATTGACGGTGTCTTTTGCCTTGCAGAAACTTTGGAGTTTCATTAGGTCCCATTTGCCAATTCTCTATCTTACAGCACAAGCCATTGCTGTTCTGTTCAAAAAACAGGAAAACACAACCAAACAGGTAGAAGTCCTTATAGAAAAACAGGAAAACATGTCCAAATAGGTGATGGAAATGAACAAAACCATACTAGACCTAAAAAGGGAAGTAGACACAATAAAGAAAACCCAAAGTGAGGCAACGCTGGAGATAGAAACCCTAGGAAAGAAATCTGGAACCATTGATGCCAGCATCAGCAACAGAATACAAGAGATGGAAGAGAGAATCTCAGGTGCAGAAGACACCATAGAGAACATCGGCACAACAATCAAAGAAAATGGAAAATGCAAAAAGATCCTAACTAAAAACATCCAAGAAATTCAGGACACAATGAGAAGACCAAACCTACGGATAATAGGAGTGGATGAGAATGAAGATTTTCAACTCAAAGGACCAGCAAACATCTTCAACAAAATTATGGAAGAAAACTTCCCAAATCTAAAGAAAGAGATACCCATGAACATACAAGAAGCCTACATAACTCCAAATAGACTGGACCAGAAAAGAAATTCCTCCCGACACATAATAATCAGAACATCAAATGCACTAAATAAAGATAGAATACTAAAAGCAGTAAGGGAAAAAGGTCAAGTAACATATAAAGGCAAGCCTATCAGAATTACACCAGATTTTTCACCAGAGACTATGAAAGCCAGAAGAGCCTGGACAGATGTTATACAGACACTAAGAGAACACAAATTCCAGTCCAGACTACTATACCCAGCGAAACTCTCAATTACCATAGATGGAGAAACCAAAGTATTCCACTACAAAACTAAATTCACCCATTATCTCTCCACGAATACAGCCCTTCAAAGTATAATAACAGAAAAAAAACCAATACAAGGATGGGAACCACGCCCTAGAAAAAACAAGAAGATAATCCCTCAACAAAACTAAAAGAAGACAGCCAGAAGAACAGAATGCCAACTTTAACAACAAAAATAACAGGAAGCAACAATTACCTTTCCTTAATATCTCTTAATATCAATGGACTCAACTCCCCAATAAAAAGACATAGACTAACAGACTGGCTACACAAACAGGACCCAACATTCTGCTGCTTACAGGAAACCCATCTCAGGGAAAAAGACAGACACTACCTCAGAGTGAAAGGCTGGAAAACAATTTTCCAAGCAAATGGACTGAAGAAACAAGCTGGAGTAGCCATTTTAATATCGGATAAAATTGACTTCCAACCCAAAGTTATCAAAAAAGACAAGGAGGGACACTTCATACTCATCAAAGGTAAAATCCTCCAAGAGGAACTCACAATTCTGAATATCTACGCTCCAAATGCAAGGGCAGCCACATTCATTAAAGACACTTTAGTAAAGCTCAAAGCACACATTGCACCTCACACAATAATAGTGGGAGACTTCAACACACCACTTTCATCAATGGGCAGATCGTGGAAACAGAAACTAAACAGGGACACAGTGAAACTAACAGAAGTTATGAAACAAATGGACCTGACAGATATCTACAGAACATTTTATCCTAAACCAAAAGGATATACCTTCTTCTCAGCACCTCACGGGACCTTCTCCAAAATTGACCATATAATTGGTCACAAAACAGGCCTCAACAGATACAAAAATATTGAAATTGTCCCATGTATCCTATCATACCCACCCTTAATATGGGTTTTAACAATTATTGTAGCATTAACTAGTACTTATTGTTTTTTTCAGTACTTATTAAAGCATTTTTGTACCTTTGTTTACTTTGATTCATTGTTAATATTTTTTAAATTATGAGCAACTTTAAGTATGTTGTGAGTATGTGTGAGTGTATGTGTGAGTATGTGTGTGCATGTGTGTGTGTGTGTGTGTGTGTATACAAATGCATGTGCTTGAAGCGGACATTAGATCCTCTGGAGCTAGAGTTACAGGCAATTGTGAAACAACTAATATGGGGGTCTAAGTACTGAATCTGGGTCCTCTGGAAGAGCAGTATTCAATCTTATCTGCTGCTCCATCTCTCTAGTTCCTCCTACACCTTAATTACTTTTAATGCTTTATTCACATCAGTACAGAATGTATTTATTTTACTCTCTGGGTTATTATCCAAAACTATCCTTATTTATATTATTATACAAATAGTCATCTTTATCACCTTCTGTACCTCATACTGTCACCATCCTTACTGTTGTGTTATCCATATGTTCATATGCTCATTGTATAGTCTTTTCTATTTATGATTTTGTGCTTTAATTTATTTTTCTTTTTACATCTTGAGAGATCTTGATCTCCCCATGTAGCTTTTACTGACATGAGCCATGCAATCCTCCTGCCTTAGCCTGTAGATAATCAGCATTGCTTACTTATATCACCTCCTTCAGCCATCCTTGATGGTTTTGCTTTCATCTTCCTTTTTATAATATCCATTCTGAATTTGGCTATATTTGAGTCACCATTTTATTTCCAATTTTATATTTCAACTTCTTTTACTAATTATGAATATCAGGTTGCCATTGCTTCTCCTCATTGGCTAACATTTTGAGTTATGATTGTTTGCTATATGATTCAGCTTTTCTCTGTTTGTTGTTATTGTTTTTTTGGGGGGGTTATCTCTATATAAGTTAGTGTATAGTCTGCTTCTATTGCCTCTGGTAACTAGTTGAGTTTAATGACCCACTGGGTATCTGTTATTCAACTATGTTCACACATCTGTAGATTAATTTTGTAGTTATCCCTCTAAGCTGATCTGGATGTTTCTCAACAGAGAGGACCGCCATATGTGAGAGGAGCAAAAAGACAAAATGATCTTGAGGTTTAAAAGTAGAACAGAGGAAGAGGATGACACTATTGGAAGACCAGCAGTCTCAACTAACCTGTACACCCCAAGATCTCTCAGACACTGAGCCACCATCAGGCAGCATACAACAGCTGATATGAGGCCCCTGACAGCAGAGGTCTGTGGGATCTGGACTCAGTAAGAGAAGATGTACTTAACCTTCAGGAGACTTGAGGCCCAAGGAAGTGGGGCTGTCTTTTGATGTTGGGTGAGGGAGTAGGGACATCCACTTGGAGGTGGGGGAAGGAGGTATGGGATGTGGAACAGTCAGAGGGTTGATCTGGAGGCGAATAAAGTCCAGACTGTAAAAAAAGATTAAAGAATGTATTTTTAAAATGAGGATATAAAAAAAAAGAGAATAGAATTATGATAAATTCTACCTCATTTACTTAGCCAAATGAAGTTCATATGGCTTTCTGTCAAGCCTAAAGGCATGTTCTGAACCTTGGACTTTCACTGTATATTTTACATAGCAATGTCTGGAATCACACAATTTAAATGATTAAATTAATGATGCAATAGAGATTGCTTTCAAAGGTGAGTCCAGTGGCAAAATGAATTCATTACTTGCCTGCCACTGGCCTTTGTCCAAATAAATATTCAAAAGGTACTATATTGCTATGATTGCCTCCTTGTTCTTTACCATACTTCTATTTACTCTAAGAACAAGGATATCAGCAACTAACTTTGAAATATTTTATTTCATCCCTCTCTCACTTTTACAAATAAGACTAGGAATTGTCTGGCCTAATAAATAAAATAAAGTTCACATCAGGTAAGTTTTCACAACTGACACATAATTCTTACTCATACATGTGAGATAGTCTACAATATGTTTCATTCTTTGAAACATTTCACATACATGTTCCACTAATACATGTATTGTATAATGAACAAACCAGTGTAATTAACATAGCAATTACTTCCATTATTTCCCTGCAGTAGAACCATGAAAGTTCCCCTTTTCATCATTGTATAAGAAGCATGCAAATTCTTCTTTCCATATCTCTGACTTGAAATGGGTAATTTCTTATCAACAGCCAATTCTAACATGTAAGCATCTGCAGTGATTCCCTTTCTTTACCAGGCCCTTTGTACCTGTCCTTTCTCTGACCATCAATCGTTCCTTCTTCTACCTCTGGTAACTGCAATTCTACTTTCAACATCTGAGAGATCAAACTTAATATTTCTAGGTTCTTCAAATGAGTAGCTTCATATAATATTTGTCTTTCCATGCCTGTATTCTGTAGTGGTTGTATATATGTGAAAGACTTTTAAACTTTCTTTCCAGTTTTACATTTGTTCACAAATATTTGAAGAGGTAGAATTATCAGTTCAAGAATATCTCGTAATCTAATTTCAAGTTTACTACTTTTGCAATTTGAAGCAAGCCCACATAAAAAGTGGGGAAAAAAAACCTAAGCTCACAATCTTCTACATCTAATAGATTCACTGAATTAAATAAAATGCAACAATAATATAAGGGAAATAAGAATAGCAAATGTGGTATAGAATGCCAGCACATAGGAGACAGAGCTAGACAGAGAGAGCCACAAGTCCAAAATCAGCCTGTGTCACAACATTATTCAGTAATACAGTTTGTGAGAAGAATTATTAGTTCTTGTAAGAACACTTACAAGGAAAGATGACAAGAATCTTGTGACCTCAGATTTTTCAAAACATAAAGTTGTTCTTGGAACATGTTTTTGTGATCCTCCCTGATATAGTATATAGGACTGAATTAACTTCAGATTACTCATTATTGCTTACAGTTCTTACTTAATATGAAAAACTATGCTTTTGCTATATGCATCCTGTCCTTGTGATTGTGTACCTCTTGAACTCATGAAAAATGTAATCTTCTTTCTCTTAACTCTTGGAGCATAAGTTGTCTGATGTTCTGAATAGAGCTGGCTATTGTGTGGGACTCATTTATCAGCTCTGTTCTCCCAAATTCCACACCCTATAGAGTGGTGACAAGCCTGGTTTGCATAGTGATCGGTAGACCAGTCAGAGCTTCACGGTAAAGCCTTATTAGAAAAAACCTAAATAGTAATTAATAGTAATAATAATAATATGATTACTGATAACAAAACCAAGAAAAGTTAAATGAACTTAGATGAGGACAAGGACCAGAAGAAGTGTGGGAAATGTTATCTACCTAATTATACAAAACAGTGTTTGAAGAATTAGTACCAGTTTCTATATAATTGAACATTGTTAACAGGAATGCTGCATATTTCACTGCTTCAGATTATATTTTTTCTAATATTGTGCCCAGAAAACCATACTACAAAATACTATAAGTAATATACCTTATAAACACAGGTTAAAATACTCCATCAGATTCTAGTAAGCTGGATACATCATTAAATTAAAATGATCATATATTAGAGGCATTAAGGAATAATTCAAATAAGAAAATCAGTCAATATTATTGATTACAATATTATTATATGATAACAATGAAAAACACAAATAATTTAATTGAATTCCTTACTCAGAATGTTGGAATAAATGAAATGTCAAATTTTCAACGTCTGTCTTTACTACATAGGAAGATTCAGACAGCCTAACAGGCAGTGTGAATTCATGTTTCCAAAAACAAAGACTGTCTAAAAAATTTAATAGGAATATAATAATGTTTGACAAAATCAACAGTTTTTATGATAAACATTTAGCAATGGGACTAGGAAAGACTATCTTAAGAAATATATATTTTTAATTTTTTTTATTCTTTATGAATTTCACATTATGTACCCCAGTTGCACTGATCTCTCCCTGCTTTTGTACCTACCCTCAAGCCTTGCAACCTCCCTCCCCAGCAGAGAAAAAAATCTCATTGGGAAAGCTATACCATGCCACAGTGTGTTCCACACAGTATATTCCTTTTGTCCATATTTCCTTGCTAGCAAATATTCATTGCCATGTCTTATTAGTCTGGTACAGGGCCTCTGGCTTCTGTCACTCTATCAGTAATGGAATGTCACTGGCACTCATCTCAAATATCCTGTTATTGTTCTATGCATTGGAGATCCTAGAGCTTTGGATCTGTAGGAATGGCCCCTTCATGCACTTCAGCAGTTCCTCTATGCATTAGATCTTGGGGTGAGCCAATTCAAAGTCCTGAATCTGGGCCTGAGGGGTGGGCACTGATTATCCCTCAAGTTCCATTCTCATGCCATTGTAGTGGCTCATCTGCAACACCTTTGTCAGGACCAGCTTTATTGTGTTGCTCAGTCCAGGTACAGGGCCTGATGTCCTGCTCCCATGACTCCAGGGCTAACTCTCCTGCCTGCCAGAGATAACAATGAGCAAGGGTTGGGGAGGGCATCTCTCCCTAGCACATGCTGCCACAGGACAGACAAATCCTGGGAGTAGCTCACCCATGCTCAGAACCTCAGGTTCCCATCACCTGTACCCCACAGTGTCAAATGTTCATCTCTGAAAACATACACACGTGTAAAATTATATTTACTCAACAGTTCAAATTTAGAAATGGATACACATATACAAATTTGTGCATTCATGCAATAATAATTGATGGGAAAAGACGCCAGTAAGTTTTAAAGAGATCAGAAAAGGCTCTATGGGAGGTTTCAGAAAAGGAAAAGGAAGGGAGAAATGTAATTACATTATTTCTCTCAGTTCCCTTTCCATATACAATATTCTCATGCCTTCATCCCTTTCAAATATATGTGTGTGTATACATGTATATGTAATATATGTATATATAACATATGTATGTATACATATGCATATTCATAAATATGTGGGTACAATCTGCTAAGTCTATTTTGTGTTGAATGTCCATGATTTATTTCAATGCTGAAACCTGGTACTGGACAACCAATATGAATACTTCTCAATGCATGAAATCTACTCCTTTCATTTTCAGCATCCTTTAGTGGCCCATTGATCATGGGGTAGAATTACATGAGCTTTTCCCCTTCCGTGTTTGATTTTCTATTGGTTCTGTACTTGTTCATTTATTCTTTAGGAAGCTATACTATTGAGGTATTTTTCACTTAGCTTCTCTGTCATTTCTAGAAGACGTCTTCTAAAAGAGTTCCTGGTCCTTTGGTGCTTATGATTTAGACCCTCCTTCCTTTTCATGATTGTTCCCTGAATCTTAGGTACAGGGATGGTTTTGTAGTTGTATACCTAGATACTGTGTACCCCACGACTCATTGCTCTCTATGTTTTGACCAGTTGTGGTCAGTTTTGTTGTTGTTGCATTTGTTTTGCCATAGTCTTTGTTGCAAAGAGAATTCTTTTTGGTGAAGGTTAAGGGATATACTTATCCATAGGTATAAAGATAAGAACTTAGTACGCAGTTAGAAATCATAATGGTTTAATAAATAGATAATAATATATTTTCCTCTAAGATCAATAAAATCACTAGCTTTGGGTGTTTGATTAAGTTTTCAGCACTAGTCATGGTATTCATACTGTTGATCATGTGAAAAGTAAACTAAAAGAGCTGTTCATTATTGTCACGCTATCAATGACATTGTTGCACATTTAGGCATTGCTTTTTAAAATATTTTTAGAGATTTATTTATTTTATTTGTATGAGTACACTGCTGCTGTCTTCATACACACCAGAGAAGGCATCAGATATGGAGCAGTGGGCTGCACATTGCTTCTTCTTCTGTCGAGGAAAGGTCTGGAACCCTGGAGACTTGACGGGTGGTGATTTTCACCTACATGGGACAGAAGGTGTTCAATCATGCCACATAGAAACCTTACTTGCATCAAACCTTCCTACATGCAAATAAGGTTTCCCCCAAGCTCTCAGTCAAAGCCAATGAGAGGTACCTGCTGTAGAACCCTGAATCATCCCCCAAACTGTATATATATCCTATCCAGGAAATTAAAGGTGTGTGAGAACTACTCTTTAGTCTGAGCCTTTTGTCCCAAGAGCTGGAACACTTGGGAACATATTTGCTCTCCTGAAGCCTGAGGTTTCACCTGAGGCTCCTCCTAACTCCTCACTGGATAGTCTGCCTCTCATAGGCCCAGCCGGACCCAACTCAGTGTAGGGTGGCTCAGAATCACCAAGTGACCTGGAAGGCACAGCAGAGACTTCACCTCCCTGGCAGCACTCACTTCCCTTTTCTGGAACCCTTGTACCAGACCTGGCCAGAGATCTCCATGGAAAGCCTCTGGTACTCGGGCCCTCAATTGGATACGGTTACCAATGGTTGTGAGCCACCATGTGGGTGCTAGGAATTGAACTCAGGACCTGTGGAAGTGCAGTCAGTGCTCTTAATTGCTGAGCTATTGTTCATAGGCTTCACACATGCGTAATATTATTGGTTACTTTCCTCCCTGGAAGTCTCTATAAAACAGTCTATGAAAGCTGTTGCTCAGAGAGGATATGTCAGGTAATATCAATCTCACTACCCTGTGCCTTTGTCTGAAGTGCATGGTCTTTCTACAAATGAATGGACAAGGATAATATGCTTCATATACACTATGGAGTACTATTAGCTGAAAAGGAAATTAAATTGTAGTTAAATGGGAAGAACAAGAAAATATTACATTTAGTTATATTTAGTGAGGTCATCTAGACTAGAAAGACAAGCACCACATACATTTTCTCTGTCAAATTCTGTTCCTAGCTCCACGTCCTCAGATATGAATATATAACCTGGAGTAACTACAGAAGCCAAGAAAGAAGCAAAAACTGTCCCATAGGCAGTGGTAGAGAAGGGAATGGCCAGAAACAAGTGATATAAAAGAAAAATGAGAAAAATAAGGAAGGGTTCTAATTGGGTTCTAGTGAGGTCAGTGTAGAAGTAGATGAGGGCTGAAGGAAAAAATTAATGCTAAGGGGATGTGAAGAACCACAAGGAATTATACTATTTTTATTTACCCCAAATTAGATTCAATGAACATAAGTGTATACATAATTGTTAATGTATACATTATACACTACATAACATTATACGATATATTAACTTAATTGAACCTCAGTCAGTTGGAGTGACGATACTATTTCCAAGCACCATAGACTATCTGATAAAAAAAAAATCCAGTATCAGGCTTGAGGAAACCCTGTTTTGAGTTCTTACTCAAGACTGCCCAAGAGACTCATAAAGTAATATAGGCTATTCCATTGCACTAAGTTACCTCCCTGAGGTGAAAGTTAAATCCCTATTGCTGAGGACAAAACTACATGCTACATCAAGCATGAATCTTAAGCCTTTCATGCAAGGTGAAAATTCTATGTGACTCTCTATTATCTATTGTCTAGATTCACACAGCTACATGCACCTGCATGCTTCCATACTTTCAGCATACATACAAATACCATACAAGCACACATATGCACAAATAATGCAAAGTTTATTTATTATCTATCTATATATCTATATGACTCTCTTGTTTATTGCCTCTTAATTTATTACACCATGTATTTATCTATCTTTCATAATTATCATCTATCTATATATCATGTATCTATATATCATGTATCTATCTCTCATATATATACATATATATTATCATGTATCTAACCTATCATCCACATCTCGCTATGTATCATATATATATATGAATGAACACATAAAGATATCATTAGCAATCAAATGCCAAGAACTGAAAGAGATTCCTTAGGCAAGCTGAAAATAAAGTGCCTGAGAAGGCTGAGTATCCTATCAATTGAGAAAGAACCAATGGACTGGAAGGTTATGAATGTGATCATGACTGACTGAGAAGTATAATCTTCAATAAAGACAATGGTGTTACTAAAGCTCACACTTGATTAAGTAAATACTTCTTGCTGGAAAATATTAAAATAATATTTATAGAATGTATCTCATAGTACTGATGGGATAGAAAGTTAAGGGTAGCTTAGCACAGATAGAATGAATTTCAAGTTCAATGAATAATGTATTCACTTCCAAATGCAAACCACTAGGCACACATAGACACACACACTTGTATTTGGTGTGATTCCAATTGTGTACAATGTTCTATGTAAGAAGAGATCTATGTAAGTATGTTTAATTATTTTAATTATATTAAATTTAAATGATTTCATTTCATAAGGATTTCTGAATTATTTTTCTTTTTTAATTATGTGTATATTCTTGTGTCTGTATAGGGGTATATGTACATGAGTGGAGGTGTCAGTTCAGGCCAGAATGTGGGAATTGCCTGAAGCTGGAGATACAGGTCACTGTGAGCCACCTGACATGGGTAGTGTGATTGACCTTGTGCCACCACAAAAGCAGTACATGAACTTAAATGTTTTGTCATCTATCCATGCCCATAGTTATTTTAATGAGGAAGACATTAACATGGACACTGAGTTATGAAAAGAAATATTGAATATCAAATAGGATATATATAGATGTGTGTGTGTGTGTGTGCATGTATGCATGTGGACTTAACTTACGTGTCTGCATGCATATATTATGTGTGTGAGTAAATATATCTGTATATACACACAGCAAATTGGTGGAACCTGAATACAACTTAGGGGTTGGACTATAAAGCCCTTGCTAACAGCTTGGCACACTTAGATCAGCACTATCCATCTATATTCCTAGCTTTGAGACTGTTGGAGGTCACTGGCATATTTCCTTGGACACTCATGGCCAAGAATATGTATGTATGATCCAGTGCATTTGGCTTCATATATAGTTTCAATGGGGGCAAGTGGTACATTTATTCATCTTTCAATCCCATTTATAAAGTAGTTAACTGCTAGGTAGAAAGTCATTCGATTTGTCTGAGCAACTGGGGGCTTGCCATTTCTAGAGCTAATTTTAAGGAAGTAGGGGGCAGGAGCAGAACAGGCCACATAACAGCTATCATAGCATTCCTTCATAGAATTACTCGTAACTCCCTCCCTGGTAAGGACAAAGAAACAAAGGTAATGCCATGTGCAAGCTTCACTTCTGTATTGCAGCTTCATGTTAAGGGTGACTCACGCCTCAGGAGGCTTTTGTGGGAAGGAAACCTGTGTGGAATGATTGTAACCTTATTTACTATCTCACTCTGAACTGATGTACTTCTCCTTTAGGATGAGTTTAACTGCCATGGATCTGCAATGGCATGCTAAAATCTCCTATGACAATTGTGCTTTTTTTTTTATCAATTTCTCTGGCTACTTCTATGGATTTCCTTTATACATTTTTCATGAAATGTAATTTGTCAGCTAAAGGTTCATGATCATTGCTGGCTTTTTTGTGTGTTTGTATTTTTTTATCAATAATAAACTATTTTTCTGCACTCTAGGGTATTCACTAGGCTTACTCCTGTATTCTTCCTGATACTAATTTTACCATACCCATTTTCTGCTTAAGTTTGGCTTGACAAATCTATCCTCAGCATCATACTTTTAGTCTATCTTTTAAATTTCGTTGTGTTTGGATACTTTTCAATAGGACATTACTAAGAGATTTTATTACATGGTATGTAATGAAGTGACCTCTAAATGGAAGATATACTTTCCCATATACATATATATGTGTGTGTGTGTGTTTGTGTGTGCCTTGTTTCTTGTATCTATAAATTCTATTGTTTTAGTTATATTTTCAGCTTATATGTATGCCTTTTGTTATAAATGTTAAATGTTTATCTTTGTCATAAAAATAATTTAAGATTATAACTTTAGAAAAATACGAGAGAACAACATTGAGAGAAATAAGAGTTAGGATTTAATCATGATTAGTACTTGTTCATCTTGTGTATGCAACAGTGTGTGTGTGTGTGTGTATGTGTGCGTGCGCATAATTGAATTAAAAAGTTCTTTATCTTTTAGTTTGTTTTGCCATATTAAGTTGATTTTTAGGTTATTCGAACTTCAGGACCTCAAAATGGGGTGAATATGGGGTTTTGAGTCAATATTTATGTTTCACTGGTTAGTCCAAAGTTTGTTTCTTTTTGTGTGTTTTAATCTCAAGTTGTCACACTTTATGCTGCTTTCACAAGGAAAGAATTAAATAACTGAATATGCAATTTTAAAAATGTAAGTAAATATATCTGCACAAAGTTTGTATATTTTATATACTCAAACTCTCTGTATTTGTTACAGTTTTAAATCCTAATGTTTACTTGACATATTTTAGCTCTTTACTAGTTCCATAGATACTTTCAATTTTAAAAAAGATTGAATGCAATTAAATTTGGTCCTTATGGTTATCATTTTTCAATATGTTTATATTTTCTCTATATTTGTTAAATCTTAAAGGCTATTTACTGTTATTATTCAATAAACAGTGATTTTTAAACAAAATATATACAATTTTAATTTTCATATCAATTATTTATAAAATGTCTTTAAATTCTCTGCAGTTCCCGTATTAAATATAATTTGTTACCCAAAAGATGATCATGTGAATATGCCCTGAAGGGTTGTAAACTTTGTTTTGTTTTTTGCTTTTGTTTTTCTTTTTATCTGAGTGTGGTTTTCATTAGGAAACTCGTGTCTCTCCAAGGTTTCTTTTATTCTCTTAAATGTCTTCATTCTTTTCTTTAAATATAGTAATTTGAGTTCATTTTTCTTATGATTCTTCTGCATTTTAAATAATACTTTTCAAGGCTGCTGGCATACTAATTATATTTGAAGTTAATTCCATTCTCCTGTGAGTGGTTGTGAGCAAGGAATGAGTCAGCTCATTTACCCTAAACCTGCTTCCCACCTTAATTTGTAAAATAAAGAAGATCTGATGATTAGGAAGATAAAAGGGAAGCTGGAGCAGAAGTTGGCAAGAGAGAAGGAGAAAATGGAAGAGGGGGAGGATAGAGAGGAGGAGGAAGATGAAGAAAAGCAGAGCAGAAGCACATGGCCTGGAGAAACCACAAGTTCTAAGGGGTCTCATAGATGTGGAAGATGGTAGTGTAGTGGTAGATCTGCCCAATTTAGATGCACAGCATGTAATCATATTAAGTGAATGCTGTTTTCATTGCCAGGACATTTTTGGGAGGAGATTTACTGCAACAAAATGGCACCCAATGTCGTGACTTGAATTCAACTAACCTGAGATAAAAATTCAATGTCCCCCAACCCCTGAATGGCACTTGGGCAGTGACCTAGGCTGTAGCAGTATGGATTTGAAGCTGACTGGGTTTGAGGGGCCTACAGACAACAGCAGAGAGGCATCTATGCTGGAGAGAGCCTTTCTGTGTTTGCTTCCCTGTAGCCTTTGCTCCCCATGCTGCCTCCCCCATCTCCAAACAGGGACACAGACAACTCGGGTCTTTTCACACTCAGCTTCTCCCTGTGAATAAATAGTTGGGAGAAAAGGGTACAAAGGACTCCAGGGAAGGTAATTCATATCTATAAAGAGAGAAATATAACCTTTTGATACTTGAAGAAGGTATAAAGATATATTGCTCTAATAAGTCTTACTTGATACTCATATTCTATCACATGGGCTCCACAGAAATTTTGAATTTAAATCCTGGTTGACAAGCTACCTCTTATAAGCAGATGTAGTATCTAAAGATGTAAAATTTCACCTGCGGTTCAGAACCAGGTAGGGAATATTAGTCACTGACTCCAAGTAGAGAGAGCAGTGATAATCACCTGCTATGAACAGGTATTAATTAATAGAAGTCTGTGACTCTAGGTAGAGAGCATAAGAGATAGATATTATAATAGCTATTAATTAAATAAATGACTGTGGTTCAAGGTAGAGAGCACCCTCATAAGTCTTACAGGATACTCATATTCTGTCTAATGTGGGCTCCACAGGAATTTTGGGTTTAAATTCTTGTTTGACAAGCTGCTTCTTATAAGCAGGTATAGAAAGGAAAGGAAAAAGGAGAGGAGAGGAGAGGAGAGGAGAGGAGAGAAGAGGAGAGGAGGGGAGGGGAGGGGAGGGGAGGGGAGGGGAGGGGAGGGGAGGAGAGGAGAGGAAAGGGGAAGGGAAAGGGGGAGGGAAAGGGGGAGGGAAAGGGGGAGGGAAAGGGGGGAAGGGAAAGGGGGAAGGGAAAGGGGGGGAGGGAAAGGGGGGAAGGGAAAGGGGGGAAGGGAAAGGGGGGAAGGGAAAGGGGGGAAGGATAGGGGAAAGGAAAATAGAAGTGTGAATCAATTGTTTTAAAGATGGCATAATAAAGACTGCAGGAGACATATATTCTGTCTAACATGGGCTCCATGGGAATTTTGGTTTTAAATCCTGACATGAAAAGTTAGAACGGACTAAATAGGATGAAATGTGTGTGATTTTGAGTATTGTGGTGGTTTTATTGTTCCTCTGGGACAGAAGGCAGCTACAGGTTGTCCTGGTTACCAGCTGAAGGATATGCTGATTTTGAAAAAAGGTTTTGTCTTTGTGCTATTGGAAAAGGTGATTAAGGTATTTACACCTTCCAGAGTGATATGGATCAGATTTGATAGATGGAAAACCCCTGAGAACTAGATTCCAGGGAATCAAAAAAAAGTTTATTTTGATTATACTAATTTTTTTTTTGAGATTTATATATTACAGAGTATACAGCCTTGGTGAATTTCATCATCAGACATGCTGAACTGACCTGCCTGAATGTGGGGCCGTGGGTGTGTGGGAAAGAGGAGAGTTGGAGAGTGCCCATATCCCATCAGAGTTCCTGTGCTCTGAGCAGGCAGATGCGGGAGGACTGCTGGACTCTTTCCACGTGGCCCCGGGTGGGCATCTGGCTGTGTGAAGCCACTGACCCCATACTGCATGGGGTGGACAAGGGGCAGCCCCCTGTACCAGGTTCTCAGTGTCTGGTATCCCATGCTGGATATGGCAGAGGAGCTGAGGGTGGCACTTGGCCCTGGAGATAAGGGAAGAAGGGACAGGGGGAAAGAGGTGCACTGGGTGGTACCCATGCAGGCAAGAGTCCTTCAGAGACATTCTATGGTTTTAGAGCTTTATTGTAGAAAGGCAGGGGGAAAGAGAAAAGGGAGAGAGAGAGAGAGAGAGAGAGAGAGAGAGAGAGAGAGAGAGAGAGAATGGCCATGGTCACATAGAGAGAGGGGGGAAGAAAAAGAGAGAGAGCTAGAGAAAGGTGAAAAACTTAGAGAGTAAGAAAAGTGAAAGCTTAAGAGAGAGAGGTAAAAGCTTAGAGAGAGAGAGGTGGGAACGGAAAGAGAGAGAGAAGAAGAGTTAGAGAGTAAGAAAGATGAAAGCTAAAGAGAGCAAGAAGGGGCCAAACAGCCCCTCTTATAGTGGGCTTGCCATCTTGCTGTTGCTAGGTAACTGTGGAGGAGTCTAGCCAGAATGTCAGAATCTTGGGCATTGTCTATGAGATTGCTAGCCACAAGCTTTTCTTGTGGGGGCGGCAACTTCACAGGAGCTGGGGGGTCCAGGAGACATGATTGAACTCCTACCATCCCATGTAGGTGGAAATTACCACCCATAGAGTCCCACAGGGCTCCAGACCTCAGCTCGACTAGAGACCAGACTGTCTGTGTATCGCCCACTGCCCCACACCTGAACTCCTGATGTCTGTTTTTCTTCTGGATCAAGTCAGGACACAGACATCAGAGACTAATACAATCATTGGTATGGCCTTCTTAAAGCAAACTAACTCCCCACTTCCCTACCCTTTCCCTTCTCTTCAAAAATATCCCAACGCCCATATTCAGCTTGAAGAAGTTATGAAGAGTCGTCATCCCAGTTCCCTAGCTTTGGGGTTGGAGGTGGTTAGTATAGGTTGTCTTTAATACTAAAAAATTTGAAGTACAGGGATTAGACCCAGTCCTTCTATTGCTGTTATTATAAACAGATCTGAGATGTTTAAGCCTGTGAGATAAGGGCCAAATAGGAAATTCATGGCTCTGAGTTTACTGTTAGGGGTTTTTTCAGTTATTTTAATTAGAAATGGCTGGGTAGTTAACGGAGAACAGTCTAGATTACTTAACATAGATAGCTGGTTTTCAAAAACATCAGAACTCCACAGAATGTTATGTTTAATGATATTTATTCATTTGTTGTTGAGACCAGTCTGCTCCTGACAGCTTTCCCTGTCTTGGATTCAAAGAAGAAACTGAGCATCTTTGAGTTACTCCAGTTGTGGCAAAACAGCCACTAGGCAAGAATTGACTAATTCATCTACAGACATAATACTGTCCAAAGAAAGGACACAATTACAGGTTAGGACAGCTTGATTCTGCTGAGACAGAGTAGGCTAGTCCTTAATATTCATGTTTCTCTAAGTCTGTCAGATGTAGGCTGAAGACCGATACTCCAATGTGTTGGAGTAAGGGACTGTCTAGGTGATCAGTGGTCTATGGATTGGCTAAGTTTTGGAAGCTGTTTAAGCTTCCTATATATTTTCAGTTAATATCAGTTATTCTTGGATTTCTGATGGGGTTGAAAAACTACATAGTCTCCTAGCCAACTCAGGCTTTTTATTTTGAGAGAAACAGATTTGAGAGGATAGTTTTAGATGGCATTCAATATAAAGCAAAGACATATCCAGATGTAGAATTATAAGTCTTTTAAGTAAGAATAAATGACAGAGGTTCTGTTTAATAAACAAAGATGATGAATTGGGTGTTAGGCCTCTTGTACTTTATAAATTACAAAATAGTAATAGTTATGTTCAATTATATCTGAGATTAAACAGTCTTTTATTGGACAGAGAGGGGGAAATGTAGATAGCCCTGGGACTAATTATATTTGATGTTAATTCCATTCTCCTGTGAGTGGTTGTGAGCAAGGAATGAGTCAGCACTCAGGTGATTTCCTCTAAACCTGATTCCCACCTTAATTTGCAAAATTAAGGAGAGCTGATAATTGGGCAAATATAAAGCTGGAACAGAAGGTGGGGAGAGAGAAGAAGGAGAAAATGGAAGAGGGAGAGGATGCAGAGGAGGAGGAAGATAAAGAAAAGCAGAGCAGAAGCACATGGCCTGGAGAAACTGCAAGTTTTAAGGGGTCTCATAGATGTGGAAGATGGTAGTGTAGTTGTCGATCTGCCCAATTTAGGAGCACAGCATGGAATCATATTAAGTGAGTTATGTTTTCATTGCTGGGGCATATTTGGGAGATTTACCACAACAGAATACTCTCAACATTATTGGGAATACAGTTAAGATATTGTCATTACTTTCTATCCTTTGTTCCATATACAATATTCCTCTATTTTAGAGACTCATCACCTCAAAATTCATTATTAATTTAAAATTGATATTTTCATTCATGCTGAATGAAATACTGAATGAGTCTCAAAGAATCAGGTAAGATTTTCATTACTGTGATGAAGGAGGAGGAGGAGGAAGAGGGGAAGGAGGAGAAAAAGAAGAAGGAGGAGAAGGAAGGAGAAGAGGAATAGAAATAGGAAGGAGAAGGGGAAGAAGGAGAAGAGGAGGAGGAGAAGGAGGAGGAGGAGAAGAAGGAAAAGAAGAGGAGGAGGACCCTAGGAAGCAAGAAAACTATACTTAAAAGGTTCCTAAGACCATGGACACAAGCTGGAAAGCTAATATAGAAAAAATGTTTGTGAAAGCAAGGGTCCAAAGAGAAAAAACAGAATTAAGTTTTATTCTTGAAGATAATTCCAAAATCTGGTAAATTTAAGTTTGTGTTCACAGAACTTCAATAGATATGAAGAAAGGAAGACAACAGAAGTAGTTTAGGGTGTGAAATAGCCCATAAAGAAATTTGAATTTCCTGCATATATGGAATATTAAATGAAGAAATCAATTGTGTGCTGAGGAATGGATGAGTTCCCAGGAGTCTGTGGCATTAGGACTGCGTGTTGCACTCATACAAATTTGTACACACAATTTACATCCAATTCTTATCAGTGAAACCTCATCGCCCTGGTTGTGACTTGCATGGACTGTGTTAATATTTCTTCTCCATCTGTTTGGTAGAAACCTGAATCATGTCTGAAGAATTCTATCAGTACGCTAGAGACGAGAAGGTCTTAAAAATCACATGCCAAGTTAAATAAGCAGCAAGTCGAAGCAACTAATTTGGCAAGCATAGAAGGCACCATATCTTTGAAAAAAAAAATTGAAAAGCCACAGTTCTCTATTGAAGATTTCCCATTTTCCTAACATCTAGAACTAAAAAAATAAAAATAAAAAAATGGAAAAGGAATCAAAAAGGTGAATACATTATAGCAGTTACTTTAAACTTGAAATTTTAGAAAGGAAGATTAACATAGAAGTTGAACATTCAGTATAGAAATTCTACTTCCACTGATACCTGATATTAAATGTATTCTCTGAGGATGAATATCTAAACTGCCAAAATCAAATGTCAAATGTTAGACTATGTTTTCCAGAAGACAATGATAAATAATCTGATCAATTACCTCTTGTCTTGCTTGTTTCTGAAAACAGATATATCTACAGATTTTTGTAACTGTTAAAATTAACAAACATTCATTAAATAGAATCATTGAGAAGATTCTTAACAAATATATAACATCTAATATCTTATTAATATGTAGACTTGATATTATTCATCTCATAAATAACATTAGGCAACATGGCATATTGTAGAGAGAGAAATAGTATTTACATCAATTTATAAGATACACTTCACAGTATCTTAAGGAATAAGAATATTCTCCCAACAACTTAGATTTACAAAATAAATTATGATAAATTTAACAGATCTTTGATAATCATGATACTACTATTCAGCACTAACTAACTATTCAACACTGATATCATATCTAGACAAAATTTCTTTTGTCAAACTATGGAAATATTTTTAAAAATGATAATTGATAACATTACAATTAACTGTATAAACATTACAATGTAATTATCTCCCTATGTTTATTTTCATTGCATATTCAAATCAATCAAGAAACTCCTGGTCCACATTTACAAGACCCCCTATTTCACATATTTTACTACTTTCAATACTTTATACTCTTTTATACTAATTAAGAAATGAGAATTTTACATGTAAAATAACTAATATCCTTTTAAGCACATTTTGCTTTATACAGTCTTATATAAGTGAGTATGTTTTAACAGCTGACTTTTAAAATAATGAGTACATTATTTAAATTGTATCTGTATTTTTCAAACTAAATAATAACAGCATAAGATTATGTATAAAATGCAGGAATGCATAAATCTTAACTGGCCACACTAGGCTGCTCTAGAGAGAAACCTCTGGCATTTGAGAGACAACAGATTTTCACAATGACTAACATTTTTCCAAGTTTCTGATTATTTGCAAAACAATAACCATTTGGGCAGTGGTTAATTGTTTCTCTTCAAACATTTGACACATTCTTCATTACTTTTAGTGAATGTGAGTCTTTTACTAAACCACAATTATAATTAAGACTGATGAAATCATTAGGCTTGATGTAAACATTAAGTTTATCCAAATAGAGTTTGGCAACATTTTAAAGGTCTTCTGTCTGGATCATTCAATGTTTAATTATTTGTTGTGGGTGCTGAATTCCAGCATGATTGTTGTAATTTGTCATTATGCTCTACTCCCATAAGTCACCCAATTTTATTTATATCTGAGTCACAGTCATTAAATATTTTCAAATATTACTTGTTTTTCAAATATTACTTTTTAAAACCATTAGTTCATCTCTTGTATTATAAGCACAGAAGATGTCGAGAAATACAGTGAGTCTAGTCACCTGCTGATTTAACAAGTAATTGTCTCATAGGACAGAGATGAGAACACACCACTTTTCCTGACAATTTTCAAGCATCTTACAGTCTAAATCACATATAAGAGATTGCTGTATATGTAGAGTAAAACACCAAATGTGTACCTGAACCAGGTAGGCTGGGGATTTACTCTTTTGATTTTTTTATTATCATATGTGCTTTGAATGTAGGTAGATGCAGGCCTTTTAATAGTTAAACCCTATGTTTGGAGGTACAATTGTACTTGTCAAATTTGTGTGCCTTGTGAATAATGATTTTATAAAGAATATGGAATCTTGCTAGGCAGAGTTTCTTTTTTTAAGCATATAAGCTAAGCAAGCTGTTACAGTTCTCACTTCAGAGGGCCTTCTGCAGAAAATTCTGACAGGCAGAAAGCTGGGTTTTATGTCTTGGTTTTGTTTTCTAGATGGGAATGCTGAAAGGCCTTTATTCAGTGGAGTTCAAAGTCAAATTTTAAAATGACAATAAACACAAGCACCCTCTTTCAGTAAAGTCTGGTAGAGCTTATTGAACAGTTTGTTTATTATCTGTGCTTCAATCTCCACATTTAATAAAAAGGATCACAGTATGGGATGGCAGCCAATGAGTTCATTTTAGTGAGTGTGTGGACACTTTTCAAAAGTAAATTAAAAACTTTATTTAAAACATATTGCATTCTCCTTTCCAAAGAACTCTGTGATAGAGATAATATTGATATCCTACAATATTTCAGGACATTAAAAAATATCCTTTCTAAACAAACTGATTTTGAAACTAATTGATTTTAAGACATAATTTCAAATATTTTAAATAACTTAGTTTTATGTATACTTTTTGGTTCTTGTATTTATATTTATATTGTTATTAAAGTAGATTCTAATTTCTCATAAAACATATCCTGCGTATTGTTTCCCCTCCCAGTAATTATGTCAGTTACACCCCACCTTCCATGAGAACTAGATCTGTGCCATTTCTGTCTGTCATTAGAAAACAAACAGGTTTCTAAGTGAAAATAATAAGAGGACATAAGATACAATAAAATAAAACATAAGATAAAACAAAGGCAAACACATTGGAACTGGAAAAAACAATCAAGCAGAAGAAAAGGAGCCCAAGAGAATGCTCAAAACTGAGAGGACCACTCATTCCCATACTCAGGAATTCCATAAAAACACTAACCTATCTACCCTAGAAGCTATATATGCAAAACACTTGGTGCAGACACCATGCATGCTCCCTCAGTTGGTATGCGTTCATATGAGCTTTGATAATGTTGATTCAGAAGGGCCTGTTGGTGTCCTCTCTCTCCTCTGGCTCTTATATTCTTTCATCTTTATTTTCTGTAGGGTGCCTTGAGCCTTAAGGAGTGGTATTTGATGGAGACAAACTATTTAGCGCTTACTATTCCAAAGTCTCTCTATAATGTCTGGCCTATCTAGTCTCAGGTTCTTTGTCAAAAAAGCAGTGTCAAGAGTTGATTCTAACTCACACAATATGTACTCACTGATAAGTGGATATTAGCCCCAAACCTAGGATTCCCAAGATATAAGATACAATTTGCTAAACACATGAAACTCAAGAAGAATGAAGACTGAAGTGTGGACACTATGCCCCTCCTTAGAATTGGGAACAAAACACCCATGGAAGGAGTTACAGAGACAAAGTTTGGAGCTGAGATGAAAGGATGGACCATGTAGAGACTGCCATATCCAGGGATCCACCCCATAATCAGCATCCAAACGCTGACACCATTGCATACCCTAGCAAGATTTTATCGAAAGGACCCAGATGTAGCTGTCTCTTGTGAGACTATGCCGGGGCCTAGCAAACACAGAAGTGGATGCTCACAGTCAGCTAATGGATGGATCACAAGGCTCCCAATGGAGGAGCTAGAGAAAGAACCCAAGGAGCTAAAGGGATCTGCAACCCTATAGGTGGAACAACATTATGAACTAACCAGTACCCCGGAGCTCTTGACTCTAGCTGCATATGTATCAAAAGATGGCCTAGTCGGCCATCACTGGAAAGAGAGGCCCATTGGATACGCAAACTTTATATGCCCCAGTACAGGGGAACGCCAGGGCCAAAAAGGGGGAGTGGGTGGGTAGGGGAGTGGGGGTGGGTGGGTATGGGGGACTTTTGGTATAGCATTGGAAATGTAAATGAGCTAAATACCTAATAAAAAATGGAAAAAAAAGAGTTGATTCTATCCCATACTGTGTTTTGATCTTAATCAGATATTGATTTGTTACTCCCACAAGCGTTGTGTCACCATTGCTATAGCATATCCACTAGGAAGGACAGCACTATAGAACAAATGGTATGCGGCTGGATTTGTTCACAGTACCATTCAGTACAAAGGATGCTAGAAAGTAAGGCTAAAGGCTACCAGCTTGACTTCTCTGTGTTCATTCAGCAATGGGGACTTGTTCTCTGCTTGTGTAGAACAATAGTCTCAGAAGTAGCCTGAGTTATTTGGGTATTCTAATTGGACCCCTTTTGGGCAACAACTAATTTAGATGTAACATAATACCATTAATGGACACTTCATTTGGTGAAAAGGGAAGCCCAGTTGGAGCTCTAGTTTTTGATTATTTTTAGTTATTTATTTAAATCACCTTCAAATATGTATCCATTTTTAAAGTTTCAACTTTATCAGGTTTTGGTTCTACCATTCAAATGACCGTTAATTTTATCTGATCCCCAGAATGTTCCTTCCCTCTTCTCCTTCTACCCTGCCCCTCCTCAGTTTATCCTCCCTTTCCAACTTTATGGTTATGTACATATTCTATTATCCTTTCTTAATGATACATGTATCTTCCCCTGCTCAACCTTTCTCTAAACTTAAGTTCTATGAATATACAGACTGTAGCTTGATTGCCATTGACTTAACAGTTAATATCCCTGTAGAGGGAAATAAATTATCATTTTGTGTTCCTGGGTCTGGGTTACATCACAAAAGTTCATCTTTCTAGGTCCATTCACTGACTTGTGCATTTCAATTTTTTTTTTTTATTTTATAGTTGAGAAATACTCCGTTGTGTAAATTTACTACTTTTTCTTTATTTTCTTTCTTTGTTTCCAATTTCAGGCTATTAAGAATAGAGAAAAAAAAGGTATTTGAGCAAGAGTCTCCTTGATCTGATGAAAGGTTCTTTGAGTACATGATCAAGAGTTAGCATAGCTGGATCACGGGGTGGATTGTTTCACATATTCCTAAGGAACTGCCCATTGATTTTCTCACTATAAAATGACTGTATAAGATTGTGCTCCCATCAGCTATGGATGAATGTTCCCCTTATTTTATAGCTGTGCCAGTATGAGTTGTCACTTATTTTTAATGCCCTTAGGCATTTTGAGAGGTATAATTTGAAATTGGAAAGTAGTTTTGATTTGTATTACCCTGATGACTACTCTTTAAATGCTTTGCAACCATTTGAGGTTCTTTTTTTTTTTTAAATTCTCTGTTTATAATAGTATTCTATTTTTTAGTTGGGTTATTTATTTTTGTAATATATAGATTTTTATTTCCTTATATGTTTTGGATATTAGCCCTATATCAAATGTGCAGTTGGTACATATCTTTTTTGCCTTGCTGCCACTTGTCCATTTGATGCTGTCCTTTGCTGTTCAGAAGCTTTTAAGTTTCATGACATACAACTTACTAATTGTCAATCTCAGTGACTATGCTAATGATACAGTCTGTTTTGAAAGTCTTTTCCTGTAAATATCCGTCAGATCTATTTGGTCTATAACATCAGTTACCTCCAAAATGTTTTGTTTTAGATTTTGTCTAGATAACCTGTCTTTGGCAAGAGTGAGATATTGAAATCTCTCACTATCAATGTGTGAGGTAAATATGCCACTTTTATACAGAATATGTAGCGCTTCTGATTATATTTGCTTTGAAGTCTATTTTTTCAAATATTAAAATGATATCACCAGACTGATTTTGCATTCAACTGCTTAAAATTTCTTCTTCAAACTCTTGACCCTGAGGTGCTTTATACCCTTAATATATTGAAGTGTTTTTCAGATGTTTCAGGGTGCTACAGAAGGATTAATCCTGAGTTCACATCCATTTTGCTAGTTTTTTCGTTTTATCGGGTAATTGAATGCATTGATGTTGAGATATATGAATGAGCAGTGCTTGATTAACATTGTGGTGTGTGGGTATTTTTCACGTAAGATGTATTTGTGTGTGTGTGTGTGTGTGTGTGTGTGTGTGTGTGTGTGTGTGTGTGTGTGTTTGTCTTATTCCACTCTGACTTGCTGGTATGAGATTATTTCTTGTGTTTTATTGGGTGTGGTTAAACTTTTTAGGTTGGAATTTTCTTTCTAGCATATTTTGTAAAGCTTGGTTTTAGATAGATATTGCACAAACTTGATTTCATTATGGAATATCTTATTTTCTACTTCGGTGAATTGAATAGAGTAGTCTGTGCTGTCATCTGTTGTCCCTTTGAGTCTGTAGAACATCTCTCTAGGTCCTTCTGGGTTTTAAAATTCTGTTTAGAATTCAGGTGTTATTTTGTAAGGTCTTCCTTTATATCTTACTTGGTGTTTTTCCTCTGTAGTTTTTTGTTTTGTTTTGTTTTGTTTTGTTTTATTTCTTTGTTCCTAGCATTTAATGTTGCTACGAATATTGTGTGCCAAGTGGGATGTTTTATTTTTCTGTTTTAGTTTACTTGTTATACTATATGCTTCTTGTACCTTGATAGGCAATCCTTTAAGTTTTCTTCTTTGATTTTGTTGAAAATATTTTCTGTGCCTTTGATCTTCATTTCTTCTCCTTCCTGTATTTATATTATTCTTAGATTTGATCATTTCATATTCTTTCAGTTTCCTGAATGGTTCATGCCTAGATTATTATTATTTTTAACATTTTCTTTGACCAGTGTCTCCATTTTTTTCTATTGTTTGTTTCTTCATTGTCTGAGACGCTCTCTTATATTTCTTGCATTCTGTCACTGAGGCTTCCTTCTGAGGTTTCTGTTTGAGTTCCTAAAATTTAATTCCATATATATCTGAGTTTGTGTTTTCTAGGTTGATTCTATTTCCATTTTCTAGTCCTGGACTCTCCTATTCATTTACTACTACTGTTTGTCTTTTCATGGACTATTAAGAGATTGTCATTTCCTCATTAAGATCCCATATCATATTCATGGAGGATATTTTAAGGTCTTTTTCTTGTTCTTCAGCTATGTTACAAGTTTCAACTCCTACTATGGTAGGACTGCTGGACTCTAATGGAGATATATCTGCAGTTAGGTTATCTGTTTCTCTGGCTGGAGTCAGTATTTTGACATGGAACAGCGATAAGTTTGAGCATGCTATGAATGAGGTTTTCCTGTAATTTTTTGAGGTATTTTTGTGTTTCCTCTTCTGTGTTCTCCTGTATTTCTTTAAGGGAGTTATTTTTGTCCTTCTTAAAGTCCTCTATCATAATCATGAGATGTGATTTTAAGTTAGTGTCTTGCTTTTCTGGTGTGCTGGGTATCCAGGGCTTACTGTGGTAGGAAAACTAGGTTCTGATGATGCCAAGTAGCCTTAGTTTCTGTTGTTTATATTCTTGCCCTTGCCTCTTGCCATCTGGTTATCTCTGGTGTTAGCTGGTCTTGCTGTCTTTGACTATGGTTTGTCCCCCCTGTAAGCCTGTATGTCAGTACTCCTGGGAGACCAGTTCTCTCTGTGAGGATTTTGGGTATGGAGAGCTGTGGCACAGGGTCAACTCCATGGTGCAGATAGAAACCAGAAGGATCCTGACCTCAGCTATTCTTAGTTCCTGTGTTCTGATGGCACTGGGAGGGTCCCTCTTGGGCCAAGAATTTGAACAGAAGTGGTGATCTTACTTGTGGGCACTCCCCAGCTCCCTCGTGCTGTGGCGCAGAGGAAAACTGGAAGGCTCCTGTCTCACGTTGCTCCTCGGTTCCTGTGTACTGAGGGTTCTGGGCAGGTCCCTCTGAGCAGAAGTGGTGGTCTTACTTGCGCTTATAGGCTTGTCCAAACTCCTGGGAGGCTAGCTTTCTCCCAGTGGTGTTTAGGTATGGAGATTGTGGCACAGCATCAGCTCTGGACTCTGTGGCACAGGATCAGCTCTGGGTGCAAACAGAAACCGGAAGGCCGAAGGGATGATGCTAAATCTCAGTTGTAGTAATCTGTTAAGCTTACCTTGAGAATTTTAGAAAATATAATGAAAATCATGGGCACACACATCTATATGCAGCCCATCCCGCTTCCCAGGGATCAATCATTTACAGGAAGAGGATTTTAAATTCCTCCAGCAATTTCTTTTCACTCACAAAGCAGGGGAAACTTAAAGTAGCATTACTGATGTTAGAAAATATTTGATACTATACTCACATAAGAAATGTTAAGGTACACAAAGTACAATTTTGCCAAAGGCTGTGACTGCTAGGTAAGTTGTGTACTAATCGGTCTTGTTAGAAATTAGAAGAAAAATATTTTGTATCATAATTGAAGTTTGGGGTTGTTTTTTTGCTAGTATTTATTTACTAAGATTCATGCTTAATTTTGCTCCATTTTCAGAATGAAAGAAGATAGCCCTTACTTACAAGTAATCATTCCATACCAAAGAACATGTCTCTAAAGAGTAGCTTAATGGTGCAGTAGAGGATCACAGTCACTATTTAGTCCTGGCACTTGTGTCCTTATCACAAAACAAACAATCATAATCCTGTCAGGTTGGCATAAAGGATCTAAGTAACAAGTACTTACATAATTCTTTGCTGTGTAAACCTTCCATCTGCCCAAGTGCCTCGCTTTGTCGACTCCTATATTTGTATAATTTGTTCACAGCATAACCTGGAATAAGGTTCTGAAAGAAATTTAAAGATAACATATGTAGAATCTAGAAGCTTAACATATGTGTAAATTAGTAAAATCTACTATTCACAGCCACCTCCTCTTTGAGCATTAATCAAAGCCAGATGTGCATTATTATTAAAGAGATTTTCCTTTATTAATCGCTAAGGTGTGTTTTGATTTAAACAAAAATCCTTTAAGTTAATTTGTGCATTAGGGTAAAAGTCAATAAGGAATTGTAAAGGATCAGAGAGTATGAATACTTAAAAATTATACTTTTTTTCCTAAAGGAGAATGTTATTAATGCTTGATAATTTATTGTCAAAGAGAAAATTGAATTGTATGTGCATAAATAAATATGTGATTTTCTTTTATAATTGCTATGCAAAATAATAAAATAATTATATGACATCAAAATATACATTTTCATTTATTCATTCAATTGTAGGTGAAAATAGCTTAATAAGACCACTTTACAGAAACTATTTCAATCAATTATTTCTTCTGACTATATTTCTGAAGAACTAGAAGAAACATTGGTCTAGAAGAAAAGTTAGTGATGTTGTTCTAAGTAAGCTTTTAAGATGTGTTTCATAATTTTATGTGGAATTTATCTTTCTCCCTTAATTGCCATGGTTATTTTATGCAGTAGAAAACAGTAAGATAAAATACAAATATTTTAGCTTATCAATCAAAATAATAAAATGTGCTGCCCTGAAATTTTCCATGATAATTTTGAAAATATATTTAAAAGTGATCATTATATTCTATTTAACTATGAATAAAAATCTATTATAAACTAAACAAGAAGAATATTGTAATTGCTTTTAATCTACAGCTTTCAGTGATTCATATTTTCTAGAGACTTCTTTTCCCTGTTTAATGAAATCAAGTAATTTTGTTCTCTTGACCTTTTCCTTTATTTTTAAGGCAATGCTAGAAGGTGTTTATATAAAAGAACTAATTGTCCCTGATGGCTTGATTCACATTGATTTCCTCCTTCAAAAGATCCTTTTGTTTAAACTATAAAATTAGCAACTCATTACATGTTCCCTTGTTCAGTCCTGGCTCCAGGCAAAATTGTGCCCTTCAAAAGGTTGTCCATGATCCTCTTCCTTTTGCTTTTTATATACCATTACTTCTTTGTAAGATGCTTCTAACTCTGGTATCCTAACTCCTTTACAGAAGATGGAAAGCCTAAGTGTAAGCATAACCCAATGATTTTTCTTTTATCTTTTAGAATCATGGTTCTGTTCCAAATTTTTAAAAGAAAGTTTTTACATCCCACAGTCAAGAACACTGACTCATAATAGTTCCTGTGTGAAAGAATTGCATGGACAAAAATGGAGAAAAGCCCGGGGTAAGGAGATCCAGTGACAGGCCCAAATTGGGATTCAGCTCATGAGGAGGCCCCAAGGCCTAACACTATTACCAAAGCTATGGTGTGCTCACAAAAGGGGACTATCATGACTGTCCTCCGAAACAACCAACAAGCAATTGAAAGAGTCAGACACAGAGATTTACACCCAACCATTGGACAGAAGCTGCTAACCCCTGTGGTTGAATTAGGGAAAAGCTGGAAGAAGCTGAGGAAGATCATGACTCTATAGGAAGACCAGCAGTCTCAACTAATCTGGACTTCCAGAGATCTCTCAGACACTGAGCCACCAAACAGGCAGCATACACCAGCTAATGTGAGGCCTTCAACACATATACAGCAGAGGACTGCTGGGTCTGTACTCAATCAGAAAAGACTAACCAAATTCTCAAGAGATTGGAGTCTTGCAGGGAATGGGAAGGTCTGGGTGTAGGGGTGGTGTGGACTTTAGGGACAGCCTCATGGAGATAGTGTGGGGGGAAGATAGGAGGTATGGGATGTTGAACAGTCAGAGGGTGGAGCAGGAAGGAGATAAAATCTAGACTTTAAAACAAGACTAAAAAAATGTAAAAAAAGAAAGTTTTTACAACTTTTAATAAACATACTATATTTAGTGATCCTAAAATCATAAAGAATCACTTTTATTAAGTCAAGAACCTATAGCAGTTAACGTCCTATATGATACTTCAATGTATTCTCATATATCTCAGCAAGTTCATATAATTCTGCAAAGCCTTCAGCACCTCAAACAACTATCAAGAGACTAAAAATTGGGAAGACAATGTTGCCCAAGTATTATCTATAACTTGCATTTCATTTTTGTAGGTTAGATTTATCAGAATGAGAATGTATTTAAGTTCCAATGAAGAATTATTGGCATCATTTATGTTCCACTGTCAATTAGAAAGTATAGAAAGTTATTAGTATTAAACAGTTTGTATAATGGTGACAATAAGACAGGGTTTTATGGCATCAAGTATTATTAACTTTGTTCTCACTTGAAGAAATAATAAAATATGAAAAATATGATTAAGTTCACATAATTTACATTTGGTTTTCTAGTTTAATATAGTGTATATTTTATAGTATTTTCAAATATGTTTCTGGATATTTTGGTGGTTATTGTAATATAGCCCTATTAATCTTAAATTTTGTTTTTATTAATTTTAGTTTCTTCTTTTTCAAGTAGCCTGAATTTATATTTAATAGTACATTGCATTTGTGTGATGTGTGTATGTTTTTTTATTTTATTTCAGTAACTTCTGTCTCGTACTCTTTTTGTGTCTCTGTATTATTTTTCTTTATTAACTCCTGTTTCTGACTCTCTGTCTCTGTCTCTCTCTGCCTTTCTCTCTCTGTCTCTGTATTATTTTTCTTTATTAACTTCTGTTTCTGGCTCTCTCTCTCTCTCTCTCTCTCTCTCTTTCTCTCTCTCTCTCTCTCTCTGTCTCTCTCTCTGGAGTGTGTGTGTGTGATTGTAAGTTGCATGGTATGCTAGGAATTGAATTCTGGTCCTCTGGGGAAAAAATAACAAGTGCTTTTAGCTGTTGAATGATCTCTGTAGTCCCTGCTTTTATTATTTTTTTTCCATAAACTTGTTTGGAATTTTTTCCCAATGTCATGAATTTCATCATTGTCTTAGCTATTATTCTATTGCTGTGAAGAGAAACTATGACAAAGTAAACCCTTATTTAAGAAAAGCATTCAATTGGGGTTTTTCTTATACCTACAGCAGGTTACCCATAATCATAAGCATGGCAGGAAGCAGGCAGGCATGGTGCCATAGAAGTAGTTGAGAGCTTTACATACTTATCCACAGGTAGCAGGGGGAGACCAAGAGGTTGGTTCTGGCATGGACTTTTGAGACCTCAAAACCCACCCTAGCAACACACCTTCTCTAGCAAGGCTACACCTACTAATTCTAAACAGTTATTTATCCTTGAGCACGGAAATATATGAGCCTATCGAAGTCATGCTCATTAAAACCATCACAATCATTAAGCCATTTATTTGTAATCTTTTCTCCCCACTATGGCACTTACAGATATGAATTTCTTCCATAGGACTAATGAAAAGCACTACCAGAGTTTTTAGTATGCTCACTGTTGCCATTTTGTTCCTGGTCTGAGTTTGCACATTAGTTATTTTAACATTTTTTTCTCTTATCCTTCCTCTTCTCTTCCATTTAAAGTCATGCTACATATATTTTCTGTATGACTGATTTTGTGGACATGATTCATTAAAAGTGGATCATAGAAAGTCTCTTTTTCTCCTTAAATCATGGCAGATAAATTTCTCAATAAATTAGTTTAGGATGTTTTTTAAGGTCTTTAGAAATTGGAAGACAGTGTTTCAAACTTTTTTGGCTTTGGACGTTTTCTTTGAGAAGGTAACTGCTAATAAAATGTGTTTGTTTTAATATATGATTTGGGGCTTTTCTCTTGCACCTTTCAATAACCTTTATTTGTGTGTCTGTATAATTTGGTGTTTTAATCATAATTACATGGCAAGTTATTTTCTGGTCCTACTTATCTGTGTCCTGTGTGTGTTCTTTATCTGTATGAATATGTTTAAAGAAAACTTTTTTGTTTGTTTGTTTGTTTTTTGTTTTTGTTCTTTTTTTTTAAATGATTTTGGTGATGTGGCTCATGCCAATGACCTGAGATTCCTATTTATTATGCCTATAAATTATTCATTTTTATGGTATCTCCAAATTCCTGAATATTCATGTTATGTTTTTATTTTCTTAAACTTATGTTAGCTCTTCTACTTTAGTTTCAAGTTGTGATATTCTATTTTGATTTGATGCATTACATTTGTAAGGCTTTACCTTGCTTTTCTAATTAGATGTTTAAAATTTTCCATCTTCATTTTAGCTTGAGTTTTCTTCAACATTTCTAACTATTAAATTCAGTTTTCTAATTCAGTATTGTCTTCATAATTTGTCAGATAATTGAATATTTCTGTCCTCTTAAAATCAATTCATATATATTTTTTGTATCTGTTTACAATTGTTCTTTTAAAGTCTGTGTCCAGATGTTCATCTAGGTAATTGCCAATACAGAACATTTTTATAGAACTAGTTACCATAGTAGGGAAGAATTCAGTATCTTTGTTGTTCATGCTGGTTTTTTTTTTTCAGTGTGATATAGATATGTGAATTTCTTTAATTGGTCATGTGTCTGATATTATTATTCTACTCTGCTCATGTGATAATTTGTTTCTGCTTTTACTATTGCTGGAACTTGATTGATTTCAGGTCATGTAGGAAGAAGGAATGAATCAATACAGCTGGTGTTCAATGCTGATAGTTTATTGAAGAAACTGGGGTGATTTCAATACTGTAGTAAGTGATGTTACATGAGGGCTGCATATAGCATGTGAGAGTTTTCTGAAAGTGTTCCTGATGTGATTCTCTTAGCTGGTATTTGTGTGAAAAAGCAGTGTAAGGTAGAAGACCAGATAACTGTAAGACAGTAGACAACTGCTGCTCCATTCTTGATCTGAGCCCACAGCACAGTCCTGGGGAAACTGGTTCAGATTAAATGGTAAAGCCTATAAAAATGGATTTTGGCTAGATTTGGGCCAAGAGATCTTGCAAAAGCAGTTTTGTTCTGGACTTGGATCAGAGACATCAAGAGACAATGTGGTACTTGGATACTAAGGAAGCAAGGATGTATATGAAACCATCACTTTGATTTATCTGTGCCTGAAGGAGTGTTAGTGGAATGGAGTGAGGACCTGGATCAGACTCAGAAAGAATACACACAAAGAGGACTTCTGACTGGGTCTGGACCTAACCTTAGGAGGGTATGGAAGGACACACATCTGAAGTAAGAGACGGGCAATGAAATTAGAATCTCCATAAAAGCTTACATTTGTTCTTCTAGCCTAGGCTTGGAAGGACATCATGGAAGGCCATATAGAGTGACAGGCCTGGCTTAATATAACAATCAAGAGAGTATAGGAATATGTCTGAGACTGCACTTGGAGTAGGAGCATGAGTAAGGAATATTATACACTTATAAAAATATTTTGGGGGTTTTCTGTCTGTGCCCCTGAAGTGAACCTGTGTCACAACTATCTGCATACCAATCCAGACTGAAGAGAGCTGGTCTCCCAGGAGTGCTGGCACACCTAAGATCACAGATGAGACCACCACTACACCCCAATACTGGGCACAAGTGGGACCTGCCTGCAGCCCACAAGAACTAGAAAATTCAGAGCAGCTAGGGACATGATCCTTCCAGTTTTAATCTGCATGTTGGAGTGGACACTGTGCTACAATTATCCATACCACAATCCTACCCATAGAGAGCTAGTCTCCCAGGTGTGCTGACTTACCAAAGTCAGGCTTACAGGCTCACAGGAGGGATAGTCTCCAGTCAGAGACAGCAAGACCAGCTAACACCAGAGATTACTAGATGGCAAGAGGCAAGCACAGAGCATAAGCAATAGAAACTAAGGCTACTTGTAATAATCAGAACCCAGTTCTCCCACCACCAGAACCCCAGGATACCCCAAAACAGCTGAAAAGCAAGGTTCTGATTTAAAAATCACATCTCATGATGATAATAGAGGATGTTAAGAAAGACATAAATAGTGCCATTAAAGAAATACAGGAGAATACAGGTAAACAGGTAGAAGCCCTTAAAGAGGAAACACATAAGTTCCTTAAGGAAATAGAGGAACAACAACAACAACAAAAAGGTGACAAAATTGAACAAAATCATCTGGGACTTAAAAACTGGAAATAGAAACAATAAAAAAATAAAGAGAGACAACCCTGGAGACAGAAAACCTAGAAATGAGATCTGGAGTCATAAATGCAAGCATCACCAACAGAATGCACGACATAGAAGAGAGGATCTCAGGTGTAGATAATACCATAGAAAACATTGACACAACCATCAAAGAAAATGCAGAATGCAAAAATCTCATAACACAAAACATCGATGACACAATGTAAAGACCAAACCTAAAGATAATAGGCATAGAACAGAATGAAGATTCCCAACTCAAAGGAATAGTAAACATCTTCAACAAAATTATAGAAGAAAAGTTCCCTAACCTACAGAAAGAGATGCCCATGAACATACAAGAAGACTACAGAACCCCTAATAGTTGGATCAAAAAAATTCTTCCCATTACATAATAATCAAAACACCAAATGTACAAAACAAAGTATATTTAAAGCAGTAAGGAAAAAGATCAAATAACATATAAATGCAGGCCTATCATAATTACACTAGACTTCTCAACAGAGACTCTAAAACTCAAAAGATTCTGGGCAGGTGTCATACAGAAACCCAAGAGAGCAAAAATGCCAGCCCAGGCTACAGTACCCAGAAAAACAATTACCATGCATGATAAAACCAAGATAATCCATGACAGCACTAAATTTAAAAAATATATTTGCACACATTCAGCTCTACACAGGATAATAGATGGAACATTCCAACACAAGAGGGAAATCACACCCCCCAAAAAGCAAGAACTTAATCTTTAACAAACCCAAAAGAAAATAGTTGTACAAACAAAATTCCAACTCAAACAAACAAAAAATAACAGGAAGCAATAATCACTGTTCCTTAATATCTCTAAACATCAATGAACTCAATTCTCCAATAAAAAGATATAGACTAACAGACTGGTTGCATAAACAGGACCCAGCATTTTACTGCATACAGAAAACACACCTCAGTGATAAAGAAAGCCACTACCTCAGAGTACAAGTCTGGAAATAAACTTTCCAAGCAAATAGTACCAAGAATCAAGCTGACATAGCCATTCTAATATCAAATAATATTGACTTTCAAACAAAAGTTATCAAAAAGATAAGGAAGTCCATTTCATTCTCATCAAAGGACTAATGCACCAAGATGAACTCTCAATTCACAACATCTATACCCCAAATCCTAGGGCAACCACATCCATAAAACAAAACAAAACAACAAAAATAAAACAAAAAAACTTTGCTAAAGCTCAAAGAACACACTGAACTTCACAGGATAGTAGCGGGAGACTTAAACACCCTACTCTCAACAATGGACAGACCATGGAAACAGAAACTAAACACAGTGAAACTAATAGAAGTTATGAACCAAATGGATTTAACAGATATCTATTGAATATTTCATCCTAAAACAAAAGAATATACCTTTTTCTCATCACCTCAAGGTACCTTTTCCAAGTAGGAGGAAATATGAAGACAAAATGTGAAGCAGAGACTGAAGGAAAGGCCATCCAGAGACTGCCCCACCTGGGGACCCATCCCATACACAGCTACCAAACCAGGACCCTATTGTGGATGTTAGGCAGTGCTTGCTGACAGAAGCATAATATGGCTGTCTTCTGAGAGGCCCTGTCAGAGCTTGACACACACAGAACAGAGGCAGACGATTGCAGCCACTATTGGACTGAGCACAGGTTTCCTGATGGAGGATTTGGAGAATGGACTGAAGGAGCTGAGGGGGTTTGTAGCCCCATGGGGGGAACAACAGGGTCAACCACCCTGACCCCCACCCCCTAGAGCTCCCAGGGACTGAACCACCAACCAATGAATACACATGGAGGGACCCATGGCTTTTACCACAGATGTGGCAGAGGATGTCCTTGTTGGATGTCAGTGGGAGGAGGAGCCCTTAGATCTGAGGTTGTTCTATAACCCAGTGTAGGGCAATGCCAGGGACAGAAGACAGGAGTTGGTGGGTGAGTGGGGGAGCACCCTCATAGAGTCATGGGGAGGGGGATGGAATAAGGGGTTTTTGAAGGGGAGAGTTGCAGAGGGGAAAACATTTGAAATGTAAATAAAATATCTAATAAATAAAAAGTAAATGAAGGCACAACATACCTAAATTTACGGGACACAAAGAAAGCAGTGCTAAGAGGAAAACTCATAGCTCTTTGTTCCTCCATAGAGAAATTGGAAAGAGCTTACACTTGCAGCTTAACAGCACATCTGAAAGCTCTATAAGAAAAAAAGCAAATACACCTAAGAGGAGTATACAGCAAGAAATAATCAAAATCAAGGCTGAAATTAAAAAAAAAAGTTGAAACAAGGAGAACTATACTAAAAAATAACAAAACTAGGAGCTGGTTCTTTGAGAAAATCAACAAGTTGATTTAGTAAACTAGTCAGACTAACCAGAGGGCACAGAGAAAGTATCCAAATTAACAAAGTCAGAAATGAAAAGGCAGGCATAACAACGGAAACCAAAGACATTCAAAAAATCATCAAACCCTACTACAAAATTCTATACTCAACAAAACTAGAAAACCTGAACGAAATGTATAATTATCTAGACCAGGTAACAAAGTTGAATCAGCATCAGACAAACCATCCAAACAGTCCCACAACCCCTAAAGAAATGAAAGCAGTCATTAACAGTCTCCCCCCCCCCAAAAAAAGAGGCCAAGACCAGATGCTTTTCATATAGAATTCAAAGACACAACCTAATCCATCCTATGAAGCCACAGTTATGCTGATACTAAAACCATACAAAGACTCAACAAAGAAAGAGAACTTCAGACAGTTTTGCTTATGAATATTGATGCAAAAATAGGTAGGCAATAAAAATTCCTACAAACTGAACCCAAGAACACATTAAAATGATCATTCACCATGATCAAGTAGGTGTCATTCATTCCAGGAATGCAGGTATGGTTCAATACATGGAAATCCATCAACATAATCCACTATATAAATGAATTCATAGAATATAAACCACATGATCATCTCATTAGTTGCTGAAAAATCATTTGACACAATTCAACAACTCTTTATGTAAAAATTCTTGGAAAGAACAGGAATTCAAGGCACATACATAATAAATATACAGAGCAATACACAGCAAGTCAGTAGACAACATCAAGCTAAATGGAGAGGAAATTTAAGCAATCCCACTAAAATCAGGGACTAGACAAGTCTGCCCACTCTCTCCTTACATATTCAATATAGTAATTGAAGTTCTAGCCAGAGCAATTGGGCAACAAAAGGAGGTCAAAGGGATACAAATTTAAAAGGAAGAAGTCAAAATATCACTATCTGTATATGATATGATCATATACTTAAGTGACCCCAAAAGGTCCACCAGAGAACTCCTAAAGCTGATAAAGAACTTCAGCAAACTCACTGAATTTAAAATTAACTCAAAATAAATCAATAGCCTTCCTATACTCAAAGGATAAATGGGCTGTGAAAGAAATTAGAAAAATGACACTTTTCACAATTGTCACAAATAATATAAAATATCTTAGTGTGACTCTAACCAAGCAAGTGAAAAATCTATACAATAATAACTTCAAGTCTCTGAACAAAGAAATTTAAGAAGACCTCAGAAGGTCTCCCTTACTCATGCATCAGTAGGACCAACAATATAAAAATGCCCATCTTACCAAAAGCAATGCACAGATTCAATGCAATCACTATTGAAATTCCAACTAATTTCCTCACAGACATAGAAAGATCAATTCCCAAATTCATTTGGAAACAAAAATCTGAGGATAGGGAAAAGTATTCCCTATAATAAGCAAAGTTTTGGGGGAATCACTATCCCTGAACTCAAGCTGTACTACAGAGCAATCGTGATAAAAACCTCATAATAGAACCGGCCACCTTCCTGGTCAGAGCACAGGTGTCCTCCCGGCCCGAGAGGCTTCTGCCTCAGGTTCCACAGGAGCCACCTTGGTTCTGGGACTCCACAGAAAGTAGTCTACACAGGTGAGAGTGTGGGCTACTGAAACAACGGCTTCTGTGACAGGCCAAAGCAACACAGCTTCTGGGAAAGATCCTGTTTTGGGCCTTCATCTTCGGCCAGGAGGAGGTCCAAACACCAGATAACTGTGCACCTTCCATGAAAGAGGAGACCTTGCCTGCAGAGACTGTTCTGACCACTAAAACTCAGAGGAGAGAGCTAGTCTCCAAGGTCTGCTGATAGAGGGTAACAAAGTCACCAGAGGAACAATCTCTAAACAGAGACAACTATAACAACTAATTCCAGAGATTACCAGATGGCAAAAGGTAAGAATCTTACTAACAGAAACCAGGACCACTCACCATCATCAGAACCCAGCATTCCCACTTTGCCCAGTCCAGGGTACCCCAACACACCTGAAAAGCTAGACCTGGATTTAAAAGCATATCTCATGATGATGATAGAGGACATCAAGAAGGATTTAAATAACTCACTTAAAGGAATACAGGAGAACACTGCTAAACAAGTAGAAGACATTAAAGAGGAAACACAAAAATCCCTTAAAGAATTGCAGGAAAACACAACCAAACAGGTGATGGAATTGAATAAAACCATCCAAGACCTAAAAAGGGAAGTAGATACAATAAAGAAAACCCAAAGTGAGGCAACGCTGGAGATAGAAACCCTAGGAAAGAAATCTGGAACCATAGATGCGAGCATCAGCAACAGAATACAAGAGATGGAAGAGAGAATCTCAGGTGCAGAAGATTCCATAGAGAACATCGGCACAACAATCAAAGAAAATGGAAAATGCAAAAATATCCTAATTCAAAACATCCAGGAAATCCAGGACACAATGAGAAGACCAAACCTACGAATAATAGGAGTGGATGAGAATGAAGATTTTCAACTCAAAGGACCAGCAAACATCTTCAACAAAATTATTGAAGAAAACTTCACAAATCTAAAGAAAGAGATGCTCATGAACATACAAGAAGCCTACAGAACTCCAAATAGACTGGACCAGAAAAGAAATTCCTCCCGAAACATAATAATCAGAACAACAAATGCACTAAATAAAAATAGAATACTAAAAGCAGTAAGGGAAAAAGGTCAAGTAACGTATAAAGGCAAGCCTATCAGAATTACACCAGATTTTTCACCAGAGACTATGAAAGCCAGAAAAGCCTGGACAGATGTTATACAGACACTAAGAGAACACAAATTCCAGCACAGGCTACTATACCCAGCCAAAGTCTCAATCACCATAGATGGAGAAACAAAGTATTCCACAACAAAACCAAATTCAACCATTATCTCTCCAGGAATCCAGCCCTTCAAAGGATAATAACAGGAAAAAAAAAAAAAAAAAAAAAAAAACAATACAAGGACGGGAACCACGCCCTAGAAAAAACAAGAAGGTAATCCCTCAACAAACCTAAAAGAAGACAGCCACAAAAACAGAATGCCAACTTTAACAACAAAAATAGCAGGAAGCAACAAGTACTTTTCCTTAATATCTCTTAATATCAATGGACTCAACTCCCCAATAAAAAGACATAGACTAACAAACTGGCTACACAAACAAGACCCAACATTTTGCTGCTTATAGGAAACTCATCTCAGAGAAAAAGATAGACACTACCTCAGAATGAAAGGCTGGAAAACAATTTTCCAAGCAAATGGTATGAAGAAACAAGCTGGAGAAGCCATTCTAATATCTAACAAAATCGACGTCCAACCTAAAATAATCAAAAAAGACAAGAAGGGGCACTTCATACTCATCAAAGGTAAAATCCTCCAAGAGGAACTCTCAATTCTGAATATCTATACTCCAAATACAAGGGCAGCCACATTCATTAAAGAGACCTTAGTAAAGCTCAAAGCACACATTGCACCTCACACAATAATAGTGGGAGACTTCAACATACCACTTTCACCAATGGACAGATCATGGAAACAGAAACTAAACAGGGACACAGTGAAACTAACAGAAGTGATGAAACAAATGGACTTAACAGATATCTACAGAATATTTTATCCTAAAACAAAAGGATATACCTTCTTCTCAGCACCCCATGGTACCTTCTCCAAAATTGACCACATAATTGGTCACAAAACAAGCCTCAACATATACAAAAATATTGAAATTGTCCCATGCATCCTATCAGATCACCATGGACTAAGGCTGATCTTCAATAACAAAATAACTAATAGAAAGCCAACATTCACGTGGAAACTGAACAACACTCTTCTCAATGATAACTTGGTCAAGGAAGGAATAAAGAAAGAAATTAAGGACTTTTTGGAGTTTAATGAAAATGAAGCCACAACATACCCAAACTTATGGGACACAATGAAAGCATTCCTAAGAGGAAAACTCATAGCTCTGAGTGCCTCCAAAAAGAAACTAGAGAGAGCACACATTAGCAGCTTGACAACACACCTAAAAGGTCTAGAAGAAAAGGAAGCAAATTAATCCAAGAGGAGTAGAAGCCAGGAAATAATCAAACTCAGGGGTGAAATCAACCAAGTGGAAACAAGAAGAACTATTCAAAGAATCAACGAATCAAGGAGCTGGTCCTTTGAGAAAATCAACAAGATAGATAAACCCTTAGCCAGACTCACTAGAGGGCACAGGGAAAGCATCCTAATTAACAAAATCAGAAATGAAAAGGGAAACATAACAACAGATCCTGAAGGAATCCAAAACACCATCAGATCCTTCTACAAAAGGCTATACTCAACAAAACTGGAAAACCTGCATGAAATGGACAAGTTTCTAGACAGATACCAGGTACCAAAGCTAAATCAAGATCAGTTAATGATCTAAACAGTCTTATATCCCCTAAAGAAATAGAAGCAGTCATTAATAGTCTCCCAACCAAAAAAAGCCCAGGACCAGATGGGTTTAGTGCAGAGTTTTATCAGACCTTCAAAGAAGACCTAATTCCAATTCTTCACAAACTATTCCACAAAATAGAAACGGAAGGTACTCTACCCAACTCATTCTATGAAGCCACAATTACTCTGACCTAATCCACAAAAAGACCCAACAAAGATAGAGGACTTTAGACCAATTTCCCTTATGAATATCAATGCAAAAATCCTCAATAAAGTTCTTGCTAACCTAATCCAAGAACACATCAAAACAATCATCCATCCTGACCAAGTAGGTTTCATCCCAGGGATGCAGGGATGGTTCAATATATGGAAATCCATCAACGTAATCCAGTATATAAACAAACTCAAAGACAAAAACCACATGATCATCTCATTAGATGCTGAGAAAGCATTTGAAAAAATCCAACACCCATTCATGATAAAAGTCTTGCAAAGATCAGGAATTCAAGGCCCATACCTAAACATGATAAAAGCAATCTACAGCAAACCAGTAGCCAACATCCAAGTAAATGGTGAGAAGCTGGAAGCAATCCCATTAAAATCAGGGACTAGACAAGGCTGTCCACTCTCACCCTACCCATTCAACATTGTACTTGAAGTCCTAGCCAGAGCAATTAGACAACAAAAAGAGATCAAGGGGATACAAATTGGAAAGGAAGAAGTCAAAATATCACTTTTTTCAGATGATATGATAGTATATATAAGTGACCCTTCAAATTCCACCAGAGAACTCCTAAGCCTGATAAACAGCTTCAATGAAGTAGCTGGATATAAAATTAACTCAAACAAGTCAATGGCCTTTCTGTACACAAAGGATAAACAGACTGAGAAAGAAATTAAGGAAACAACACCCTTCTCAATAGTCACAAATAATATAAAATACCTTGGCGTGACTCTAACTAAGGAAGTGAAAGATCTGTATGATAAGAACTTCAAGTCTCTGAAGAAAGAAATTAAAGAAGATCTCAGAAGATGGAAAGATCTCCCATGCTCATGGATTGGCAGGATCAATATAGTAAAAATGGCTATCTTGCCAAAAGCAATCTACAGATTCAATGCAACCCCCATCAAAATTCCAACTCAATTCTTCAACGAATTAGAAAGGGCAATCAGCAGATTCATCTGGAATAACAAAAAACCTAGGATAGCAAAAACTCTTCCAAAGGATAAAAGATCCTCTGGTAGAATCACCATGCCGGACCTAAAGCTGTACTACAGAGCAATTGCGATAAAAACTGCATGGTATTGGTATAGTGACAGACAAGTAGACCAGTGGAGCAGAACTGAAGACCCAGAGATGAATCCACACACCTATGGTCACTTGATCTTTGACAAGGGAGCTAAAACCATCTATTGGAAAAAAGACAGCATTTTCAACAAATGGTGCTGGCACAATGGCGGTTATTATGTTGAAAAATGCGAATTGATCCATTTCTATCTCCTTGTACTAAGGTCGAATCTAAGTGGATTAAGGAACTCCACATAAAACCAGAGACACTGAAACTTATAGAGGAGAAAGTAGGGAAAAGCCTCGAAGATATGGGTACAGGGGAAATATTCCTGAATAGAACAGCAATGGCTTGTGCTGTAAGATCAAGGATTGACAAATGGGACCTCATGAAACTGCAAAGCTTCTGCACATCAAAAGACACCGTCAATAAGACAAAAAGGCCACCAACAGATTGGGAAAGGATCTTTACCTATCCCAAATCAGATAGGGGACTAATATCCAATATATATAAAGAACTCAAGAAGGTGGACTCCAGAAAGTCAAATAACCCCATTAAAAAATGGGCTTCAGAGCTGAGCAAAGAATTCTCACCTGAGGAATACAGAATGGCAGAGAAGCACCTGAAAAAATGTTCAACATCCTTAATCATCAGGGAAATGCAAATCAAAACAACCCTGAGATTCCACTTCACTCCAGTCAGAATGGCTAAGATCAAAAATTCAGGTGACAGCAGATGCTGACGAGGATGTGGAGAAAGAGGAAAACTCCATTTTTGGTGGGATTGCAAGCTTGTACAATGACTCTGGAAATCAGTCTGGCGGTTCCTCAGAAAATTGGACATAGTACTACTGGAGGATTGAGCAATACCTCTCCTGGCCATATATCCAGAAGATGTCCCAACTGGTAAGAAGGACACATGCTCCACTATGTTCATAGCAGCCTTATTTATAATAGCCAGAAGCTGGAAAGAACCCAGATGCCCCTCAACAGAGGAATGGATACAGAAAATGTGGTACATTTACTCAATGGAGTACTACTTAGCTATTAAAAAAATGAATTAATGAAATTCCTAGGCAATGGATGGACCTGGAGGGCATCATCCTGAGTGAGGTAACCCAATCACAAAGGAACTCATACAATATGTACTCATTGATAAGTGGATATTAGCCCAGAAACTTAGGATACCCAAGATATACAATTTGCTAAACGCATGAAATTTAAGAAGAACGAAGACCAAAGTGTGGACACTTTGCCCCTTCTTAGAAATGGGAAAAAAACACCCATGGAAGGAGTTACAGAGACACAATTTGGAGCTGTGATGAAATGATGGACCATCTAGTGATTTCCATATGCAGGGATCCATCCCATAATCATCTTCCAAAAGCTGACACCGTTGCATACACTAGCAAGATTTTGCTGAAAGGACACAGATATAGCTCTCTCTTGTGAGACTATGCCAGGGCCTAGCAAACACAGAAGTGGATTATCACAGTCAGCTATTGGATGAATCACAAGGCCCCCAATGGGGGACCTAGAGAAATTACCCAAAGAGCTAAAGGGAACTTCAACCCTATAGGTGGAACAACAATATGAACTAACCAGTACCCCTGACCTCTTTTCTTTAGCTGCATATGTATCACAGCAAAGAGAGGCCCATTGGACTTGCCAACTTTATATGCCCCAGTACAGGGGAACCCCAGGGCCAAAAATGGGGAGTGGGTGGGTAGGGGATTGGGGGGGTGGGTATGGCGGACTTTTGGGATAGCATTGAAAACGTAAACGAGGAAAATACCTAATAAAAAATAAATTAAAAAAAACTCATAATATTTGTACCGAGACAGACATGTAGATCAATGGAATAGAATTGAGGACCCAGAAACAAACCCACACAGTTAAGATCACTTGATTTTTACAAAGAAGTTAAAAGCATCCAGTGGACAAAAGACAGCATATTCAACAAATGTTGCTTGATTTAGTTGTGGTTAGCACGTAGAGGAATGCAAACTCTTGTTGAAAGCCCAAATCCAAGTGGATCCAAGACCTCCACATGAAACCAGATACACTGAATCTATTAGAAGAATAATTGGAAAGATTTTTGAACTCATTGACACAGGGAAATTTTCCTGAACATCACACCAATGGCCCAGGGTCTATGATCATCTATAGACAAAGGTGATGTCATGAAATTGCATAGCTTCTGTAAGGCAAAAAACAATGTCACCAACACAAAACAGCAACCTACATATTTGTAAAAGGTCTTGACCAATCTGATAGAATGCTAATATCCAAATTATATACAGAACTCATGAATTTAGAGTCCAGATACCCCCAAAACCCCATTAAAATATATAGCTAAACTAAGAATTCTCATCTGTGGAATATCACATGGCTGAGAGGTGAAGGGAAAGTGGAGAGAGGGGGAGCAAGGGAGCAAGAGACAAGAGTATGAGAGTAAGAGCAAGAGAATAAGAGATGGGGGAGGACACAAACAGCCCTTTTATAGTGGGCCAGAACTACCTGGCTATTGCCAGATAACTGTGGGTGTGGTGCTGGTGAGCCTGAGTCTGACTCCTGCCGTTCAGTAGAGACCTTAACTGTTCTCCCTTACCCCCAAAGTGGGGTCTTGTAGCTTTTCACTGCCCGATGCCCGCCTGCCAGCAGTTTGGAGTATGCAGTCAAACTTCCCTCGTCCTGTCTTGCCCAGAGGCACAAGCCCTGGGCTGGATGTGGGACTCCATTTTAATCCACAGAGGATGGGGAACAGGGGTAGTCAACAGAAAGTCCTAGATGCCAGGAAACAAGAGGCTGCCGGGCCTCAAAGGGGGTGACATTAGCTGAAATACCCAACAAAGGGAAGAGAGAACCTGCAGAGATCTTGTAGAGAGGTTAGGCACAGCCCCCATTTGAGAAAGTGGACCACCCACCCTTCTCAAAAATTTTAACCCGAATTGTTCCTGTCTAAAGGAAATGAAGGGACAAAAAGTAGAGCAGAGACTGAAGCAAAGGCTCTCTAGAGACTGCACTACCTGGGGATCTATCCCATATGTAGACACCAAAGTTGATGCCAAGAAGTATTTGCTGACAGGAGCCGAATATAGCTGTCTTCTGAGAGGCTTTGCCAAACTCCTACTGATACAAACGGAGATGCTTGCAGCCAACCATTGGACTGAGCATGGAGACCACCATGGTGGAGTTAGGGGAAGGACTGATGGAAGTTGAAGGGGTTTGCCACCCCATAGGAAGAACAACAATATCAATCAAACAGATCCTCCAGAGCTCCTAGAGACTAAACCACCAACCAAAGAGTATACATTGAGGGACCCATGGCTCCAGCTGCATATGTAGCAGAGGATGGCCTTATCTGGCATCAATGGGAGGGAACGCCCTTGGTTCTGTGAAGGTAGAATGCCCTAGCATAAGGGAATGTGAGGGCAGTGAGGCAGGGATAGATGGGTAGTGGGGGAGCACTTTCATAGAAGGAAGGAGAGGGGAGTGGGATAGGGGGTTTGCAGAGGGGAAACCAGGAAGAGGGATAATATTTGAAATGTAAATAAATAAAATATCAAATAAATTTTTTTATTTTTTAATTTATTTTTTTGTTTGTTTGTTTGTTTGTTTGTTTGTTTCGAGACAGGGTTTTTCTGTGTAGCCTTAGCTATCCTGGAACTCACTCTGTAGACAAGGCTGGCCTTGAACTCAGAAATCTCCTGCCTCTGCCTCCCAAGTGCTGAGATTAAAGTCGTGCACCACCATGCCCAGCTGTTACAATTTTTTAAAAAAAGTTATTTTGATCCTTATTTTTCCTGTTTCCTGATCCTTTATTTTTCCATATTTTTCATTAAAAAAAGAAAACAAAATAATGAAATTTACTATCTTATAAGACAAAATTTTATTCCTATTATTATGAAGTATAAATAATGTACATATATTCTATAAAATATAAAAGTTGCATTCACTATACCAAAATATGACAACATAAATATTGCTTATTTACAATGTAGTAAACTCAGAAATACCCTAAGCATAAGAAATACCCTTATAGTTTGGTGTGGTAATACACAGAAATGAAGATGGTTTATGCCTTGCTCATTTGACAAGATTGAGTTCTATTCCTGAGCCACCAATGCTAATATCTGGTTTGGAAGGAGTTGGGAGTTCTATCATAATACAGCAATAATGTATATCACAAAGGGTATGTATGAGAAACCATTTGATAATGAAATAAGTAAATATATGTTCTAAAATTAAAAGGGTTGCCACTTAAATGCTCACACAAATCAAAGAATGTCTGAGGGAAAGTTTCTTGAAAATTTGGATGCAGATTAGAGATAAATAAGGTGGCAGCATAATCATTTTTTTGTGTTTAATACTATTGAAAAAAGCACACTCTGCAAGATGCCATTTAAGTGCTAATTTTTACAGCTCCCTCCCTCCTCTCTAGAATAATCTGAAATCAATTTTTGCTTAAAGGTTACCCTTCAGTGTCCCTGAACTGCTTGTAGGTTTCTGATATACACCATAGACTTTTTGTTGGTGTTCATTTTCTGTTTTATGCCAAATGGTTTTATCAAGTTCTTTTATATTTATTTACCATCTCACTATGCTCTGTAGGACTTTAAACAAGGACTAAAATCCCATATAACTTGTGACTTGCATTCAGTAGAAAGTAAATGAATGTGTAAGGGAGAAAATAAATCCAAATTATTAATAAGTAGGTGATTTATGTTGACTGCATGCCTGTATGTGTTTTCCTATCTGTCTGTTGGAGCTTTAGTCAATTTATACATTGTCTGTTATAAATAAAGTTGCTCCTATTGAAAAGATAGGAGTAGAATATGATGCCAGAAGCCACCCATCTGTTTATAAATGTCTATGAACTTTTAGCTTCAAGTACAAAACAACTTAAAGCTACTAACACATTCCACAACACTTGATATTGTTAAATATTTTAGAAGTTAATGTAGATTTTAACACCAAATTGCTTTGAAAATTTCCCAGGAATTTAAATCAATAGAAGTTTGGTTGTAATTAATTCTTCAGTAATTAATTCTTTATTAGATATTTTCTTAATTTACATTTCAAATTGGATCCCCTTTCCTGGTTTTGCCTCCAAAAACCCCTAACCCCTACCACTTCCACCTGCTCACCAACCCACCCACTCCTGCTTCCTGGCCCTGGCATTCTCCTACACTGGGACATAGAGCCTTCACAGGACCAAAGGCTTCTCCTCCCTTTGATGACCGACTAGGCCACCCTTGGCTACATATGCAGCTGGAGCCATGAGTCCCACCATGTGTACCCTGGTTGGTGGTTTACTCCCTGGGAGTTCTGGGGATACAAGTTAATTCATATTGTTGTTCCTCCTATGGGGCTACAAACCGCTTCATCTCCTTGGATCCTTTCTCTAGATCCTTCAATGGTGACCCTGTGTTCAGTTCAATGGATGGCTGTGAGCATCCACTTCTGTATTTGTCAGGTACTGGCAGAGCCTCTCAAGAGACAGCTATATTAGGCTTCTGTCAGCCAGCACTTGTTGGCACCCATATTAGTGTCTGGGATTGTATATGAGATGGATCCTCATGTGGGGCAATCTCTAAATGGTCATTTCTCCAGTCTCTACTTCACACATTGTCTCTATAACTCCTTCTGTGGGTATTTTGTTCCCCCTTCTAAGAAGGACTGAAGTATCCACACTTTGCTTTTCATTCTTGAGTTTCATGTGGTTAGTGAATTATAACTTGGGTATTCCAAGCTACTGGGCTAATATTCACTTATCAGCAAGTGCATATTGTGTGTGTTCTTTTATGATTGGGTTACCTCACTCAGGATGATACCCTCCAGATCTATCCATTTGCCTAAGAATTTCAAAAATTCATTGCTTTTAATTGCTGAGAAGTACACCATTGTGTAAATGTACCACATTTTCTATATCCATTCCTCTGTTGAGGGACATCTGGGTTCTTTTCAGCTTCAGGCTATTATAAATAAGGCTGCTATGAACATAGTGGAGCAAGTTTCCTTATTACAAGTTGGAGCATTTTCTGGGTATATGCCCAAGATTGGTATTGCTGGATCTTCCAGTAGTTCTATGTCCAATTTTCTGAGGAACAGCCAAACTGATTTCCAGAGTGGTTGTACCAGCTTGCAATCCTACCAGCAATGCAATATTGTTCCTCTTTCTCCACAACCTCTCCAGCATCTGCTGTCACCTGAGTTTTTGATCTTAGCCATTCTGATTGATGTGAGGTAGAATCTAAGGGTTGTTTTGATTTGCATTTCCCTGATGACTAAGCATGTTGAACATTTTCTTAGGTGCTTCTCAGCCATTCGGAATTCCTCAGTTGAGAATTCATTGTTTAGCTCTGTACCCCGTTTCTTAATAGGGTTATTTGGTTTTCTGGAGTCTAACTTCTTGAGTTCTTTGTATATATTGGATATTAGCCCTCTATCAGATGTAGGATTGGTAAAGATTTTTTCCCAATCTGTTGGTTGCCATTTTGTCCTATTGACAGTGTCCTTTGCCTGACAGAAGTTTTGCAATTTTATGAGGTCCAATTTTTGATCTTAGAGCAGAAGCTATTAGTGTTCTGTTCAGGAAATTTTCCCCTTTGCCCAAGTGTTCGAGGCTCTTCCCAACGTTCTTTTTTATTAGTTTCAGGGTATCTAGTTTTATATGGAGGTCCTTGATCCACTTGGACTTGAGCTTTGTACAAGGACATAACAATGGATCAATTCACATTCTTCTACATGCTAACGACCAGTTGAGCCAGCACCATTTGTTGAAAATGCTATCTGTTTTCCTCTGGATGGTTTTAGCTCCTTTGTCAAAGATCAAGTGACCATAGGTGTGTGGTTTCATTTCTGGGTCTTCAATTCTATTCCTTTGATCTACCTGCCTGTCACTGTACCAATACTATGCAGCTTTTAATCACAATTGCTCTGTAGTACCGCTCGAGGTCAGGAATAGTGATGCCACCAGAAGATCTTTTATTTTTGAGAATAGTTTTCACTAAACTGATTTTTTTTTGTTATTCCAGATGAATTTGAAAATTGCTATTTCTAACTCTATGAAGAATTGAGTTGGAATTTTGAGGGGGATTGCATTGAATCTGTAGATTGCTTTAAGCAAGATGGCCATTTTCACTATATTAATCCTGCCAACCCATGAACATGGGAAATCTTTCCATCTCCTGAGATCTTTTTTGAATTTCTTTCTTCAAAGATATGAAGTTCTTATCATAAAGACCCTTCAATTGTTTAATTAGAGTCACACCAGGGTATTTTATATTATTTGGGACTATTGTGAAGCTTTTTTACCTAATTTCATCTTCAGCCTGTTTATCCTTTGTGTAAAGGAAGGACACTGGTTTGTTTTACTTAATTAAAAGAAAAAGATTTCTTTATTATTATATCAAGTACACTGTAGCTGTCTTCAGACACCCAGAAGAGAGCATCAGATCTCATTATGGATGGTTGCGAGCCACCATGTGGTTGCTGGGATTTGAACTCAAGACCTTCGGGAGAACAGTCAGTATTCTTAACCTCTGAGCCATTTCTCCAGCCCTTAGTTAATTTTATATCCAGCTACTTTGCTGAAGCTGTTGATCAGCTTTAGGAATTCTCTGGTGGAATTTTGGGGTCACTTATGTATACTATCAAATCATCTCCAAATAGTGGCATTTTGGCTTCTTCCTTTGCAGTTTGTATCCCTTTGATCTCCTTTTGTTGTCTAATTGCTCTGGCTAGGATTTCAAGTACCGTGTTGAATAGGTAGGGAGAGAGTGGGCAGCCTTGTCTAGTCCCTGATTTTAGTGGGATTGCTTCAAGTTTCTCACCATTTAGTTTGATGTTGGCTACTGGTTTGCTGTAAATTGCTTTTATTATGTGTAGGTATGGTCCTTGAAATCCTGATCCTCTAAGACTTTTATCATGAACGGGTGGTTGAATATGTCAAATGCTTTCTCAGCATCTAATGAGATGATCGGGTGGCTTTTGTCTTTGAGTTTGTTTATACAGTGGATTACATTGATGGATTTCGACATATTGAACCATTCATTCATCCCTGAGATGAATCCTACCTGATCATGATAGATGATTGTTTTCATGTGTTCTTTTATTCGGTTTGTGAGAATTTTATTGAGTAATTTTGCATCAATATTCTTAATGGAAATTGGTGTGAAGTTCTCTTTCTTTGTTCAGTCTTTATATGGTTTAGGTATCAGAGTAATTGTGGCTTCATAGAACAAATTGGGTAGAGTAATTTTCTTTCTATTTTGTGGAATAGATAGAGGAGTATTGGAATTCGGTCTTTTTTTGAAGGTCTAGTAGAACTCTGCACTAAACTAATCTATTCCTGGACTTTTTTGGTTGTGAGACTATTAATGAGTGTGTCTATTTCTTCAGGGGATATAGCACTGTTTAGATTAATTTCTGACCCTGATTTAATTTTGGTACCTGATATCTGTCTTGAAAACTGTCCATTTCATCCATGTTTTCCAGTTCTCTTGAGTACAGGCTTTTGTAGTATGATCTGAATTTTTTTTGGATTTCCTCAGTTTCTGTTGTTATGACTCCCTTTTCATTTCTGGTTTTGTTAATTAGAATACTGTTCTTGTGCCCTCTAGTTAGTATGTCTAAGGATTTATCTATTTTGTTGATTTCTGCAAAGAACCACTTGCTGAATTTCAGCCCAGAGTTTGACTATTTCCTGCTGTCTAATCTTCTTGAGTAAATTTGCTTCTTTTTGTACTAGGGTTTTCAAAGGTACTGTCTAGCTGCTAGTGTATGCTTTCTCCAGTTTCTTATTGGAGGGACTGAGAGCTATGAGTTTTCCTCTTTGGAATGCTTTCATTGTGTCCCATATGTTTGGGTATGTTGTGGCTTCCTTTTCATTAAACTCTAAAAAGTCTTTAATTTCTTTCTTTATTTCTTCCTTGACTGAGTTATCATTGAATAGAATGTTGTTCAGCTTCCACGAGTAGTGGGCTTTCTATTGTTTATGTTGTTATTGAAGACCAGCCTTAGTCCATGGTGATCTGATAGGATGCATGGGATTATTTCAATCGTCTCGTATCCATTGAGGCTTTTTTTTTTTATGACCAATTATATGGTCAATTTTGGAGAAGGTACCATGATGTCCTGAGAAGAAGGTATATCCTTTTGATTTAGCATAAAATGTTCTATAGATATTTGTTAAATCCAATTTTTTCATAAGTTCTGTTAGTTTCACTGTGTCTCTATTTACTTTCTCTTTGCAAGATCTGTCCATTGATGAGAGTGGGATGTTGAAGTTTCCCACTATTATTGTGTGTGGTACAATGTGTGCTTTGAGCTTTAGTAAAGTTTCTTTTATGAATGTGGATGCCCTTTCATTTGGAGCATAGATGTTCAGAATTGAGAGTTCATTTTGGTAGATTTTATCTTTGATGAGTATGAAGTATCCTTCCTTATCTTTTTTGATAACTTTAGGTTGAATGTTGATTTTATTCGATATTAGAATGGCTACTGCAGCTTGTTTCTTGGGACCATTTGCTTGGAAAATTGTTTTCCAGCCTTTTACTCTGAGGTTGTGTCTATCTTTGTCACTGATTTGGGTTTTGTGTATGCAGCAAAATATTGGTTCCTGTTTACCTAACCAGTCTGTTAGTCTATGTCTTTTTATTGAGCAACTGAGTCCATTGATATTAAGAGATACTAAGGAAAAGCAATTGTTGTTTCCTGTTATTGTTGTTGTTAGAGTTGGATTTCTGTTCATGTGACTATCCTCTTTTTGGTTTTTTTGAAAGATTATTTTCTTTCTTTTTCTAGGGTGTTAGTTTCCCTCCCTTTGTTGGAGTTTTCCCTTTATTATCCTTTGAATGGCTGGATTTGTGGAAAGATATTGTATAAATTGGTCTTGTCATGGAATACCTTGGTTTCTCAATCTATAGTAACTGAGAGTTTTACTGGCTATTGTAGCCTGGGCTGTCATTTGTGTTCTCTTAAGGTCTGTATGTCATCTGCCCAGGATATTCTGACTTTCATAGTCTCTGGGGAGAAGTCAGGTATAATTCTGATTGGTCTGCCTTTATATGTTACTTGGCCTTTTCCCCTTATTTCTTTTAATATTCTTTCTTTGTATTGTGCATTTGGAGGTTTGATTATTATGTGATTAGAGGAATTTCTTTTCTGATCCAAACTATTTGGAGTAATTTAGGCTTTTTGTATGTTCATGGGCATCTCTTTCTTTAAGTTAGGGAACTTTTCTTCTATAATTTTGATGAAGATATTTTCTGGTCCTTTAAGTTGGAACTCTTCTCTCTTCTATAATTTTTATCTTTAGGATTGGTCTTCTCATTGTGTCCTGGATTTCCTGGATGCTTTGGGCTAGGATCTCTTTGCATTTTGCATTTTCTTTGATTGTTGTGTCAATATTTTTTAGGGTATCTTCTGCACCTTCTATCTCTTGCATTCTGATGGCGATGCTTGAATCTATGGCTCCTGACTTCTTTCCTAGGTTTTCTATCTCCAGAATTGTCTCCCTTTGTGATTTCATTATTGTTTCTACTTCCATTTTTAGGTGCTGGATGGATTTGTTCAATTCCTTCACCTGTTTGATTGTGCTTTCCTGTAATTCTTTAAGGGATTTTTGTGTTTCATCTTTAAGGGCTTCTACCTGTTTACCTCTGTTCTCCCATATTTCTTTAAGGGAATTATTTTTGTCCTTCTTAAAATCCTCTGTCAGCATCATTAGAAAAGATTTTAAATCTGAATCTTGCTTCTCAGGGTACCCAGAACTTGTGGTGGGAGTACTGGGTTCTGATGATGCCAAGTAGTCTTGGTTTCTGTTGGTAAGATTCTTGGGTTTGCCTTTTGCTATCTGGTAATCTTTGCTGTTATATGCTCTTGCTGTCTCTGGCTGAAGCTTATTCCTCCTGTGGGTGTTTAAGCTTGTGTCAGCACTTCTGGGACACCAGCAAGACTAATGCACATGTGGCTACAAAATAGCCCCACATCCTGGGTGCAGATGGAGTCAAGAATGAACCTGCCCCAGTTGCTGTACTGCTTCTGCGGCCTATGTGCTCTTGGTTGGTCATGCTTTAAACAGTCACAGGAGAAAAAATGGCAACCACACCTGAGTCCCAAGGTTAGAGCACTTCCTCTAATTTTTAAATTCATTTTACATCCTGATCTCAGCTCCTTCATCTCCTCCCAGTACCTCTGATTGTAACTGATCTTCATCCTTTGTGGCCACCTTACTTCTGCTCCCAACCATTTCTCTCTTCCTATTTCTGATAACTATTTTGTTTCCGAGTCTGATGAGAAACATCCATCCACCCTTGGACACTCCTTAGTTTCTTTAGGTCTGTTAATTGTAGCATATTTATCTTTCAGGTATGGTTGATGTCCATTTATAATTGAGTATAAAACATGCATGTTTTTCTGGGTCTGGCTTTCCAGACTCAGGCTGTATTTTCAAGTTCCATCTATTTGCCTAAAAATGTCATTACATCTTTGTTTTTAATAGCTGAATAATATCACATTATGTAGATGTAACACATATTCTTTATCCATTCTTCAGTTGAGGGACATCTAGGATACTTCCAGTTTCTGGCTATTATGAATAAATCTACTATGAATATAATTGAACAAATATTCCTATGTTATAGGGGGGGCATCTTTTGGGGATATGCACAGGAGTGGTGTAGCTAGGTCCTAGTGTAAAACTATACCAAATTTTCTGAGAAATCTAACATATTTCCAAAACGGTATTGCCAGTTTGCACTCCTACTAGCAATGAAAAAGTATTCCCATTTTCTACATTCTTGCCAGCATGTGCTGTCCCTTGAGTTTTTGATCTTAAACATTCTGATGGTTGTAAGATGGAAGCACAAAGTTCTTTTGATTTGCATTTTGCTGACAACATAGAACATTGAAAAATTCTTTAAGTGTGTCTTTGCCATTAGAGATCCATATGTTTAGAATTTTCAGTTTAGCTCTGTATCCCATCTTTTAATTGTGTTTTTTGATTTGTTAGTTTATAATTTCTATAGTCATTTATATGCTTTGGATATTAGTCCTCTGTCAAATGTAGGGTTGATGAATATCTTTCTCCAAGCAGTTCGCTGCCATTTTGTCCTATTAGTGATGTTCTTCGCCTTGCAAAAGCTTTTCAGTTTCATGATACCCTCTGTATTGTTGTTGTCTTATTTATTGTTATCTTAGTAGCTTTGGTAATGGTCTTCTGTTCAGAAATTTGTTTTCTGTACCAATGTGTTCAAGGCAGTTTCCCTCCTTCTATTAGATTTAGAGCATTACGTTTTCTGTTGAGGTCTCTGATCTAATGGACTTTAGTTTTGTACAGGGTGATAAACATGGGTTTTTCTTGAATTCTTTTACATGCAGATATCAAGTTAGACCAGCACAATTTGTTGAAGATATTTTCTTTTTTCCTCTTTATGATTTTGGCTTCCTTGTCAAAAATCAGGTCTCCATTGGTGTGCGTGCGTGCGTGCGTGCGTGCGTGCGTGTGTGTGTGTGTGGTGGGTGGGTGTGTTACCCTCTGGGTCTTTGATGCACTCTATTGACCTGCCTGTCTATGTTTATGCCAACACTACTCAGTTGCTATTGCTATTTCTCCATAGTATAGCTTAAGATTAGGGATGCTGATACCTCCAAAAGTTATTTTATTGTACAAGATTGTTTTTATCTACCCTGGATTTTTGTTGTTGTTGTTGTTTTGTTTTTGTTTTTTTCTACATGAAGTTTAGAATTGCTCCTTCAAGGTCTGTAAAAATTGTGCTGAAATTTTGTGGCAATTACATTGAATCAGTACATTGCTTTTGGTAAAATGGACATTTTTTTCCCTAAGTTAATCCTACCAATCCATAAGCATTAAAGATCTTTCCATGTTCTAATATAACTTCCTCAATTTCTTTCTTCAGAGATTTGAAGTCCTTGCCATTCATGTATTTTACAAGCTTAGTTAGATGTACACCAAGATTTGTTATATTATTTGTGGCTATTTTAAATTCTGATATTTTCTTAATTTCTTTTCCAGCACATTTATTATTTGTATAAAGGGGGGCTACTGAATTTTGAGTCTTTTTTTTTAATCTAGTTACATTCATGGGGGTGTTTATCAACTGTAGAAATTCTCTAATAGAACTTTTGGAGTTGAGAATAGTGATACTTTGACTTCTTCCTTTCCAATTGATATCACCTTTTTCATATGATTTATTTCTTTCTGTTTGTTTATATGATGGACTTCATTGACAACATTTCATATATGTAACCATCCTGTATCTCTGTAATGATCCTTACTTGATCATGGTGGATGATTTCTTTGGTCTGCTTTTGGATTTGATTTGGGAGTATTTTATTGAGTATTTTTTGTTGTCTTATTGGTTTATCTAGAACTTCAAGTACTATGCTGTATAGATAAGGAAAGAGTGAGTAGCCTTGCCTTGTCCCTGATTTCAGTAGATTTTTTTTTTTGTTTCTCTACATTTAATTTGATGCTGGCTATTAATTTGCTGCATATTGCTTTTATTATGTTTATATGTGTACCTTCTACCTCTGACCTCTCCAAGGGGTATTTGATTTTCTCAAAGGCTTTTCAGCATCTAATGAGATGCTCATATGATTTATTTCTTTCTGTTTGTTTATATGATGGACTTCATTGACAGCATTTCATATATGTAACCATCCTGTATCTCTGTAATGATCCTTACTTGATCATGGTGGATGATTTCTTTGGTCTGCTTTTGGATTTGATTTGGGAGTATTTTATTGAGTATTTTTTGTATCAATGTTCATAAGAGCAATTGGTCTGAAATTCTCTTTCTTTGTTATGTTTTGTGTGGTTTAGGTATCAGGATGACTGCAGTCTCACAAAATCAGTTTGACAATGTTCCTTCTATTTCTAATTTATAGAATAATTTGAGGAGTATTGGTATTAGGTCTTCTTTGAAGGTCTATTAGAATTCTGCCCTAAAACCATAGAGCCCTGGACTTTTTCTGGTTGGAATATTTTTAATGATGGCTTTTATTTCCTTAGGGATTTTAGGACTATTTAGTTGACCTGATATCATTTATCTTTTCTACTTGGTATCTATTTAGAAAATCATCCATCTTGCTTAAATATTCAAATTTTTGTGAACTACAGGCTTTTCAAGTAAGATCTAACTATTCTTTGAATATCCACAGTGTCTGTTGTTAGGTTTCCCTCTTAATTTTTGATTTTGTCAATTTGGGTTCTGTCTCTCTGTCTTTAATTAGTTTTGCTAAGGGTTTATCTACGTTGTCGATTTTCTCAAAGAAACAGATCTTGGTTCCATTGATTTTTTTAATTGTTTTCCTTTTTCCTAATGGATTGATTTCAGCTTTGAGTTTATTTCCTGCCATCTAACCCTCTTCCTTGTGTGTTTATTTATTCCTTTTTTTTTTTTTTTAATCTAGAGCTTCCAGGTGTGGTGTTAAGTTGTTAGTACAAGATCTCTCCACTTTCTTTACGAAGACACTTAGTGATATGAACTTTCCTCTTAGCACTGAATTCATTGTGTCCCATAAGTTGGGGTGTTTATGCCTTCATTTTCATTAAATTCTAGAAAGTCTTTAATTTCTTTCCTATTTTCTTTCCTGACCCAACAATCTTGAATAATATTGTTCAGTTTCCATGAGTTTGTAGGCTTTCTGTTGTTCCTCTTTGGTTGAAATACAGTTTTAATCCATAGTGGTCTGATAGGATACAAGGAGTTATTTCAGTTTTCGTGTATCTGTTGAGACTTGTTTTGTGGCCAACTATATAGTGAACTTTGGAGACAGTTCAGTGGGAAGCTGAGAAAAAAATTTATATTCTTTTTTGTTTGGCTGAAAAGTTGTATAGTATCTCTTAGGTCTCTTTGATCATAAAATTGGTTAGTTTCATTATTTCTCAGTTTAATTTGTCTCCATGAATCATCCATTGGTAAGAATGGGGAGTTGATGTCTCCCACTACTAATGTTCAGGTTTCAATGTGTGAGTGATGATCTAGCAATGTTTCTTTTAGAAATGTGGTTGCCCTTGCCTTTGTGGCATAGATGTTTATAATTAACATGTCATCTTTGAGGATGTTTTGATGAGTATTTAGTGTCCGTCCCCATCTCTTATTATTAATTTTTGTTGAGTGTATCGTTTATTAGGTATTAGGATGGATATCTTGTTTTGGGTGTCTGTTTATTGAAAAACTTTTTCCAGCCATTTACTCAATTGTGATACCTATCTTTATGGCTGAGGTATGTTACTTGTATTCAGCAAAATGACGGATTTCATTTTGCATCCACTCTGTTAACCTGTGACTTTTTATTGGACAATTTTCTCTATTGATGTAGAGAGATATTAATGACCAGTGATTGTTAATTCCTGTTATTTTGGTGTTGGTGGTGATTTGTTTGTGTGTTTTTGTGTGTGCATTTGTGTGTATTTCCCCTATTTTGCTTTTGTTGGTATGAAATTATTTGATTCCTGTATTTTTATTTTGGGTGAGTTTTGCTTTCCTTTTAGCATTTCTAAAAGGAAAGTTTATATTTGCAGATAGATATTATTTAAGTTTGGTTTTGTCTTGAAAAAATGTTTTTTCTATCTATGGTGATTTAATGTATGGTTTGTTAGAGGCCACAAGTCATCTGTGTACCTTATAGCATTTCTGTTGAATAATTTGATGTAATTCTGATAGGTCTTTCTACGTTTGTTACTTGGCACTTTTCCCTTGCATGTTCTAATATGTTTTTCTTTGTTCTGTAGATTTAGTGTTTTGATTATTATGAGGTGGGAGGATTTTTTTTTTGTCCAATCTGACTGGTATACTCTAAAATTCTCATGCATTTATTGACATTTCTTTCTTTAAGTTAGATATCTTCCTTCTATTATTTCATTGAAAATATTTTATGGACAATAGAGCTGGGATCCTTTGCCTTCTTCTATACCTAGTATTTTTAGGTTAGGTCTTTTCATACTATCCCAGATTTCCTGGACATTCTAGGTCAGGAATATTTTTCGTTTAGAATTTTGTTTGAAAGATGTATCAATATCTTCTACTCTTGAGATTCTTTTATGTCTTCTATTTGTTTGGTGATAATTCTACCATTTTTTTTTCCTATTCTCTTCCCTGGGTTTCCTATCTCTAGGTTTTCAACACTTTGTGTTTTCTTTATTGCTTTTATTTCTATTTTCAAGTCTTGAACAGTGTTAATCATTTCATTCACCTTTTAAAATATATTTTCCATATTTCTTTAAAGGATTTTTTGCTTGTTTATTTGTTCTCTCTTTAAAGGCCCCTACCTTTTCTATTATATTTTCCTGTATTTATTAAAGGATTTGTTTATTCCTTCTTTAAGTCTCTATCTTCTTGTTAAGACTGGATTTAAGATCATTTCTTTTGCCTTTGTTGGGTTAGGATATCCAGAGATTGCTGGAGCAGGATGCCTGTACTGTAAAGGTGGCATATTGCCCTGACTTTTGTTGATTGTGTTCTTTGTCTGACCTTTAGCCAATTGGTTGTCCCTGGATGTTCCTGGTGCAACAGTCCTCTGGTGGGCAGCCTTGAAATAGACAATGGAACTCAGAGGTAAGTATAAGTCTCCAGTCTGCTGTATATGCCCCAAAGGATGGGATGGACAAGGGAATGGTTGCAACAAAATGATGTAACATTTATATTTCTGCTTCAACAGGTCTAGTGAAGGTAGTCAGAGAAGTGGCCCAGCAATGACAATGGAGTACATGGGTGTGGGAGAACAGAACCAAAAAGTTGTTTTTGAAAGCTGGAAAGGTGTCTGAGAGTTAAGAATTCTTGTTTCTCTGTGGTAAGGACTGGAGTTCAGATCCCACACTCACATTAGGTGGGCCATAAATACCTGTAACTTCAGTTACAATATAATGGACATCTTCTCTGTTCTTTGTGCATCTACACACATGTGGGCCTCCACTCACACAAATAGACAAATACATAAATAAAATAAAATATATTTAAAAATTAATCTTATTCTCCCTTAGAATATTTTATGTCTCTGTAATTCCTTCCATGGGTATTTTGTTCCCCCTTCCAAGAAGGATCAAAGTATCCACGCTTTGGTATTCTTTCTTCTTGAGTTTCATGTGGTCTATGAATTGTATCTTGGGTATTACAAGCCTTTGGGCTAATATCCACTTATCAATGAGTGCATGCCATGTGTGTTCTTTTGTGATTGGGTTACCTCACTCAGGATGTTATTTTCTAGTTATATTCATTTGCTTGCAAAACTCAGGATGTCCTCTTTCTTAATAGCTGAATAGTACTCCATTGTGTAAATGTACCACATTTTCTGTATTCTTTCCTCTATTGAAGGACACCTGAGTTCTTTCCAGCTTTGGGATATTATAAATAAGGCTGCTATGAACATAATAGAGCAATGTGTCTTTGTTCCATGTTAGAGAATCTTTTGGGTATATGCCCAGGAATGGTATTAGTGAGTCCTCAGGTAATACTATGTCCAATTTTCTGAGGAACCACCAGACTGATTTCCAGAGTGGTTGTATCAGCTTGTAATCCCATCAAAAATGGAGGAGTATTACTTTTTCTACACATCCTTGTCACCATTTGCTGTCACCTGAAATTTGATCTTAGCCATTCTGACTGGTGTGAGGTAGAATCTCAGGGTTGTTTTGATTTGCATTTCTCTTATAAGTATACATAGAGAAGAAGGATCATTCAGCGTGCATTTGACAGATATGTACACAGCTGGGAAATTCCCTCTAGATGGAGGCATTTAAATTTTTCTTTTTTTTTATTTAAATAACTATTCTATTTATTTTTCATTTGTGCTTGATCTATATCTCCTTTTGTTTTAGAGATCACAAATATTTCTCTCTTAACTCTACAGGCTCCAAACCCTCACATATATTATCCCTTATTGCTTCAAAGCTTCTTTCTTTGTTAATAGTTGTTACAAGCATATATAGAATTTGTGTATGTAAGTTTGTGTATGTCACAAGCATATATATGCACATATGATATATATTTCTAAATATAACCCAGTCTGTCTTTATAATTTACTTGTATATGTTTTTAGTGGTTTCTGTTTGGGTCTAGATAACCAATTAGTGAGCTTTTCTTTGGGGAGGATTGTTTCATTTACTCTGAACATTTCATAGTTGTCAGTATTTCTTTTGTAGGTTTGATGCCTCATTTCTCTGTCCACTTTGGCATATTTATCACTGTCCTTGGTCAGCCAATGTTTATGCAGTCATGTTAAGAATACTTAATGAGTGTAGCATCTGGTGTTTATTAGGAAGAAAAAATTTCACAGAAAATTTGCTGATCGGGCTCTTACAATTTTTCTAGCACATCTTCTCCAATGCTTTTCTGTGATTGTTCCTGATTGTCGGAAAGAGAATTTCCATGATGAGCGTTGAAGAACACACTTATGTGTGGGTATGAGAACAGTTTCTTCATGATGCATATTGTTTGTCATTTCTTTATTATTTTATGGATTCTAGGTTTTATGATGGAAGACTCAATCGTAATCATATGTTATATGTTTTATATAATTGTACCCTTTTGACCATAGTCTTTACTACTAGCTTCACATTAAGACATTGTAGTGGCTATTCCTGGTTGTCAACTTGACAATATTTGGAATGAACTACAATCCGGAATTGGAAGGCTCACCAGTGACCCTTATCTGGAGGCTTGGAGATCCTTATCTGGATCTTGGTTTGAAGATCTTGAGCCATAGTGGCTATGGATTCCAGAAGATTGAATCTCCGAGTTAAGGAACACACCTTTAATCTGGGCTATGCCTTTCATCTGGGATTAAAGGTGTGGTGGAACACACCTTTAATCTGGGCTACACCTTTTGCTGGAGACAATATAAGGACATTGGAAGAAGGGAGTCTAGCTCTTGCTCTTGCTCCTTTGCCTGCTTGCTGCGTGAGACTGAGTAACTGCTAGATCCTTGGACTTCCATTCACAGCTGCGACTGAACAATTGTTGGGAATTCGGCTGCCGACTGTAAGTCATCAATAAATTCCTTTACTATTTAGAGATTATCCATAAGTCTGTGACTCTAGAGAACCCTGACTAATACAGAAGTTGGTACCAGGAGTGGTTCTAGAGTAACAGAAGTACAAGGATGAATCTTTTAAAATACTGGAATTGGCTTGTTGATCCACCAGCACTTTCAACTATTGAAACCTCTCCAGATTCTCTCCCTCCTGGGAGCTCAGAGAATTTTGAAGACCCATGGTTGAAACTATATTCCGAACTTAAAGAAGCTAATGACCTTGATTTTCTTAATGAATTAGGCGATTCAGTGCACAAAGCTTTCTACAAGATGGGGAAAAAATCCGAAAATGATTTTACTGGCTGGCTGCTATTAGTATCTGTGGAAAGAATGATGAATGAAAGGAAGGAGTTGTGTGATAAAATCGAAAGGCTCCAGACACAAGTAAACGATCTAAAAGTTGCTAAGTGTGTCCTTGAGGAGAATCTTCTCTCTTGTAGCAATAGAGCTCAAGTTGCAGAAAATCAAACAGAAACTCTCATTGTAAGGTTGGCTGAACTACAGAGAAAATTCAAGTCTCAGCCTCAGAGTGTGTCGACAGTTAAAGTAAGGGCTCTAATTGGCAAAGAATGGGATCCTACAACATGGGACGGGGATGTGTGGGAAGACCATGTTGAAGCTGAGAATTTTGAATCCTCAGATTCTCAAGGGTTTGCCCCACCTGAGGAAGTAGTACCCTCAGCCCCACCTCTTGAAATAATGCCTTCCCCACATGAGGAAATTAATTTTGCAGAGTCTGCTCACGGCCCACCAATAGTTTCTTCTAGACCTGTAACCAGACTCAAAGCAAAACAGGCTCCTAGAGGGGAGGTAGAAAGTATAGTCCATGAGGAAATTCGCTACACTACTAAGGAGCTTAATGAGTTTGCTAATTCATTCAAGCAGAAACCTGGTGAATATGTGTGGGAATGGATTTTAAGGGTGTGGGATAAGGGTGGAAGGAACATAAAACTAGAGCAGGCTGAGTTTATTGACATGGGTCCTCTGAGTAGAGATTCTAGGTTTAATACGGAAGCTCGCATAGTTAAAAAAGGTGTCAAAAGTTTGTTTGAATGGTTGGCTGAGGTGTTTATCAAAAGATGGCCTACTGGAAATGACTTGGAGATGCCTGATATTCCGTGGCTTAGTGTTGATGAAGGGATTTTAAGACTTAGGGAAATTGCAATGCTAGAGTGGATATATTGTGTAAAGCATAATTGTCCACAATGGGAAGGTCCAGAAGATATGCCTTTCACCAGCTCTATAAGACGCAAATTGGTGAGAGGGGCACCAGCACATTTGAAGGGTTTTGTTCTTTCCCTTTTCCTTGTGCCAGATCTTAGCATTGGAGATGCTTCTGCTCAATTAGATGAATTAAATTCACTGGGTTTAGTTGGATCCCGAGGTAACAAGGGCCAGGTGGCAGCATTGAATCGCCGGAGACAAGGTGATCCTAGTTATTATAATGGACAGCGTAGACAAAAGAATGTTTATAATAACATACCCAGTAATGGTCAGCACAGGAGAGGTGAAATTTATAATGGCATGACTCGCTTGGACCTTTGGTACTGGCTAATCAATCATGGTGTTTCCAGGAATGAAATACATAGGAAGCCTACTGCATATTTGTTTGATCTGTATAAGCAGAAAAATTCTCAAACAAATGAAAGAAAGGCTACATTAGATCGTGGTAAACAGCAATCTCGGCCAGTGAATCAATTTCCAGACTTGAGACAGTTTGCAGATCCGGAACCCCTTGAATGAAGGGGTGGCCAGGTTCCTCTGAGGAAGGATCTTGATAAGACACTCAAAGGTTTTGCTGTTACCCTTTCTCCAGTTCTTCCCCAGAGGGACCTACGGCCTTTTACAAGGGTAACTGTACACTGGGGAAAAGGAAATAATCAGACTTTTCGGGGTCTGCTGGATACTGGTTCTGAGTTGACACTGATCCCAGGGGATCCCAAGAAACATTGTGGCCCTCCAGTTAAAGTAGGGGCTTATGGAGGGCAGGTGATTAATGGAGTTTTGACTGATGTCCGACTCACAGTAGGTCCAGTAGGTCCCCGGACACATCCTGTGGTGATTTCCCCAGTTCCAGAATGTATAATTGGGATAGATATACTCAGAAATTGGCAGAATTCTCATATTGGTTCCCTGAACTGTAGAGTGAGGGCTATTATGGTTGGAAAGGCCAAATGGAAGCCTTTAGAGTTGCCTCTGCCAAAGAAAATAGTGAATCAAAAACAGTATCGTATTCCTGGAGGAATTGCAGAAATTACTGCCACTATCAAGGACTTGAAAGATGCAGGGGTGGTGGTTCCCACCACATCTCCATTTAACTCTCCTATCTGGCCAGTGCAGAAAACAGATGGATCATGGAGAATGACAGTTGATTACCGAAAACTAAATCAGGTAGTAACTCCAATTGCAGCTGCTGTACCAGATGTAGTTTCCTTACTTGAGCAAATTAACACATCTCCTGGCACCTGGTATGCGGCTATTGATCTGGCAAATGCCTTCTTCTCAGTACCTGTCCATAAGGACCACCAGAAGCAATTTGCTTTCAGTTGGCAAGGCCAACAGTATACCTTCACAGTTTTGCCTCAAGGATATATTAACTCTCCTGCCCTGTGTCATAATTTAGTTAGAAGGGATCTTGATCGTTTGGATCTTCCACAAAATATCACATTGGTGCACTATATTGATGACATTATGCTGATTGGACCAAGTGAGCAGGAAGTAGCAACCACTTTGGACTCATTGGTAACACATATGCGTATCAGAGGATGGGAAATAAATCCAACCAAAATTCAAGGACCATCTACCTCAGTGAAATTCTTAGGAGTCCAGTGGTGTGGGGCATGCAGAGATATTCCTTCTAAGGTGAAAGATAAGTTATTGCACCTGGCCCCTCCTACAACCAAGAAAGAAGCACAACGTTTAGTGGGTCTATTTGGATTCTGGAGACAACACATCCCTCACTTGGGTGTGTTACTTAGGCCTATTTACCAAGTGACTCGGAAAGCTGCTAGCTTTGTGTGGGGCCTGGAACAGGAGAAGGCCCTTCAACAGGTCCAGGCTGCTGTGCAGGCTGCTCTACCACTTGGACCATATGACCCAGCAGACCCGATGGTACTTGAGGTGTCTGTGGCTGATAGAGATGCTGTTTGGAGCCTCTGGCAGGCCCCTGTAGGTGAATCACAGAAAAGACCTTTGGGATTTTGGAGCAAAGCTCTACCATCATCTGCAGACAACTATTCTCCCTTTGAAAAACAGCTCTTGGCCTGCTATTGGGCCTTAGTGGAAACTGAACGTTTGACAATAGGACACCAAGTTACTATGCGACCTGAACTACCCATCATGAGCTGGGTATTATCAGACCCTGCAAGTCATAAAGTGGGACGCGCACAGCAGCAGTCTATTATCAAATGGAAGTGGTATATACGTGATCGGGCCAGAGCAGGTCCTGAAGGCACAAGCAAGTTACATGAAGAAGTTGCTCAAATGCCTATGGTTTCTACTCCTGTTACAATGCCATCTGCTGCCAAGCATGCACCTATAGCCTCATGGGGTGTTCCCTATGATCAACTGACCGAAGAGGAGAAGACTAGAGCCTGGTTTACTGATGGCTCTGCACGTTATGCAGGCACCACCCAGAAGTGGACAGCTGCAGCATTACAACCCCTTTCTGGGACAACCTTGAAAGACACAGGTGAAGGGAAATCTTCACAGTGGGCAGAACTTCGGGCAGTACACATGGTATTACAGTTTGTTTGCAAGAAGAAATGGCCAGATGTACGATTATACACTGACTCATGGGCTGTAGCCAATGGATTGGCTGGATGGTCAGGGACTTGGAAAGATCACAATTGGAAAATTGGTGAGAAAGACATCTGGGGAAGAAGTATGTGGATAGATCTCTCCAAATGGGCAAAGGATGTGAAGATATTTGTGTCCCATGTAAATGCTCACCAAAAGGTGACTTCAGCTGAGGAGGAGTTCAATAATCAAGTGGATAAGATGACCCGTTCTGTGGACAATCAGCCTCTCTCCCCAGCCATCCCTGTCATTGCTCAATGGGCACATGAACAAAGTGGCCATGGTGGTCGAGATGGAGGTTATGCTTGGGCTCAGCAACATGGGCTTCCACTCACCAAGGCTGACCTGGCTACAGCTGCTGCTGATTGCCAGATCTGCCAACAGCAGAAACCAACACTGAGCCCCAGATATGGCACCATTCCTCGAGGTGACCAGCCAGCAACCTGGTGGCAGGTTGACTACATTGGACCACTTCCTTCGTGGAAAGGACAGCGTTTTGTTCTTACTGGAGTAGATACTTATTCTGGTTATGGATTTGCCTTTCCTGCACGTAATGCCTCTGCTAAAACCACCATTCACGGACTGACAGAATGCCTCATCTATCGTCATGGTATTCCACACAGTATTGCTTCTGACCAAGGAACTCATTTCACAGCCAGAGAAGTACGACAGTGGGCTCACGATCATGGAATTCACTGGTCTTACCACATTCCCCATCATCCTGAAGCAGCTGGGCTGATAGAAAGATGGAATGGCCTTTTGAAGACGCAGTTACAGCGCCAATTAGGTGGTAACAGCTTGGAAGGCTGGGGCAGAGTTCTTCAGAAGGCAGTATATGCTTTGAATCAGCGCTCGATATATGGTACAGTTTCACCCATAGCCAGGATTCATGGGTCCAGGAATCAAGGGGTGGAAAACGGAATAGTTCCACTTACTATCACTCCTAGTGACCCTCTAGGAAAATTTTTGCTTCCTGTCCCCATAACTCTAGGTTCTGCTGGCTTAGAAGTTTTGGCTCCAGAGAGGGGAGTGCTCCTACCAGGAGCTACAACAAACATTTCATTGAACTGGAAGCTCAGACTTCCCCCTGGTCATTTTGGGCTTCTAATGCCCTTAAACCAACAGGCTAAAAAAGGAATAACAGTGTTAGGAGGGGTGATAGATCCAGATTACCATGGGGAAATTGGATTACCTCTTCACAATGGTGGTAAGCAAGATTATGTCTGGAGTGCAGGAGATCCCTTAGGGCGTCTCTTAGTACTACCATGTCCTGTGATTAAAGTCAATGGGAAACTACAACAGCCTAATCCAAGCAGGATGACAAAGGACGCAGACCCATCAGGAATGAAGGTATGGGTCAATCCTCCAGGAAAAGAGCCAAGACCTGCTGAGGTGCTGGCTGAAGGTGAAGGAAATACAGAATGGGTAGTAGAGGAAGGTAGTTATAAATACCAATTAAGGCCACGTAACCAGTTGCAGAAACGAGGATTATAAAGTAATATGAATGCCCATTGTAAATTTACTAATGCGTTTGCGATTGTACGAGGGATAGTTATATCATGTTAGGCGTATTTACAACCTTGTTATTGTTTCATGTGAACATGAGATATTATTTGTGTCAAGTTGACAAGGGGTGGATTGTAGTGGCTATTCCTGGTTGTCAACTTGACAATATTTGGAATGAACTACAATCCGGAATTGGAAGGCTCACCAGTGACCCTTATCTGGAGGCTTGGAGATCCTTATCTGGATCTTGGTTTGAAGATCTTGAGCCATAGTGGCTATGGATTCCAGAAGATTGAATCTCCGAGTTAAGGAACACACCTTTAATCTGGGCTATGCCTTTCATCTGGGATTAAAGGTGTGGTGGAACACACCTTTAATCTGGGCTACACCTTTTGCTGGAGACAATATAAGGACATTGGAAGAAGGGAGTCTAGCTCTTGCTCTTGCTCCTTTGCCTGCTTGCTGCGTGAGACTGAGTAACTGCTAGATCCTTGGACTTCCATTCACAGCTGCGACTGAACAATTGTTGGGAATTCGGCTGCCGACTGTAAGTCATCAATAAATTCCTTTACTATTTAGAGATTATCCATAAGTCTGTGACTCTAGAGAACCCTGACTAATACAGACATGAATTCAAGTTTATTGTCTGTCTTGGTCCCACCTGTGTACTCACAGCTAGGATTTCATCCTATTTTTAAATTCTGTTCAGAAGTTATGAATGAACAAATTAATAGAGACTTGGAGAGATTTTGTTTTCCATAAACATAACTTGTCATGTATTTTGAAGAACATTAATCATCAGTTGCAAAGTGCGCAGTCAAACACCTATATCAGGAAGCAAAATATATGCTGATCTTATTGGCTGGAATAATTTGAAAGATTGTGGGTCAATAATAAGTCACAGAATGTTCAATAAGAATAATAACTTTTAGAGTATTGCTTGTAATTATAAGATAAATCATCTAATCTAAAAATAAAATTAGTGCTTAATTTTAAGAAACCCAAATGTTTTAATATTTAACAATTTTATTGGCTTCCATAACTAATTAAAATTATTACTACTTTGAATAAATACTATTTTGAAATATATTATTTTCTTTTATTTAGTCTTTTATTTATTTTTTACACTAAGATTTTATTCCACCCCCACCTTCCCACTGTTCCACAGCCCATACCTCTTCCCCACTCCCTGTCTCCAGAAGGATGTCCCCACCACCCACCCAAACAGACCACTAAACTCCTTGAGGCCCCCAGTCTCTTGAGGTTTAGGTGCATCTTCTCTGACTGTACCCAGACCTGGAAGTCATCTGCTGTATATGTGTTGGGGGACTCATATCAGCTGGTGTATGCTTCCTGGTTGGTGGTTCAGTATCTGAAAGATTTCAGGAGTCCAGGTTAATTGAGAGTGCTGGATTTACTGGAGGGTTGCACTCCTCCTCAGCTTCTCCAGCTTTTCCTTAATTCAACCACAGGGGTCAGCAGCTTCTGTCCATTGCTTAAGTGCAAATAATCTACATCTGACTTTTAGTTGCTTGTTGGGTCCTTTGGAGGGCAGTCATGATAGGTCCCTTTTTGTGAGTCCTCCATAGTCTCAGTAATAATGTCAGGCCACGGGACCTCCCCCTGACCTGGATTCCACTTTGGGCCTGTACCTGGACCTTCTTTCTTGAGGTTCCTCTCCATTTCCACCCTTGCAGTTTTTTCAGACAGGAAGAATTATGGGTCAGAGTTTTGACTGTGTGATGGCAACCCCCTCCCTCACTTGATGCCCTGCTTTCCTGCTGGAGGTGGGCTCTGTAAGTTTTCTCTCCCTACACTCAGGCATTTCAGTTAAGGTCCCTCCCTTTGAGTCCTGAGAGTCTCTCACCTCTCAAGTCTCTGATGCATTCTGGAGGGTTCCCACAACCTCCTATATGCTGAAGTTCCCTGTTTCCATTCTTTCTGCTGGCCCTCAAGGTTCTAGTCCTTTTCCCTCACCCAATACCAGATCAGATTCCCCTCTTCCCCTCACTTCCCATCCACTTTACCTCCCAAGTGCCTCCCTCCCTACTGTGATTGCTTTCTTCTCATGTGCAATTGGGACTGAGGCATTCTTATTTGGGCCCTTCAACTTGTCAACCATTTTGAGTTCTGTGGGCTGTATCATGGATATTCTGTACTTTTTCTTTATTTCTTCCTTTTTTTCTTCTTTCTTTCTTTCTTTCTTTCTTTCTTTCTTTCTTGGCCAATATCCAATTATTAGTGAGTATATACCATGCATATCCTTTTGGGTCTTATAGACCTCACTAAGGATGATATTTTCTAGTTCCATCCATTTGCCTGCAAAACTCAGGAAGTCCTCATTCTTAATAGCTGAGCAGTATTCCACTGTGTAAATGAACCACATTTTCTGTATCCATTCCTCTGTCTTGGCACATCTGGGTTGTTTCCAGCTTCTGGCTATCACAAACAAAGCCATTATGAGCATAGTGGAACACGTGCCCCTGTGGCATGGTGGGGCATCTTTTGGGTAGATTCCCAAGAGTGATTTTGCTGGGTCTATGGGTTTATAGGTAGATCTATTTTCAATATTCTGAGGAACCTCAAGATTGGCTTCCAGAGTAGTTGTACCATTTTGCAATCCCATGAGCAATGAGGGAGTATTTTTCTTCTCCACATCCTCAGCAACATGTTTTGTCACCTGGGGTTTTGATTTTAGCCATTTTGATTGGTGTAAGGTGGAATCTTGGGTCATTTTGATCTGCATTTCTCTGATCACTAAGGACTTTGAATATTTCTTTAGGTGCTTCTCAGTCATTTGAGATTCCTCTGTTGTGAATTCTAGGTTTAGTTCTATAGCCTATTTTCTTTATTGGATTGTTTGGTTTATTTGGTGTTTAACTTCTTGAGTTCTTTATATATTTTGTATATTAGCCCTCTATCAGATGTGGGGTTAGTGAAGATTTTTCCAAATCTGCAGATTGCTGATTTGACTTATGGACTATGTCTTTTGCCTTACAGAAGCTTTCCAGTTTCATGAGGTCCCATTTATCAATTCTTGATCTTAGAGCATGAGCCATTGGAGATTTGTTTAGAAAATCTCCCCTCCCCCATCCCCCGCTAATGAGTTCAAGCCTCTTTCTCACTTTCTCTTCTATTAGATTCAGTGTATCATGTTATATGTTGAAGTCATTGATCTACTTGGACTTGAGCCTTGTGGAAGTTGACAAATATGGACCTATTTTCATTTTTCTACACACACAAACAGCCAGGTAGACCAGCACCATTTTTGAAGATGCTTTCTTTTCTTTCTTTCTTTTTTTTTTCTATTGTATATTTTTGGCTTCTTTGTCAAAGATCAGTTGTCTGTGTGTACTTTTATTTCTGGGTCTTCAATTCTATTCCACTGATCAATGTGTCTGTCTCTGTCAATGGTCTGTACAAAAATAATCCTCCATGGCATTTTTAGTGATTGTTTATCTCATAACGCTTTGCTGGGATTTCTTCTTTTTTTTCTTACAAATTCATTCCATATTTAGTACTGTTTCTATTTTTATATCTTCATGGGATTTCTGTTTGTGTAAATGTATGTGTGCATTACTCAAATGTTTCTTCTGTTTTAACTTTGGTTCTTTTATTTGGTCCTATTCTGGTTTGTTAGTTTAGTTTCCTGTTTGTTTTCTAATGAGAGAGAGAAAGAGTGTAGATTTGGGTGTGTTGGGAGCTGGGCAGGATTGGGCAAAAACTGAGAAAGGGGAAACTATGATACTGAATTAAAAGAACTACCTATTTATTAAAAACACAAAAATAGTGTTGGTACTGAAAAACAAACCTTTGGAAATACAATATTTTAATTAAGAATCAGTTATTCTCTTAATGCTTCCCTTAGTATTATCCCTTTAATTATAAACATATGTCACTCACTTGGAAAAACTTCTGTGTTAGAGAAAAAGATATGTCCATCTATTAAGTAACTTCATGGAGATGCTAGCAATTTATCTAGATTTTTTGGATTGTCAGTTTTTAGGCTTTCTTTGTGTTTCAATGAACTCTGGGGCAGAGGAAAGAAAAGGAACAAAGCTGTGTGTCAGATGCACTGCCATGTGTATTGATAAAATCTACATCAATGTATGTTTTATACCAAAAACAACAGGGAAGTTCTACAGAAATAGTATCCTTCTTCTTTTTCTTCTTTTTCTTCTTCTCCCCCTCCTCCCCCCTCCTTCCCCTCCTCCCCCCTCCTCCCCCTCCCCCCCTCCTCCTCCTCCTCCTCCTCTTCCTCCTCCTCCTCTTCCTCCTCCTCCTCCTCTTCCTTCTTCTTCTTCTTCTTCTTCTTCTTCTTCTTCTTCTTCTTCTTCTTCTTCTTCTTCTTCTTCTTCTCTACTCTGTATGTGGTTTAGAATTATCTGAAATAAATTTTGTGCTGTTCCAGAATCCATAAAGACCAAGGACAAGGAACAGACAGATGCAGTCCCTGGTGAGAGAACCTTATCTCACATAAAGTGGTACCATGAGGTAGTAACCTTTCTGTTGACTCATATAAATGAATACTCATTTGATTTGTGGTAAGACTGTCTCCATGAGCTAATATTACCCTTTGTAAATCCCACTAACTTATTGTCACTTTATGCATGAGGATTTTTACATCTAGAGTTAGGGGAACATAGACATTCCAATTATAATTTCCCTGTTCCATATAACATGAATTCAAATAGAATCCCCAAAAGAGATAAATCTGTCTAATAATGGAAAACATGTCTGTGACAGATTATTTTTGTTTGTTGATTTGAAGTGGGTGAATCCACTTCTAGTCCAGACCCTTTTAGATAAGAAGACATGTAGCATTGTTCTGGATCTTTAGTTGGAAAAACACAGTTGTATGATTTGGATGTCAAGTCATGAAGACACATTGATAATCTAGGAGCCACCTTCTCCTAAAAGGATATGGAAGAAGGAACCTTTTGATTTTTTGACTGCTCAGTCTTCCTTTATAAAAAGATCATTTGTTCACTGACATAGAACCTACTTCTTCATCTTCTTCAGCATCTACTGAAGACCAGGTGATTCATCCACCCTGTGGACTGAACAACTTGTGAATTACTGAACTTTCTAACTTACTGTTTATAACCCCCCCTCTAGTGTTGGGATAGTTGAAACCTAACCTTTTAGTTATTCTTGTAAATCACTCATATATATATATATATATATATATATATATATAATATTTGTATAACATAATATATAATACTATATTGCATATATAATATATATTCATTCTATAAGATCTGCTGTTTCATTTTTTAACTCAAGAGTTTATTTAAAACATTTTTTCAAAAACAGTTGTTTATTAGATATTTTCTTCATTTACATTTCAAATGCTATCCTGAAAGTCCCCTATATGCCCCACCCCCTGCCCTGCTCCCCAACCCACCCACTCCCGCTTCCTGGCCCTGGCATTCCCCTGTGCTGAGACATATAATCTTCACAAGACCAAGGGCCTCTCCTCCCAGTGATGGCCGACTAGGCCATCTTCTGCTACATATGCAGCTAGAGACAAGAGCTCTGGGGGTACTGGTTAGTTCATATTGTTCTTCCTCCTATAGGGTTGCAGACACTACCTGAAAAATACAGAAGTGGATGCTCACAATCACCTATTGGATGGGACACAGGACCCCCAGTGGGGGAGCTAGAGAAAGTACCCAAGGAGCTGAAGTTCTGTTAGTTCAAAAACCCTGATTTATAGAGTTTTTCATAAGTTTGCTTCTCAGCATGGTTTATTAATATGCTAATTTAGACACCATTAAGAAACAATACTGAAGTCAGGCATGGTGGCACACACCTTTAATCCCAGCACTTGGGAGGCAGAGGCAGGCAGATTTCTGAGTTTGAGGCCAGCCTGGTCTACAGAGTGAGTTCCAGGACAGCCAGGACTATACAGAGAAACCCTGTCTTGAAAAAAACAGCCAACCAACCAACCAACCAACCAACAAACAGAAAAACAAAGAAAAAAAAAACAAGAAACAAAACAAAGCAAAAACCAAGGAACAATACTGAAATCTAAATTGTTGTATACAATGAGTGAGAATGAATGAGAGTGGGCATGTCATAATTATATAAAATTTGAGAATAATTTCCATTAAAAATTTGTCTTCTTTTATCTTTCAAATTTTCCCACTTTGTAAATTATCTCTTCAACTCAGAACGACTGGAACACTACATTTAAATTTTTCAAGTAACACTATGAGAGTATTTTTTGTAGTAAAATTATTTTTTTATTGACCATCATTTTAGCAGATTTCAGACTCAAACTCTGAATTAGATATAGGGGTAGAAAAAGTATAATTATCCCTCAATGTGTAGACAGTCATGCTAAATGTACTATCACTGAGAATCAAAAGACAAAACATTGTAGAGAATCTAATCAAAAGAGAGGAAACACATGCGAGCATACCTGTGTACACACAAACACACACACACACAAATCAACAACAACAACAACAACAGCATTTTCTTTTTCTGGATGAAAGCTTGCCAGAGAAGAAAAAGAAGATTTCTGCTGTGCAAGAAATCCTTAAGAAATAGCAAGGGAATTTTGCAGAGTTGAAGGTGAAGCACCTGCTGAAGCACATTGCCTTGAAGACACTGAGAAAAGCAAGGAGAAAGCTCATCTATGAGAATGCAAAGCACTATCACAAGGAGTACTGTATTGCAATTTGGATGACAAGAACGGCAAGGAAAGCTGGAAAATTCTATGTGCCTGCAGAACCAAAATTGGCATTTGTCATCAAAATCCAAGTTATCACTGGTGTAACCACAAAACTCTGCAAGGTATTGCACCTTCTTTGTCTTCAACAGAACTTCAATGGTACCTTTGTTAGGCTCAACAAGCCTTCAGTTAACATGCTGAGGGTTGTAGAGCCATACATTGCATGGAGGCACTCTAAGCTGAAGTCAGTAAATGAGCTCATCTACTAGTGAGACTATGGCAAACACATTAAGAAATGAATTGCCTTGACAGTTAGTTTGTTGATCGCTCCATCTCTTGGTAAATTCAGCATCATCTGCATGGAGGATCTAATTTGTGAGATCTATACAGTTGAGAAGCTATTCAAGGAAGCAAATCAATTCCTGCAGTCCTTCAAATTATCTTTTCTATGATGTGGAATGAAGAAAAAGACAACTCACTTTTAGAAGGTAGAGATGATGACAACAGGGAAGACCAGATAAACAGGCTTATTAGATAGATGAATAAAAGTGTTACCCATGCTATTTTTGTAATCTGCTCAGTTAATAAACAGTCTCAGCTTGGTAAATTGAAAAAAGAAAACACACACACACACACAAAACAACAACAACAAAATAACAGAAAACAATAAACAGTGCTCACTGATATCCCTCTGTCGGTGGTCTAAACTCCCCAACAGAAACATGCAGATTCACTAAATAGATGTGAGATCAGATTGTGATTTTGTCAAGAAAAAAAAAATCTTAACATTAAGTATACACATCACTTCAGAGAAAAAGAATACAAAAACAAAACAAAACAAAACAAAACAAAATCTTCCTCTCAAATGGACTGAAGAAGAAAGCTATGTGGTAATTTTAATTACTAAATGAATTGACTTAAGACCAAAGTCAATAAGAGAAACAAGGGAGAATACAACACACTCATCAAAAAAAAAAATTCACCAAGAGGAAATTATGATTTTTAACAACTAATATGCTAAACACAAGAGCATCTCATTCCATAAAAGAAACACTCCTACAGGTTAAGTCACAAAATGCCCCTCACACATTGATAGATGGACAATTTAATACTCTACCCTAGTTAAAAGGTTGTGCATACAAACACAGAGAAAAGCTGAAGATAATGGACATCATAAACCATGGACCAAAAAAATATTTTTAGGAAATTTCACCTAAAATCTAAGAATATGTCTTCTTCTCAAAACCTCACTGAATTTTCTTCAAAATTGGCCACATACTCAGATGCAAAGCAAGTTTCAACAGATAAAAGATAATTTATCTTTCACTCAGCATTTTATCTGACCATCACATATTAAAACTGCATATTAACAACAGAAGTAATACAAGGTTTACAATATCATAGAAACTGAACAACTGATGACTGAATGACAAATGAGTTAATAAATCAATTAAAAAAGAAATTAAATGATTTCTAGATTTGAATTAAAATGAATACATAGCATACCTAAACTTACAGAATCTAATGAAGGTGGGTATAACAGTAAAATTCATAATACAAATTCTCTACCTTAAAAAATAATTTAGGGAGAAAACATAATAGTAACTTAATAGTACACTCAGAAGCTGTAAAACAAAAATAAGAAATCTCATAGAAAAGAATAGATGACAAGAAATAAACTAATGGCTGAAAAAAAAAACAGCAACAAACATACACAAACAATACAAGAAAATCAATGAAACAAAGAATAGGCTATTTGAGAAACTTCATAGATTGGCAAACACTTAACCAAATGAATCAGAAGACAGAGAAATGATATTAAAATTAACAAAATTATAAATGAAGGGGGAACATAATATTAAATACCAAGGGAATTTTGGGAATGAGGATATATTTTACAAACAAGGCCTTCATCAAATTAGAATTTCTAAAAATAGTGGCTAATTTTATCACTGCATATGATCTACCAGACCAAGATCAAATAAAGCATTTAAGCAGAGCTATCCCACTTACTAAAACAGAAATCATTAAATGTTTTCCAGTGAAAAAAAGCAGGCCACATGATGTTAGCACACAATTCTACCAGGCTTTCAAAGAAGAGTAAATGCCAATACCCATCAAATTATTCCACAGAATAGAATAAAAAAAATGTTCAATTTCTTTTACAAGGCTACAGTTATCCTAATACCTAAACCACATAAAGTCCCAACTGAGAGAGATAGATAGATAGAGAGATAGAGAGAGAGAGAGAGAGAGAGAGAGAATTAAAACACAATTTCTGTTATGAACATAGATTTTAATCATTCTCAAGAAAATATTCCACACAGAATCCAAAAATACATTTTAAATAATCTACCATGATCAAGTAGGCTTTGACACAGAGGACATGGATAATTCAACATAAATAATTCATTAATGTAATCTTCCAAATAAACAAACTAAGACACTAAAACATTTGATTATATTATTATATGTTGAAGAGGCCTTTGATAAAATCCAACACCCCTTCATGATAAATGTCCTGGATACATCAGATATATTTCTCTGTAGTAAAGGGAATTTACAATAAATATGTATGCAACGGCAACTTAAATGGAAAGAATCTCCAAGCAATTCCTCTAAAATAGGAAACAAGACAACGTTGTCCATTTTCTTCATCATAATTCAATATAGTAATTAAAGACTTAGAGCAGTGGGACAACTGAGATAGAGTAACTGAGAACAAACTGAAAAAAAAATCAAAACATTTTTGCAAATGAAATGTAGCATGCATGTGGATCTGAAACATCCACTGACAACACCTTAGACTGATAAAGACTTTCAAAAAATTATCTGAATACATAATAAACTCAAAAATTAGTAGCTATCCTACATACAAATTTCAAGTAGATTGAGAAAGAAATCAGCATATCCTCACCTTTCACAGTGGCCTAAAATGATAATGTATACCTTTGGATAATACAAACCAAGCAAGGGAAAGACTTACATGATTAAAAACATTAAGGCATTTGGAAAAAAAAGAGATTGAAGTTGATATCAGAAAGATCTTCCACTTTCATAAAACATTAGGCCTTTTATAGTAGAAATAGCTATCATAATGAAAGCAATGCACATATTCAATACAATCCCCATCAAAATACCAACACAATTCTTCATATACTTGAAAGACAATTTTCAGCTTCATATGGCAACACAAAATACTCAAGGTGCCCAAAATAACCTGAACTAATAAAAGATATGGTAGAATTATCACCATTCCCAGTTTCAAGTTATATTTAAAATCAATAACAAACAGCATGACATTGGGACAACCATCAACATATCAATGCAATTGAATAAGTGATCTAGACATAACTCCATATATCTATAGACTCTTTTGATAAATAAGCCATAAATGTACACTATACAAAAGCATCTTTGACAAATGGTTCTGGTAAACCTGGAGTTCTGTATGCAGAAAAATTCAAATAGGTACATATTTTTCACAATGCACAGAACATTATTGAAGAAAAATTAGAAAATCACCTTGATTGTCACAGGAAATGTGAGTCAGGAGAGAACATACCACAGGCACTAAAATCAACAATTAATAAACAGGGTCTTATGAAAATGAGAAACTTCTACATTGAAAAAGAATTTTCATTTGGATGGATAAAATAGCAGCCTACAGAATGGGAAAATATTTTTTCCAATTAGACATCCAAAAGATGATTATTATTTAAAACATAGAAAGAACTAAAAAACTAGATGTGAACATATCAAATACCCCATTTGAAAAATGTGATGCAGATTTAAACAAATAATTATCAAAAGAGAAATCAAATGGCCATACTGTCTTAGTCAATGTTCTATTGCTTTGAAGAGAAACCATGGCCAAGGTAACGCTTATGAAGGAAAGCTTTTAATTGGGGCTTGTATACAGTTTCAAAGGTATACTCCATTGTCATCATGGTGGGCAGTATGGCTACACACATGCAGATATGGTACTACAAAAGGTGAGAGTTCTACATCTGGATCCACAGGATGCAGGGAATGGTAGTGACAAGGCCTGGGGTGAGCTTTTGGGACCCTAGAGACCACCCCAGTGATACTTTTCCACCAATGAGGCTATAGCTACTCCAACAAGGGCATAACTCCTAATCCTTTTTAAGTGGAGACACTCTGCAATGGCCAAGCATTCAAAGATCTGATCCTACTTCCTAGCCTGCCTATCGTTTTAGACATATTATAATGCAAACTGTATTCATTCAACTTTCAAAAGTCTCCACAGTCTGTAACAGTCTCAACAGTGTTTAAATATCCAAAGTCTCTTCTGAAACCCAGTCGCTTGTGAGATTAAAAAAAAAAAAAAAGCCCAAAACGAGAAAACAAAAAACAAAACAAAACATATATTTCCAACATACAATGTTATAAAATACACAAAATATTTCTCTCTTTTTATAGGATTATTTTCATACTCTGTTAACAATGCTTCTAGACAGGTATCCCCCAACTCTTGCATTTTGAGGTTTCTAACACAATTGAGGCTTCACCTTCACAGTTTCACACAATAGCATCTCTGAGCTTCCATGCAAGAACAACCCTAATTACATACCTAATATCAATATTGTATACCATGGCAGAACACAAGCAGACTGAATGAAAACATAAATTAAAAAAATTAAAAAGGGGTAGATATGATGGTTACTGGGAATGGTGGAGAAGAAGTTCTGGATTTTGTTGTTGTGGTTTTTGTTTGTTTGTTTTTTAAAGATTTATTTACTTTTATTTATATGAGTACAGTGTAGCTGTCTTCAGACATACACCAGAAGAAGGCATCAGATCTTATTGCAGATGGTTGTGAGTCATCATGTGGTTGCTGGGAATTGAGTCAAGACCTCTGGAAGAGCAGTCAGTGCTCTTAACCATTGAGCCATCTCTTCAGTTCAGAGAAAAAAGTTTATTGTGGATGACAGGGAAAGCATATCTGGAGGCAGGCACATCTGAGAGATTGCATAGCGAAAATAACCCTGACCAGGCCCTGGTGATAACAGTTCATAAGATAAAGGAAACAGCAGAAGGGAATAGAGGCTAGACAAAAGGAAGTCAGAATACCAAAATGGCTAGATTACATAGGGAAAGACAGCTTGGGGGAAGGGCAATGCAGCACTTAATCAGTGTTCTATTGATTTATGCTGAAGAAATTTAGGGTATGGGTGTGGTATTCCAGCCAGACCATGAAACATGTAGGGAAGGAGAGATGCTGGGAAAGCCTGGTGGCCAAGTGGATTTTAATATATAAAATAGAAACTTCAGTTAATCATTTGCCCCTAGTTTGACACCTAACATAGACATGGTGCTACAGAAGTTAAGAGTTCAACATCCAGATCTTCAAGGAGCATAAAGAAAGAGTGACACTGGCATTGGCTTAAATTTTGAAACACCAACATCCACCCTCTCTGACAAACTGCCTCCAATAAGACCACAACCTTTCTCAAAAGGCCACATCGACTAATCCTCTTTCAAGTAATATCATTTTCTAACGATTAAGCATTCAAATATATGAGCCTCTGAGAGTTCTGACTCTTCCACCCACAACAACTGGTGGGTGTATATCCAAAGGTCACTTCATCATTGTCCTAGTCATTCAGCAACCGTTCAGCATGTCAACTGATGCTCTGTTCATAATATCCAGAAGTCTGAAACAGTGTGGATGTTCTTCATCAGAAGAATGAATAAATAAAATATTATTCATTTATATAATAAAATATTACTCAGCCATTACAAAATGAAATCATGAAATCACAAAATTACATGTGAATGAATGGAACTTAAAAAAATCATCCTGAATGAGAAATATTATACAGTAGCAGCTTTGTAAAATCTAAACATATATGAAGACAATCTAAATCTAATCAACAAAAATTAATAGTGACAGAGACCCAAACTGGCTACCTTTTGTAAAAAATGAGGCTGCTGGTACCTAAAATGGGCTATATCTGATTGAATTGTTGGCTAAAGGGATCACATAGGAATTTTCCCCAAAATATAGGCTATTGACAAGATAATAGGTTGCTCTCATAAAAACTGAAATCAAAGCCCCATTTCTGAAGATACCACCTACACAACTCAATGAAAATGGGGAGGTCAATCATGTTCCTGTATAGAACCTTCACTCCTAACTTTTAGTGTCTTTGGTATAGCAAGGCACTCTGCAGACTACCAAAAGAGAAATGTAAACATCAACCCAGCCACAAAAAATTTGGTCTCCAGTGGTATCCTTCCTGGGAGATATGCTAGTGCAATGGTGGCATAAAACTTGTGGGAGTGAGCTGGGGGGGTGGGGGTGGGGTAAAAAAAAAAACTTGTGGGAGTAACCAACCAATACTAGATTTGACTTAAGGCTACTCCACAAGGAAGAACCTATTACTGACACTGCTTTGGTGATCAAGGACCTAAGACAAGATACCACAAAGACCTCGGGCAAAACCAAATATTACAATTCTAAGGAGACAAAATCAACAAAAGTAAAATAACACTTGATCATATTCTGCTATACTTCTAGATCAGAGCCTTCTTTAGCCATCATCAGAGAAGCTCTTGGAGCAAATGGGAACAAAGAGACCCACAGTCCAACTTTATGCAGAGAGTGAGAGACCTATGACACCTCAACCCTAAATGGGTATCTACATCAAAATCCTCTCCTCTGGGCTCAAGAAACCCCAGGAAAGAGGAGCTAAATTAAGAATAAAATAAAATTGTAATAAGAGATAAATTGTAAGAGACAGGGGGGATGGAGGAAACAAATTCCTCTGTATATGAAAAAAGCAAAGAACATATGAACTATGACTAAGGTAATATGCAGAAGTCTGCTCCAGATGTGGCTCTAGAGCTAGAAGACCTGAACACATGCCCCTATCTAAGCAATCTCTAGTTGATAACCACTTACATATGAACATGAAATTTTTCTCCAATGGACTCCTACTAGGGAAACAACATATTCTTAAGGGCAGGCTGCTTGCCATAAGCAGGTAGCCAACAGAAAACTTTCAATGGCGTCTTTGGAGGTTCTTTGTCTCACAATGTTATATGAAGGCTGCTCCTTCTTTTAAATTCTTTTTAATTAATTAATATCCAGATTACAGCTTCATCTCCCTTTTCTTTTCTCAGTCCTCCCTCTCACCTTCTTCCTCCATCTGTCCCATCTCCATGTCTCCTCAGAAGAGGCCTCTCTTTGATATCAACCAACCTTGGCATATCAAGTTGGAATAGGAGTAGGCACGTCTTCTTCTATTGAGGCTTAGACAAGGCAGCCCAGCTAGCGGAAATCAACAAGAAGCAGCCAATAGAGTCAGAGACAGCCCTGTGTCTCTGGAAGGAATTACACATGAAAACCAAGCTATACAACTGTTACATATATGCAGGGGCCCAGGTCTGTCCTAGGCACACTGGCTTCTGGTTAATTAGTCACTATGGAGCCCATGGGCCCAGGTTAGTTGATTCTCTGGGTTTTCTTGTGGTGTCCTTGACCTCTTGATTCTTTCAATACTTCCTCCCCCCTCTACCACAGGATTTCCCAATATTTGGCTTTAGGTTTCTGCACCTGTTTCCATCAATTGCTCAGTGAAGCATCTCTGAGTGCATTTTTCCTATGTCTCTATCGTCTAGTATAGCATAATATCTGTGGTAGCGTCAGGGATGAGCTTGCTCTCATGGCCTGACTTTCAGGCTGGGCCAGTCATTGACTAGATATTCTCTCCTCTGCTCCCTCTTTACCCCTGCATATCTTGTAGGCTGCACAAATTTTGGGTCTTGGGTTTTTTTGGGTGAGTTGCTTTCCCAATCCCTCTATTAGAAGGAGGTTACATGAGGTTACCGGAGATGGCTGTCAGGCTCTATATCTGACATGGATAGGAATCTTAGCTAGGATCACCCCACCGAAAGCCCCCAATCTCCCCCATCCACCCCAGATTTCCGTCCTATTACCCAGTCTCAGCCAATGTGCAGGATAACCATGCTACTGCTACAAAGCGTAGACCTAAAGAAGCTACGTAAGAATAAAGAGCCAAGAAGGAGGGAGTTCTTAAATCTTACCGAGAAAGGGAAACATAATAGATACTTGAGGTGAATTCGTTGAGGGAGGGTCTGGTGATTGGATCAAGTGAGAGGTGGATGGAAGGAGAAAGTACTTGTGCTTTCTGCTGGGTTCTTTTCCTTTCCTTTCTTTTGTCCTGTTATCTATTATATTATATCTTCAATTATTATTCATCCTTGAGATCCTTTTTTATTTTCAAATTAGAGACGGAGAAAGGGTAGAAGGATGAGAGGAAAGGAATCTATAGCCAGGACATATATTATGTGAGAAAATATATATTCTCAATATGGAAAAACTTCAGTAACATCTCCTAATACTTATTCTATGTCTTCTACATGAACTTGTCCTGCACAATAACATTTCTGAAAACTATGAATATCCTGACTACCTAGGTAATGTCTAGTCCTATAAGTCTGAGGATTAATATAGAATTCATGTCAACTGCACCCATATGCTTCTAAAAGTCTTTCTAGGTTCTACAAAATAAGATTTTCATTTGAATTACAGCTTCATGGTAAAATTAACTAATGCTTTATTAGGAGTTTGTAATTATGTAGTAATGTGCAAGTGAAATTTAAGAAGGCATGGGAAAGAACCCTTAAATTTCTTGCCAAAAATAGCCTAAATGCCAGAATCTGACTTTTAGCTGCTGGTGAACTGCAAATAGATACTTTTCTAACCTTGGATGGTAGTAGGACATGCACTAGAAAGTCAGAATTAGGTAAATAAGAATAAAACTAACAGGGTGTTAATGACTGGTCCCAAGGTTTTGGAAACACATAAAGAATTAACAATACATATTCGGTAAAGCATTTTCTCAGTTTAGTACATACCACCTGGCCTCATCACTTTCAAAGTGTACAGCCAGATAATATACTATTTGACTTTGTACACTCTCATCATAAGAAGATGTTCTCTAGAGATCATGACTATCAGGCCTTTACCCACAGGTCCATATCCTTAATGCCAAAGCCTTAAGATCTTGGACAATAAACAAAGACAATAAAAAGAAAGACCCTGGACAATAATGTACATCAATATAGAGTTACACACACACACACACACACACACACACACACACACACACACACTCACCACATACTTATAGCTGAAAAAATGAGAAAGGGGTATCTTCCACAGAATTTATAAGTGATCCATCCTCTCTCTACCTGTAGATACTTGCCTGGATTCCTTTCTGGTACCCTGACATATTAGGCATAAATTAGTTACAGCCTAGGTCAGAATCTTTGTCTTAGTACCAAATTTTGCCGGGGGATGTGTTTGGAAAACAAAGGACACTATACAAAGGAAGGAAATGGATTTTAATTGAAGATGGATAGCTGGAACTCACTGAAAAACCTCTAGGAAAAAAGTTGTCTATCTGAAGAAAAAAGACATGAAAAGCATTTGAAAAAAAATAGTGACAAAAATACTCAAATCAAATCAATTCTAATTAGAATTTGTAGGTTTGACACACAAATTTTTTAAATTAGTGCTATTTTATGAATTAATTTGATGGCATTCTATTTAATACAATAATTTTCAAATCATAGCATTCTTGGTAGTATTTAGTATTTTTGGGCAAATATATTTTCTTATCATGTTTAGGAATACTGTATTAATGTTAATCTCAATAAAATTTTATAAACAGTATTTAGAAGTAATATAATTGTTCTACTCTGTTTATAGTTTATTGGTTGATTGATTGGTTGGTTGGTTGAATGGCAGGAGTCACTTATGAGGGGATACTAAATAAAGTTTACCAAGTCAACCTGAAGTTAAACAAGATCATTTCTTGGCTGCAAACTAATTTCAGATTTTAACTCTTGAAATCTAACAAGCTCTAATCAAGCCTAAGCAAACCAAATACCATCCCTGACTGGTAATCCTTTGCCACCTACAGGCCCAATGTCTTCTTATATGGTCCTGCAGGATTACCAGGGATAAAACATGATTAAATGGTTAAGTCATATGGAAAGCAGGTTTTACATAGGGAGTCAGGTGTGGTTCCCTGTAGGGTACCAGATGAGAATTACTCTTGAGTTCTTGTATTTCACTTTTACAAGAAAACCACTGTGCACTTCAGGTCAGTTTAAATGATTGTAGTGTGTGTGTGTGTGTGTGTGTGTGTGTGTGTGTGTGTGTGTGTGTGTGTGTATGTGTGTGTGTGTGTGACACACTATGGGAGATATGGCAGCATTAATGGGAAAAACTTTTCCTGTTGGATTGGAAAGGCCATTACTGTGCCATCTCCTCTGTCACACTGGAGTGCCCTTGGGCTTCCCCAGGGCCACTTGCTGCTTCCACTCATACCTGAATTGTGATTGCAGCAATAAACAGTCACTTCATTTCACTCTCAGAATGAAGATGCTTGCCTCAGCCAGAGGGCTGTGTTGGTGTTTGATCAGCTCTTCAATGTGTGACAAAGATTAATGCTGACCAATGACACGCCTAACAGGGTGCACTTGATTATTGATTTTACCTTTTATCTTGCTGATAGGTTCTTAAATGTGATTTGATGATATAGATTTCTTCCTAATTCTTCCTGACCCTGAGATCTTTGAGATATAATCTACAAACATGAGCATATACTTCTTGCAAATGCTTTCTCAAAGCTCATGACTTACTACCTTAAATTATGCTGTGCTACACTTTAACAGGAATAGATGAGGGAGGGGGAAGGTAACTATTTGAGAGGCCAAGTTATGCTCAATCAGTTTCATCAAAATTTACCGTTTTTCTGTCTCATGTTTGCTTCAAAAATCACTTTTAACTTTTTTTCTCCTACTGAATAAAATGTTAAATAAGTACCACGGTTTCTCTCCTCTTTCTTGGATAATGAAAAATCCTGTAGATACCCTCTCTTGCATGAATTCTCTTTTGGCCCAGGATATTCACTAAGATGAAGATATGTACCATGTTTTACTTTCTTTTATTTCACCCTCTTTCTAATTTTCTCTAGAAAGCCTAAAATGGGCTAAAGGACTGTAGGAAATTTCTCTTGCATTTCAACAGAATTCATTTGTCTTTCTTCTTTAGATTATGACCATTCCAGACTCATTAAAGGTTTAAGAAGAAAAAGAGAAAACTAATGCAAATATATATATATATATATATATATATATATATATATATATATATACACACACACACACACACACACACACATACCCTTGCATATGGCTACTGCTGTCCTGCTGAAGGGATAGTGTTTGTCAGCTGACTGCAATTCTCTTGCAGGCTTTCTTCTAGGTCACAAACTGTGGTTCCCTTTGTATGCTCCCTTCACTGTATATCCTCTGGCATCCCTCTCATTAGGGTAGTGATGCACTCATGCCTGAACCCATGTACTACTTTCTCCCTAAGAGAGAAACTGCTTCACACACAGGGTTAGGTTTTCAAAATATGTATTACGGAGAGCATAATATTACACAATTGGCATTTGCAATAGTCATATGAAGACAAAATGGAAGGAAATAGATGCTGTATATGTGTACATATAATTAGAGTACTGAGAAAAATAGCATGAGATCTGTACATATAAGAGTCCCATGTACCCAGAAGTAACATCTGGGGTGAGGTATGGTCATGGAAACCAACGTAGATACTCAAGGACATGTCCCTCCAGTCAGTTTAAACTTGTATGTTTTTGAAAAAGTTGGAAGTATGAGAAACATTGCAGGCAGTTTATAGTCACATTTTATCAAGCTGTTTTAAAATGTCTACACATTATTCTGAGACAAGATTAGAAATGATAATTCCATTTCTTGCTCTACATATTCATAAATGCCCCTCTTTTTGTACTTTTGCTCTGATTATCTGAAGAGAGGTGACTAATGGTGCTATTTGGAACTGTGATGTCTCTATCCTGTCATATTAATCTTGAAACAACAATTTGTACAAACAAATGGTTTTGTGAATAAACATTAGTAGTTCAAAGCACAAATAACTGAACCTGAGAAAATAATAAAGTTTTTGAAAAATTTGTACAAAGGTCAGAAAAAAATAAGAAGAGTTTTACTATTACACTTATATTTTTAAGAAGAAAATGAAGAACAATACCCCATATAAGTATTATTAAAAACCACTCTTGGCGATTTTTCTTTAATTTTTGCTAAGCATTTCAAGTGTAGTAATTTATATGCCACAATACATAAAATAAAAATGAGTTACACAAATAATTTTGGATTCCAATTTAAAAACACATTTAAACTTAAATTTACATATTTTAAATGATCTGTATTTTATTTAATGATGACTTTAGCTATAAGAATGAACAGTTTTTAATGATAAAGTAATGAGGGAGGATATTAAGTACAATTTATGTTTTTAATAATAAAAATAGGTATATTTAATATAGATTTCATAACTTTATGAATTTCCCAGAGAATATAATAATAAAAGATTTGTAGATATTTCACACATTTAATTTGAACAATAAAGAGCAAACACAGTTATTTTTATAATATTAAAGATTGTCAGGAAGGTTAAGGTCCTGACATGGTAATATTCATTTAACCAATATCTCTTCATATTTCTTTTATCACTGTGAAAGAATCTAACTTCCCGCAGGAGATGTTGTAAAGATTAATTACTTCATTTTTGTTAGAGTTCACAAAGTTTAATATTAAAGAGAAAGGCACATGAAAGATGGAAGTAGGAACTATAAAGAATTGTCACAAAACCTTCCATTATTATAACTTTCATGGAGAAAGGTCAGCATTTCATATACAATGCCTGTTAATAAGCAGTCAGAAAACGTGATAGAGCTTTATTAAAAATTTTATGAATCTATTGTGTACAGTTTTTATTTTTAAAAAAGTGTACAAGTATTACTTATCCCTGACATACACTACAACTTTCATCACATCCCTTCCTTCTAATTCCAAATATGATATATATTCCTTCCTTTTGCTCCTCTCCCCTTTTTAATCTCCCCAAAGCTGAAGTTCCCTAGTGCTCTCCCACTTTAAATATATCTCTCTTTATATATATGTTCCATTGCAAAATACAAATTATACTAGATTAAAGCAAACATGTCTGCATATGAATGTCGTATCTGTTGTGAAGAAAAATATCTATAGAAAAATAACTCTTGGGGATTGCCCTGGTGCTATTTGTAATTTGATGCTAATTCAGTCCTCCTGGGAAGGATTGAGAAGAAGGAATGAGGCAGCACTCAGGTGATTTCCTGTAAACCTTCTTCCCACCTTAATTTGTAAAATAAAGGCTAGAGCCAGTGATTGGGCAGCTGAGGGGAAGGTAGACCTGAAAGTTGGGAGACAGAAGATGAAGGAGGAAGGAAAGTGGAGCAGAAGCACTTGGCCTGGAGAAACCACAAATTATAAGGGGTCTCATAGATGGGGAAGATGGTAGTGTAGTGGTAGATCTTGCCCAATATAGGCGCACAGCTTGTATCCATATTAATTGAATTGTGTTTTCATTGCCAGGGCATATTTGGGTTGAGGAATTACTGCAACAAAATGGTGCCCAAAGTATTGATTTGAAATCAACTAACCTACGATAAAACTTCACTGCCTCCCAACCCCTGAATAGGGGTTGGGCAGTGACATAGGCTGCAGCAGTGTGGACTGGAAACTGACTGAATCTGAGGGGCCTACAGAGAACAGCAGAGAGATTCGCTCCCCCAACTCCCAGAGAGGGAGCTATGGCCAGGGGCAGCACCTCAGCCTAGAGCTGTAGGTAAGAACAGGTAATTCAGGTCAGAATAAGAGACCAAAAGATAAAAATGAATGTGGAAGACAGGAGCTAGAAAAGATTCTAGAACAAAGGATGCAGGAGCTCACAGATCAGACTGAGCAGTAGAGAGAAAATAATGAGGATTGGAAACTAGACTTGGAGAATAACCTTTTAAAATTAATCAATCAAAATAAAATGGACAGCAGACTATCAGAATTGTTAAAGAGAAAAATCAAAATGTGGAGGCAGAACCTTGAACAGAGAATACAGGAGCTCAAGGAAAACGAAGAACAACAAAAGGAGAGATGTGAAGCATGGACACAGACCTTAAGGGAGGAATTCAAATTTCCAATTAAGGAAAATACTTAGGTAGAGACAGAAGATAAAATTATGGAAAGCCAATCAAAGGTTATTATAAAACATACTTTAGTCTAACTGGTTAATATACAACAAAGGCCTCCAGAGGATAATTATCCACAGGGCTATCAGGAATTTGAATGGAAACCTGTGTATGTGTTATATCTGAGAAAATTTAAGGAAAGTGTCACTAATTTTAGAATGCATTTGCCATTTGTAAAACAAATCTTGTCTTCTTGGACTATTACAAAAAGAATAATCCCCCAAGACTGGAAGGATATGGCAAGATCAATACTAGAACCTGCTGCAAATTTATAATGGTTTGCCTGGTGGAGAGATGAGGAGAGGGAAATAGCATGGAAAAATAGAGCGAGGGACAGAGAGATTTCCACAGACCAAATGCTTGGTGAAGGTCGCTTTGCTAAGGTAGAGGTGCAGGCTGTATATGATGAAGAAACTCTGGCATTATGTCAAATGTCAGCCTTAAAGGCCTGGGACGAAGTCGAAGAATCAGGGAAAAGACTTGAACCATTTACTCAAGTCATACAATGTCCATAAGAAACCTTCCCTGAATTTTTACAAAGGCTAACCTCAGATGTGGAAAGGAGTGTATCAGATTCAACATCAAGTAAGGCAATAATTGAGTCTTTAGTCTTTGAAAATGCAAATGCTGAGTGCAAGGAAGTGATCAGACCACTGAGTGCCAGGTCAGCGTCAATAGATGAATGGATTAGATATACAGCTGATGTTGGATCTCGATCTCCTGAAATGACTGCAATAGGAGAAGCTGTCCCCAGACACCTAGACACAAGATTTCAAATGTTTTAATTATGGTGAGTGAGGTCATCTCAGAAATGACTGCAGGAAAAATCAAAGTAATATCAAAAGGGGGCCTATTTCTTCTGGAATATGTCAAAGTTGTGGCAAAGGCTAACATTTAACTAGGGAATATAGAACAACAACAGACAAATGGGGGCAACACCCTGCCAAACACTTCCAAGGGGTGTCTTGTAGGCCCCAATGCTAGACGGGGAGAGTCCTCTTTCTTAGGACAATTAAACTACACTGCCTCAAAAATAGATGTTCTGAGACTAAACAAGGCTGAGGCAAGCTCTATAGACAATTCAAAAAGCTCAAAGGGAGCCAATATTTTGGCAAACTTTTATAGAGTGTCAAAGGCCAAAACTAATAATGCTAATAAACAATATTGAGGATGAAAGAATGGTTGACAGTGGAGCAGATGTCACTGTTATCTGTCCAAATTCTTGGCCTGTAAGTTGGCCACTTCAAGAACTAGAAATCCAATTTCAAGGAATTGGTACCTTATCCCAATGAAACCAAAATGTCAGATTGCTTAAATGTATAGGACCAGGTAGGAAAATTGAGGCCATATGTGACTGATATAGCCATTAACTTATGTGGAAGAGATCTATTACAGCAGTGGAAAACCCAAATTAATATATACTCAGTCTCAGTGTCTAGCCATGAAACATGTCAGGTTCCTAACAAAAAATTTAAATTAGTTAGAGAACATTATCAAAGGCAGTCACAAACTGTCAAAGCTTTCCATAAACAAGATACAGCAGAGGCTGACAATTTAGCTATACCCACAGCCTTTCCCCTAAGGTGGTTGACTGACTAACCCATTTGGATTGATCAATTGTCTATGACAAAAGAATAACTACAGGCATTAGAACAGCTAGTTCAGGAGCACCTGGAGGCTCAGCATAAAGAGGAGGCTACCAGCCCTTGGAATTCTCCAGTATTTGTCAATATATATCTGGCAAATGGAGGGTGATAATTGACCAACTATTGACAGGAAGTATACTAGAGGCTTCAGAATTCCCCCCAAAACCCACCATGTTAACAGCAAAGGATTAAAGAAAGAATTCTCTATCACTTGGCAACAAGCCAAGGAAATTGTGAGGCAATGTCCAACTTGCTCGTTATACAACCAAATTCCATTGCCTATAGGAACTCACTCTAAAGGTACCCAAAGAAAGGACATTTGGCAAATGGATTTCTTCCATTTTACAGAGTTTGGCAAACTGAAAATGTGCACCATACTATAGACACATATTCAGGATTTCAATGGGCAACCACATTAGCGTTAATAAAGGCTGATTCTGTAATTACACATTTCTTAGAAATTATAGCCATTATGGGAATGCCCACACAAATTAAAATGGACAATGGTCCAGCATACATCTCTAATAAGATGAAGCAGTGTTTTGCATATTATTATATAAAACATGTTGCATGTACACCACAAAATCATAAAGGACAAGCAATTGTAGAGAGAACTAACTGAACTCTAGTGGAGATGCTTACTCGGCGAAAGGGATCAACAAAACCCCCAAAGATATATTACCTAGTGCTTTATTAACCTTAATTTAAAAAAAAAATACCAATGAGCAAAACACCACCGCTTCTGGAAGACATTGGGTTGTGGAAAGAACTATTGAACTAAATCAGCCTCCTTATATTAAGGATATTCTGACATCAGAATGGAAAATGGAAAATTTGTTACACTGGGGCAGAGGTTATGCCTGTATTTCCACAGGAAAAGAAAAGCTGTGGGTTCCTTCCAAGTTAATAAAAATCAGACATGACAGAGAGAGACCTCCTGAAGACCTTGGCAACAGAGAAGAAAGAGGACACTAATCAACAAAATAGGTGATGTTTATATGTTGATATTTATTGGCTACAAATTTCTCATAACTTGTTATTAATATCATCCTTTATGAGGGCAAGTATACAAATTTATATTGCAGTTTAATTATGTGATCAAACTAACCTGAAGAAAAGCAGTCATCTTTCTTTATTGATTTTCATTGACTAATCTGTGCACCCTACATGCCACATGTGAATGTGTTTACCGAACTATATGTTGCCTTTAAGTTTTGTATACTGCAGGATGAAAGAAGAGAAGGACAGCCCTGAAGAGATTTCACACTCAGGGAGGCTGAGATTCTGGGATCATTCATTCCAGCTTAGCACTTCACTCTATCTAAACTACATCGAAGCTGCTTCTTTCAAAGACTTGCTTCCAGAACTTCTCCAGAACAGCTAGCTTACCTATCCAGCCTTTCAGACTGTCATAGTCAAGATATCAGCTAAGCAATGAACTTCTCAGCACACAGTGACTGGAAGGCAAAGGCTAGCTAGTTTGACAAAGCCAACTCTCCTATTTCCCTTTGGGCCCCCAGGAGGGAGTTCTTAGCCCAATTCAGCTGGAAGCAGACAAAAGAAGATCATCATCCCAGTTACTTATGTTGGGGAGGATGGTTCTGGTTATTTTATGAATTACAGATATGTTGTCATGTAAGGGATATTTTACCAATATAAAGGGAATTAGAGAGCTTACACTCTGGGATTTCTATCTTTCCTTTTCTCTTTTCTATCCTTCCTTCTTAGGTAAAAAGGAGGGGGCTGAGAAAGAAAGGGGGACTATAGTAATATCATAGAAATTTTAGAAATAGACAAATAAGGATAGGTGAGCAAATTTACTCTTATGCAAAATATTATATAACTCTTACATTGGTACAAAATTTATTTGATACAAATTTAATGCTTTTATTGGCATGAATTTTCTTTTATTTTAATTAGGTATTTTCTTCATTTACATTTCCAATGTTATCCCAAAAAGTCGCCCATACCCTCCCCGCCACTCCCCTACCCACCCTCTCCCACTTCTTGGCCCTGGCATTCCCCTGTACTGAGGCATATAAAGTTTGCAAGACCAATGGGCCTCTCTTTCCAATGATGGCTAAACATGTCTTTTAATTGGACAGAAAGGGGGTAGTGTTGCAGATAACCCTGGAGCCATTTGTAAATTTGATGCTAATTCCATTCTTCTGGGAGGGTCAGAGATCAAGGAATGAACCAACACTCAGGTAATTTCCTGTAAAACTTCTTCCCACCTTAATTTGTAAAATAAAGGCTAGAGCCAGTGATTGGGCAGCTGAAAGGAAGGTGGAGCTGAAAGTTGGAAGAGAGAGAGGATGATGAGGAGGAGGTGGTGGAAGGAAAGCAGGGCAGAATCACATGGCCTAGAGAAACCACAAGTTATAAGGGGTCTCATAGATAGAGAAGATGGTAGTGTAGTGGTAGATCTGCAAAATCTAAGTGCACAGCTTGCATTCATATTAGTTGAGTTGTGTTTTCAATTCAGGGGCATATTTGGGTTGGAAAATTACCGGAATTTGAACATGATACCTTCAAGATTATACTGTGTTGAAGAGTGGAGGGAAACAGACAAGATATTGTTTGATTCTACAGCAAGATTCTTTAATAACTAATGAAAAGTGATATTTACCATGATGAATATCATGGAGGAACTGATATTTAAACTAACATTTGAAAAATTATGAAGAATTAGAAATGTGAAATGGTAATATGTTCCAAGCAAAAAACATCATAATATTTATGAGCTTGTGGAAAGCCTTGTAAAATAAAATATTTATATACTTAAGTATAGTTCAGTTCTGATTTATTATTGTAACATCCAAATTATGATTAATTACCTACTACATAGGAAAGTGGTAAACATATATAATAAATAGCATCCTAGTAAATAAAGACTATGGAATTTATTTTCAACATCATGAGGCTCATAAGAAAAAAATTTACTTTCGTAGATCATGCATGATAGGACGTTTCTATAAGGATCTATCAGTAGAATATCTGATTTATGTGATTGTTTAAAGTTTAGATAACTCTTAAATATCTACATTGGCAACAATGAGAATGTCAAAGACATTCTAAAGTGAGAATCATAATCTTAGATTAATTTAGTCATGAAAAATTTTATGGTTTTACGGAAGCATTGATAACAAATATGAAATTTTTACCTCAGAACATAGCCTGCTAATATAACACATAACTATGACAGGATATGGAAAGGTCCTCTGAGTCAGATGTCTCTAGATGAAATTCCACTATTGCTTTTAATTACCTGTGAAAGGTACGAAAAAATATTTTATCCCTTCATTTCACTGGTTTTATTTAAGTAGAAACAGAAAACATCCCTAGTTGTTTATATGTCTAATATGTCTAATAGTTTTGTGATCATTTATAAGTTGGTTGGTTTTAGGTATTAGGATCTACTTTCTTCCTGATCAGAGTGCTTTGGGACATGCTGAAAAAAGGCAACTTTGTTTTCAGTGAGCTTTATATTTTACTAGTTACAGAATATTTATCTTCATATTTTGGGAATCCTATCAATAGGTAAAGTGATAAGTACTCATAAATCAGCTTTACATTGATTTTTATATTTTCATGTTTCCACCTTTGACAACAAGAAAGAATCAACAGCCTCAATGACTGGATAGAAGAAAGAGAATGAACAGGCTGTTCACCTGCATGCCTTCCCTTTGTCTTACAACATCTTTTCATATAATGTCCTTCTCATGATATTTTATAATGGTTATATTTTATCTTTTAAAATGGAAGAATCAAAGATTACTTAGATACATTTGAAAATATGTATTTTATTTCCCTACTTTAAACATTAACAGGTAAGTGAAGATCTAAGTATATTTAATTTCTGGATATCAATTAATAACAAGAAAAAGTACCTCAGTGATTATTACAACTGCAAAGACTCAGTAAAAAGATAAGCATAAAACTATGTGTTATAGATTGATATGAGACAGAATCTAGGGTTTCTAATGCAAGAATGCAATTCAGACATGCAGATTATATTTTTCCCTTCTAGTGAAAAACAAAATAAAACAATATAAAAAAATATTATAGTCCTTGTACCTTGAGGCTTTGAGAGCAGCTTTCTGCTCTATGTTTTGTTGGTTCTCATTCTTACCTATGTAGCTTACATACTGACCTGTGGAGATCTGTATAAAGCAGTAACTGCAGTTCTAGATGCTAGCTTTTTTCCTGGCATCCACTCCAGAAAAATTATTTCTTAACCTGAGATCTACAAATTTCAAGTTTTGAAAGTACATTTAACTCTAATGGGAATCATAGCAGTGGCCTTTCATTCTGTAACTAAGACATGGTTAAGTAACCTACTTAATCTATTGTAGGGTCAGTTACTACAATGGTGGTTTGGTTTGGTTTGGTTTGGTTTGGTTTGGTTTGGTTTGTTTGTTTGTTTGTTTCGTTTTGCAAGAATTAGACTATTAAATTCTAAAAATTACTAGTTTCTTTACTTGTATTATTTGACATACTTCATACAATCAGCCTCAAAGCTAGAATATTTTTTAAACCAATCATGTTTTACACGTAGGGAATCTGCATAAGCGTATAGTGCATCTGCTCAAGCAATCACTAGAGTTCTACCCATGAATCTTGAATTATGTTATGGGAGGGCTTCTATTGCATAGTCTTCTAGCCTGTTTTTCACAGCTAATTTCAGTGTAGAAGAGGTAACTTTCATGGCTTAGCTGTTCATTAGTCATTTGCTCATTTGTTTTTTGTGTTTTTTTTTTTTTTTTTTATATATAGGAAATCTTTCTCTAAACGCTTACTGCTTATTGTAGTCACTTTGTAACTGGGTGCTCCAGACCACAACTCACTTCAACATGAGAGCTGAAAATATGATTTTATAAGTGTCTCAATCCCTCTTCCTGCATGGTTGTAAGAATGTGAATTTGTTCCCTGCTTCGTCTAATCTAGTGTTTATATATCTTAATAAACTAAACACTTAATAATAATAACATATATATGCTCTAGCTTACTATGCTAACATAATACGTTCATGTTCACATACATAGTTGAAATTGTATATATAAATTCAAATAGTGGAATTAGAGATCAATTTGTAGATAGATCTTTTAATTCATTGACTGACTGCTATGGGTTTCACATAGAATAGTGGAGGCAGGACAAACAGACACTCAGATCCCTCTGAGTTTTCCGTATCTGTTTTGCATGGTCACAATTGTTATACATGCATAATGAAGACATAATATACATGGCTATCATTCCCACCTCTTTTGATAATTTTTCATGGTTTACTACATTTGCCCAAGTCCATTTACAATACCCAGTTTCTCTTTTCTATACTCAAAGTGTCTGTTTTGACATGATCTATGTCACAATATTTTTTTTCTTTCATTTCACAAAATGATTATTTTTTGTGTAAAAGGATAACCACACCTTGGCTCCACCCCTGACTGATTAATTTATAATCTTAGACATTGAGTTCTACCACAGTGTACTCTAATTTTTACCCATGTTTGTCAATATTTACTACAGTAATATGGTAAATTGAACATATGATTTAGGATACTTGACAGAATATCCAAAAACTTTCAAGAATAAAACAATTGTCCCAAGTGGAAGCTTAAGTAGTCTATATAGATAAATGTGATATATACCACTTATATGGTACCTGATTGGAACAAAATTATTATTTGCAAATAATTGATAGAAAAGTATAAAAACTAAAACTTTTGAGTTTTTGAAGCTGAAGAGCTAAATTTAAATTGAGTTTATTAGACTTTAAGATACAATGTATATGTTAAAAAACAGGCTTAGGTGACTTAGAATCATCTAAGAAGAGAAGTATTGTAAAAGGTTCTAGAATCAAGAGGAATGAACAATGGAACAATAGTGAATGATAATGATTATTTTAAAATAATAAAATACAGCTTAAAATTTTAAAATGAACAATCAGTTTAATGTAGTTGAAGATATAGTCCTTAACTTAGCCCCAGGTAGCTTAAATAACTCCAGTTGAAGAAAGAATTTTATCTATAGCTCTTTTTGAAAATTTAATTAGTTCTGATGGTAGTAAACAATAAAAAAATTTAAAGCAACATGCCAAGAGGAGATGGAATACTTACTCTGGCTTTAAGTCCTTATGACAGCAGGTTAAGAGTACAAGTGTACATTGAGACTCTGCCACAATGAAACAGCAGTGCTGTTTATATCCATCCTGCAGTGTGAAAGACTGGTTTCAGTCCTGCTGGAGCTGTGCCTGGAATGGTAGCTCAAAGAAATCAGTATAAAGGTTGTGTTGTTTAAAGTTCGAGTGCTTGCTGGTATGCAAGTCAAATTAGAGTTCCCTGAGAGGCTTTGGTGCAGCTGGAGCAAGCTGTAGAAGAGAAATCCTTGAGAAAGAGCATAAAAACTAAACAGTGCATTTCTGTGGCCTTAGAAACAATCATTTCTGTTTCATAGTTGCATGTTGCATCTGTAAGCTTCTTGCTGTCTGAGCAAGTTCCAGTGTGTTTGATGACAATGCAGATTTGCATGGATTGAAGTTGAAAAACTACATAAGATGTATGGTCGTGAATGTTATTGTAAACACAAATGAAAACACATAATCTCTCTATAAATTTAGGATTCATCTAGGATTTTAGTTAAAGCTTAAAAATTGGTTATAGCAATTGGGAAACATTTGAAATGTAAATAAAGAAAATATCTTAAAAAAAGAGAAAAAAAAAGAAAATGAAAATGAAAAAAGAAAAAAGAAAAGGAGGCCAAGAAAAAGCTGAAGAAAGAGATATTCACTGGTTTGCTCACTCAGAAATTCAATAAAAAACATTAATCTGGATGCATAATATCTATTGAAAGGACCAGGGGCAGACCCACTCAAGCCATATGTATGCTGCCTCAGTCTCTACGAGGTTGTAGGAGCTTTGATCTCCCTATCAGAGATACTTATAATCATAGTCATTACTTCTCTATTCATAATAGCCAGAAATCATAATAACCATAAACACAATGGAAATAGCTAATTATTCAAGGAGGAGGAAAAAGAGGAGTATGTGGGGAGGAGTAGGAGAGAGGAAGGGGATGGGAGAAAATTTGGGGAGAGACAGCTCCAACTAAGGACCATTTGAGGGATAATATGGAATCCTAATTTCAATACCATACACATATATGAAGATAATCTAAATGAAGTTAAAACAGTAAGGAATATAGAGTCCAACAAGCTGTCTCTTATAACCAAATGAAGCTTCCAGTACCTAGAAATTGAGTATTTGGCTGAAGGGGTCCCATGGCAATGACCAAAAACCCCAGGTGCTTCCAATAATGTAGGTTGTTTTCGACAAATACATTACATTAAAATAAATTAAAAAATGAAGACAACACATAAACATGAAGAAGTCAAGCTGGTGCCATCATAGAATCTTCATTCCCATGCCCTAGTATCTTTGGTACAGGAAGGTATTACGCAGACTACTGAAACAAAAGTGTAAACACCAACTCAGCCTCAAGCCCTTTGATCTACAATGATGCCCTGCCCATTAGGTATGTTAGGGCAATGTTGTCTCAAATTTTGTGGTAGTATCCAACCAATATCTCATTTTACTTATGGACCGCTCAACGAGATGGAACTCATACCAGACTAATTTCCTGGGTGATGAAAAACTAAGACTAGATGGCTCAGGGACATAGGGGAAAAAATAGTATTCATCTGAAAAAAAGAAAAGTAGCAATACAAGGAGTCCTGGTGACATTCTTCTATATTAATAGATCAGTGCCTTGGAGGCATCATGGGAGAGGCTTACTTCTTTAGCCAATGAAAACAAATGCAAAGACCAACAAACAGCTAGATGTTATTCAGAGATTGAGAGATCATGGGACATTCAGTCCTAAGCAGTAGGGACACTCAGTCCTAAGCAGTAGGTATACAACATACCCCTCCCCTCAGGTCTTGGGGAACCCTGTGGAGGAAACAGATGCAAAAAGAGTGTAAGGGCCTGATGCGTGGAGGACACCAAGAAATCAAAGCCCTCGAAATCAATAGGATGAGGAGATATATGAACTCACAGACAAGGATGCACAATGCACATGACTAAACATTTGATAGAGAAAAGGCTGACAAAACAGTGGCTCTATTTTACTGAGCAGCAATCCATTAAAACAACAAGAAATTTTTCCTTGTCATCACACTCTCCTCCTGAAATTAATTTTCATTACCTTCTGCAAGCTTCTGATTGTCTCTACAGCATTGTCTTAACCAAAGAAAAAAACCTTGGGGAGGAGAGTGTATTAAAAATATCTACACATCTGCTCTCAGCCTCTCCATTATCACTAGCAAGGTTCTAAATCACCTTGTGTCTGATGACATTAAATCAAGAGAACAGGGAAAGGAGCTGATAATGCAGCCATTGTACTGTCTGTTTGGGTTATCCCCTGTCACTTTCCATTTAAAGGGCACTAAATACAGCAATTTTGATAGAGGACAAGTTTGTAAACTAATTCAACTTTTTGGTTTTTTGTCGGCAACTGCAATTAGTTTATAATAACAACTGCAGCATCCCAAGCCTCTAAAAATTTTTGTGGTTGTTGATGTCATTTCACTGTACTGGCTCTTTATAATTTCTTTTCATTTTCATAAAAATAGAACATAAGATTCAGAATAAAATCCTCTCAGGTTGAAGAATTTCAATTTTGGTATGGTTAGATAGTTTATGTGGTTTTGTGTATTTAGGAACATTCACTAGTATTTTTTTTCTGAATTTTCAACTTTATTTGCTTTCTTATTAAAATTCATTTTCAATGGATATATAAAGCATTGTTTGTATTAATGGAGTGGCAGGTCATGTTTTAATATGCAGATATATAATTAAATTTTAAATCAATAAAAGCAATCTATTTATGCATTTTTCACTTACAGTGAAACTTTAAATATCCTTTCTTTTACTTTTTTGAAGTATGTTACTTTATTTTAACCATCACACAGAGCAATGACACACTAGAGCTACTTCTGTGTAGTTACCACCTGGTGTAATAAACTGTCATAGCTGCTTCTATATAACTAGAACTCATTATATACTGATCATCTGTACCTTATCACCTCTTCCTGTTCTCCTTGACCTCTTATAACTGCCATTCTGGTTTCATCATCTAGATCAACATCATTGGATTTCACATATAAATGAAGTCAGTCAGTACTTGCCTTTGTCTATAAGCCTTATTTCCTTTAATGTAAGGATATACAGTTTCAAGTCAATCACTTTGTATGATAGTTTCTACTTTTCTGTAGCTGAGACAAATCATGTTATAATAGGATCTTTAGACATACTAAAATATTGATAGAGGACAATACAACCTAAAATCAAGGATCTAGTAATAATCACTTTTGCAATTCCATGTATGTAAATTCATCTGTATGTGACAGGGGGATCATCATGAAAAGGAAATCTCATACAAATATAACAGGGAACACTTGCTGTAAAGAATCATCAACCACTTATAAGATATTTTAAAATAATAGCTACCAATGAGAATGGTACTCAAACATGAGATTAAGTAGACAAGCAATAAATGATGTTATGGAAATAAATCTTTGTAGGATAGTGTGATGGTTTGTATATGCTTGGTCCAGGGATTGGCACTATTAGAAAGTGTCGCCCTGTTAGAGTAGGCATGACCTTGTTGGAGTAGGCATGGCACTGTGGGTGTAGGTTTTAATACCCTCATCCTTAGCTTCCTGGAAGTCAGTATTCTGCTAGCAGCCTTCAGATGAAGATGTAGAACTGTCAGCTCCTCTTATACCATGCCTTCCTGGATGCTGCCATGTTCCTGCCTTGATGATAATGGACTAGACCTTTGAACCTGTAAGCCAGCCCCAAATAAATGTTGTCCTTATAAAAGTTACCTTGGTCATGGTGTCTGTTTACAGTAGTAAAACCCCAATTAAGACAGTCAGTATCTTGGTGTCATAGCTCCCTAAGGTACTTGTTGGTGATAAAGATTTCTGTCTTGACATTGAGAAGAGATGATCCATGGATGGGAAAACAGCCATGGGCAAGAATTCCTGGGTTCTTGTAGCAGAAGGATTGTGTATTTTGGAAACTTTTAGTTACTAAGTCCTTCCAGTTCAGTTTAAAAAGCACTCTGGGGTCACAAAATGCAAATTTCCTATGCAGCTATGTTATAACTAACTGGACACATTGACTCAAACTAAAACATAATAAACTGTGTCAACATACCATATGTGGCTTTAACTTTTAATGATTCATAATTTATTTAATTGACTTTAGTGATTGTACAGATTCTGTGGTATAGCATGAAACTTTTATAGATACTATATAATGGCATATAAAATAATTATGTAATCATGATGTTTAGCTGTGGTGGATTGAATGAGAATCAGCACACAGGCTCATATATTTGAATGTTTGCTCCTTAGCTTTTGGAACTTTTTGGGAGGGTTCAGGAAGTGTGACATTGTAAGAGGAGGTAGGTCACTGGAGTTAGGCTTTGAAGTTTCAACAGCCCAAGATAGTCCCAGTTAGCTCTCCCTCCTTCCTATTTGCCCATAGAGATGTAGGCTACTGCCCCAGCACCATGCCTGTCTGCTGTCTACTTCCTGACATTCTGATCTTGGACTTACTCTCTGAAATTCTTATGTCCCCAAAATCATTTTTTAAAAGTTGCTTTGGTAATGGTGTCTTATCAGAGGAAGAAAGAAATAACTAGGGCATTTTCATAGCTATCATATCAGACAGTTACCTTTTTTGCTTGGTGGGAAGATGGGATTCACATTTGTGGTGGTTTGAATATGCTTGACTCAGGAATTGTCACTATTAGTAGTGTGGCCTTCTTGTAATATGTATGGCCTGATTGGAGGAAGTGTGTCATTGTTGGTGTGGACATTAAGACCCTCATCCTAGATGCCTAGAAGCCAGTCTTCTGAGTTTCACATGAAGAAGTAGAACTCTCAGCTCCTCCTGCACCATGGCTGTCCTCGATGCTTATCATGCTCCTGTCTTGATGATAATAGACTGAACCTCTGATCTTGTAAGCCAGCCCCCAGTAAATGTGATCTTTATAAGAGATGCCTTGGTTATAGTGTATTTCACAGCAGTGAAACCATAACTAAGATAGCAGTATATAAATAAAATTGTTATTTATGATATTGTTTATAATATATGTTGTTTTTGTCTTCTGTTGTTGTAATAAACAATGTGAACAAAAAGCAACTTAGAACAGTAGGTTTATTTCATATTACACTTTTCATTTCATCATTATGAAAGGCCAGGGCTGGAGCTCAAAGAAGAAACTTGGAGCCAGGAGCTAATGTAGACACCACAGATGAATGTTGCCTTCTGATTTGGTCTTCAGAACTTTCTCAGATTGCAGGGTTTTGTTGTTGTTGTTGTTGTTTTGTTTGTTTGTTTCTTTTTCATTAATTTAGTTATGCAATTAACATCTGAAATCTGTTCCTCTCTCCTCCCAGTCCCACATCCCACAGCTCCTCTTCCTTTCTTCCCTATTCTTCTCCTCTGA